>NC_140166.1:94018312-94405405 GCF_963971535.1 Notolepis coatsorum
GATAGATAGATAGATAGATAGATAGATAGATAGATAGATAGATAGATAGATAGATAGATAGATAGATAGATAGATTGGTAGAAAGAGAGAGAGATAGATAGGTAGAAGGGGAGAGAGGTGAGAGAGAGGTGAGAGAGAGAGGAAGGCGAGGGTTAGAGGACAGAGAGAGAGTGCGAGAGAGAGAGAGAGAGAGAGAGAGAGAGAAAGGTGGATAGATAGATAGTTAGAAAGAGAGGAGAGAGAGGAAAGCAAGGGTTCGAGGAAAGGAGCGAGAGAGATAGAGTTGAGAGAGGGAGAGAGAGAGAGACAGAGGGAGAGAGTTGAAGAGAGATGGAGAGAGAGAGAGGAAAGAGAGAGGGAGAGTTGGAGAGAGAGAGAGAGAGAGAGAGAGGGAGGGAGAGAGGGAGAGAGGGAGAGTTGGAGAGGGGGAGAGATGGAGGGAGAGAAAGAGAGAGGGGGAGAGAGAAGCAGCAGCAGTGTAATTGGCTATAGACTTGTTACTAATGCTGCCTTGTCTTCAACGTATTCTTCCTCCCAGCTCACTCTCATTTCCCCTTTCCTCCTATCTCACAAACCCACTCTCTGATTCTCTGCCCCCCCCCCACCACTTTCCACCCTCCTCCTCCTCCTCCTTTCTTCTCTCTTTATTGCTTCCTCTGGTTTGCTCCACTCCTTCCATTCACCTTCCCCAAAACCCTTAGCAGAAGTATTCTTTTAATGATCCCACTGGGAGACGTCCCTTCATCACTGAAACACTGTAAGTGTGATACAATACACACAGTGAGGAACAGCTGCTCACATGCTACTATTAGTACATATGCACTCAAGAGTGTAGCAATCAGGTTCGACACTGTTTGACGGACAATATCACTTGACTGACCCTTAGCTGCCAGAGTTGTACCCTCCCTTCCTGCTGACTTGTTGTACAGAACGTGTACGTCGCTTTGGATAAATGCGTCAGCTAGATGACTAAATGTAAAAATGTAAATGTCACATAGACAGGACAGAAAGACATCGGTAACTCACAGAATCGTATGGGAAATACTGAATAAATACTGTAAGAAACAAACAAGCTTGAAAGGTATTTACTGTATGGAATGTACAATGTGTACATATTTTACATTTTCAGAAACATTTGAGTTCCCCTGCTGGGAAATGAACCCAGGATGCTCACATTCACCCTAACCCTAACCTTAACCACCCTGTTACCTTAACCCTAACCCTAACCTTAACCCTAACTTTCTATCTTAACCATAACTGTTAAACGTTAAAACCATCATCATAGTATTGCTGTGTTTGTATCAGGGTGGGTCTTAGTCTATTGGTGAGCGCTGTCATTGTTAATTTGACTCCTGGTTGTGCTCTTTGTTTTGGACTTTCGCCGATACGAAATGCAAATATATTACTTACAGTATACAATAAGTAAATATATGACTTATGGCTATAATATGACGTACATTATGTAACGTTTTTCCCTGTGGTCGTTTAGTACTTTATTTACGTGTTGTCGCATGTAAGGAGCAGCGTGGCCACTAGCAGGGCTTCCAGACTGTTGTTCATATTTTCCAAGTGAAAGCAGGTTTTAATGCCCTTCCAGGTGATGACTTTGGGAGATGCAGAGATAGAGATTCATCATTCAACTTCCTTATCATCGTCGCTAGAAGCACGGTAGTAACCCTCAGCGCCGGTCTGAACCCCCCCCCCCCCCATGTGAAAAGATAGGAGGCTACGCCTATCGGTGAGCCGCACAAAGACGTCAGGTCAAGCAAAACACTGTTGTGTCACAAGCCAAGCCTTTTGTTTGTTTGTTTGTTTGTTTGTTTGTTTTGATACTTGGCGGTGAGTCATAAAGGATACCAAGGACACCGTTCAGCACAAATATACTATTGCAGTGACATGACGGAGGTAACCTTGATCATCCACACACAAGCCTGTACAATTTATATATATATAAATGAATATAATATATAATATATATAATAATATATATATATATATGTTTTTATATTCACCGGTACAGTAGGTTTGTATCCGTTGTGTATTAGTCTGCAATTGCTCGTTTTGTTTCTCCAAGATTCAATTTGGAGCTTCAGAGTTCATGAAGCGTTTAATAGATACCAAGAACATGCAAATTGACCTTGCAGAAGTGGAGCAATCTTCCATTTACTTAGGCATGTACCTTTAGGCGAAAACGGTCTACAGATTAACAGGTTAATAAAAGGTATTTTTTACTCACTTACAAGAGGCTGAACAGCAAGCGTCACTTCCTAAAGCCCTCGGAGGTGTGAGTTCCTCTCCTGGGCTGAATGGAACCTCTCGGTTTAGTCTCCCTCTGACATCTCTAAGGAACGGGCGGCAGGGATAAGCATCCAGAGGCCCAAGGTCAACAAGCTTCCAGGGGGGGGGGGGGCCTTCCACTCCCCTGCGACCTCCCTGCCCCCCGGCCGTCACCAGGGTCCTTAGAAGAAAAGAAAAATGCTGTTGACAATGTTTCCTTGACAACGATTCAGAAAATTGGACAGAGCCTGCATGGAGGAGGAGATACAACTGGGAACGAGGTTAGCCGGCATGGCAGTGTGCTGGAACCAGGATTCTGAAGCATTTAGAATGCCGGTCCCAGTCGGTGGTTGTTTAGTTCCGCCTCAGTGACCAAACCCTGGTTATCTGAGAACCCCCGTTGCCCGGTGGCTCAGAGCGAGGGGGGGTGGGACCCCGACGGTGTCCCGGTCACTAATGTCCTTTGTGGTTCGGCTGGAGGGATGAGAGACATTAAGAGACAGCGCTTTGTATTGTTAAGATACTCTTTGTTCTCATTCACCCAATCCCTCATTATGCACACACAGATACAGATACATGCACGCACACACGCACGCACGCACGTGCACACACACACACACACACACACACACACACACACACACACACACACACACACACACACACACACACACACACACACACACACACACACACACACACGCACACACACACGTGCACAACGCACACACGCACAAAGACACACATGAACAAATACTTAATTGGGGCTGCACTGCTCTCAGGGGGAGGCTCATCTGCAGGGGAGGTTTGTGTGTGTGTGTGTGTGTGTGTGTGTGTGTGTGTGTGTGTGTGCGTGTGTGTGTGTGTGTGTGTGTGTGTGTGTGTGTGTGTGTGTGTGTGTGTGTGTGTGTGTGTGTGTGTGTGTGTGTGTGTGTGTGTGTGTGTGTCAGCTACCCTCCTCCTGTAGCCTCTCCTCAGGCCTTGCATGGCTACAGTCTCTCCCATCCATCAGCCAGGTGAGCTGCCCTTCCTTTAACATTGCTGCCAGCGTGGAATAAAGCCCTGCAAATATATATGTATTATTTATATGTATTCAAGGGATGTGTGTACCGTCCTGTACTGTATGTATGTCCTGTATGTTTGTGACAGAGACGTGTCTCTCTGTGTGTCTTTCTCTGCCATGATGTATCTGTGTATGAATGTAACATTAAATGTGCATTTAGAGATTCTCCTCAGCGCTCTGCATTCTCCCTCTATGGCCCAGTCGGTACAACTGTCAGTGTGTGAATGTGTGAGTGAATGTGAGGCATACGTTGTAAAGCGCTTTGGATAAAAGTGCTATATAAATGCAGTCCATTTAGTTTGTGTGTATATACTATAGGCCAAACAGTGGACTTCTGAGATCTGATCTAGGATCAGTGCTCAGGTCACATGACCACATGACACCTCACTATGACCTCTCAGACAATCTGCTGAAAGGACTGCGTAGTGGCTCTCCTGCTGTCGGGGGCCCAGGCTCAGCTGAGAACACATGACCTCATCTTCCAAATCAAACCACTGCTCAGACGAGCACTAACTCACTGCATGCCAAGCACCATGATGATGTGTGGCCATTTCCTCTTGCATTTACATTTACATTTTAGTAATTTAGCTGATGCTTTTATCCAAAGCGACTTGTGCGAAATTGTGAACAACAAGTCAGCAGGAGGGGTACATCTCTGGCAGCTAAGGGTCAGTGGTATTGTTCAACAAACAGTGTCGAACTTGAGTGTTACACTCTGAGCGCATAGTAGTATAGACATGTTAGCATGATAGGTAGTAGTATAAGGATAGTAACATAGTACATATTAGATAGTAGTATAGGCATATTAGCATGGTAGGTAGTAGTATAAGGATAGTAACATAGTATATTAGATAGTAGTATAGGCATATTAGCATGGTAGGTAGTAGTATAAGGATAGTAACATAGTACATAGTAGATAGTGGTACATAATAGTAAAAGACAGTATGAAGGTTAGTTTCTTTGTTGTTGCAGGGTTGTTATAATTATAATTAAAATGTATTTTAATGACAACCTGAAGACTAAAGTGGAGAGGTTTTCAGTTTGTATCAGATACTGTATGTTTGCAGTACACGTCAATCCAACATGTCAGTTCAACACACCAGTTCTGTCTGTGTTCTTCTTGTTATGTATGTTTGCTGTGTTTTTTTTTTAGAGCTCCTATTGATCTGCTGTAACATCAATTGCCCAGTTTGGGACATTCAACACATCAGTTCAACAGCGAACCTGAGTCCATTGGTTCGAAGCTGCCAGACTTGCTGCTAGTTGCCGGTTATTACCTACAAGAAACAGGGATGCATTTGGTCCAGAAATACAGACAATGTTCCGTTTGCATCGATGGATTATTCATGCGGGTGTCGAGTGATTGTCGAGCAGGACATTTGGAGTTTCAAAGTGAACGAGCAGCTCCAGCGTTGGCAGTGGGAGCTCTGATGTGACTGTGAAACAGTGCGCAGAACGCCCTTAACAGTGAATAAAATGGGTCGGACTGATCTGAAAAAAAGGATAAAGAGATGAATGAAAAAACTCAATAACACTATTTTGCTCCATTACATACCCCCACACCCGCCTCCCTGCTGTCTGAGTGTAACCTGCGTCCCAGCGACCTATTACACTGTCGTTGGTATATCCATACAACGTACAGTACCCTGTCCTTATCATGTGAACATCACAGGAGTGTGTGCAGATACAAAGGCGGGTATTATTCTTTGAATGTGTTTAAAACTACTATATGATGTACTTAACAGTTTACAATAATATTTCGATTAAACAAGATCTTACATCTTTACAGTCTACAACACATACTGTACCATAGGATTCAACCAAACATTTGTATCCATCTATTCTATTGTAATACTATTCTATTCCATTCTGTTCTGTTATTTTATGTTCTGTTCTATTCTATTCTATACAGTAGAGAGTACAGTAACCACAGCTTATAAAACCTCCATTGCAAAACAACAAAACCTCTTCCTGTGTGTCTTTTCTGTCCTCCAGCACATGAGTGTAACCCCCCCCCCTGTCCACGTGTTTCCACCTCGCTGCTAACACACCGAACAACCCCCTTTCTGCCCCGGGGGCGACAGCTGTGTCTCCATTTCCATCCCATCTCCCACATGCTTTCAAGTGCCACCACTCACCTTGTCTGCACCCCCCCCCCCCCCCCTGCCCCCTGCCCCCTGGGGGGGGGGAGTACGTCCGTGTCCTGCGCCTCCCTCAGCTTCCTGTTCCTTCCTCTCCCTCTTTGCTTTAATGGCGGTCCATCTTAAAGGTCAGGCGTCTCACAGGGCTGCAGAGATGCAGGGAGGAGGTGGAGGGGGGATGAGGTCACCTATCCCACGCGTTCAAGGTGCACTCGGCTGATCTGGAGACGGGGCCGCGTGAGTAACAACGCTGACCGCAGACGGATAACAACGTCGCCCCCCCCAGAGCAACGGAATGACTTGGCTGGCATGTGGAGAGGGCCACGTTTCTCATGACCTTGTACGTAACTTCATTGTAATCCAGTGCTATTCAGGCTACATTAGCCAACGCTTACGACTCTCCGGCTGAACTGTTGTCATGGTAACGCTGGTGCCGTTGTGGTAGCAGCAACCAAAACGACCGTGTTGTTTCCAAGTTACCATATTGTACATTCAGTGGCCTCGTGACAAGCTGAGCAATTCACACAATGATGGCCAACTGACCACATGGATTCAGACACGGCTGAATGTCAACTACCTATTCATGGTGGAGACAAGAGCATGGAGGATGGATGATGGATGGATGATGGATGGATGCTTGGTAGATGGATGGATGATGGATGGATGATTGGTAGATGGATGGATGGATGGATGGATGATGGATGGATATATGAGTAGATGGATGGGTGGAGGGATGGGTGGGTGGATGGATGGAGGAATGGATAGATATATGGAGGGATGTATGGAGGCCTTGGAGGGATGGATATATAGATGGATGGATGGATAGATATACAGTATGGAGGGATGGATAGATAGATGGATGGATGGATGGAGGGATGGATAGATATATGGATGGATGGATGGATAGATAGATGGATGGATGGATGGAGGGATAGATAGATGGAGGGACAGATGGTTGGATAGATGAATCTACAAGTGAATCTGAAACGTACAGGTATTTTGTGTGTATGTTTGTGTGTGTGTGTGTGTGTGTGTGTGTGTGTGTGTGTGTGTGTGTCTGTGTGTGTATGTGTTGGGAGGGGGGTACATGGGTGGGTGTGATACCAGAGACAGTGGAATTTTACAGTGGATGATCTGGTGTAATTAGGCATGAAGTGATCTGCTGAAGGGCTGGGAATGCCACTGTTTAGCACCGCGTGTGTTTAGCATGTGTGCGTCTGTGTGCAAGAGTGTGTAGAAACTTTGCATGGAAATAATATGCAACACTATGCAAATATTGTGCTTAAGAGCGTCGCCTCCGTTCATCTCTCCCTGTGTGTGTGTGTGTGTGTGTGCGTGCGTGTGTGTGCGTGTGTGTGTGCGTGCATGTGGAGTGGGCCCCCGCTGAGTAGTTTGCGGGCCACTCTCTCTGTCAATGAGATGCATGGAATACAATTCCGACACCGGGATGTGAGCTCTTGTCGGTGCGCGGCAGCCACAATATATAGCCGCCGTGTTGCTGCTTTTCTCCCTGAGATTGTACTACAATTTCCCCAGAGCTCATGTGATAATTTCCCCTGCATTTTCCCATTGTTATCCGTTCCCATTACGTTGTGGTTCTGCCCCCGTGCCTCCACTGCCTGTATCCCTTCATCTCTCTCTCTCTGTCTCTCTCTCTCTCTTAATGTTACCCTTTTTATCTCCCTCGTCCGCCCATCTCATCCCTTAGCCGTCCCTGCGTGTCCATCTCTGTCTTATTTGGCAGTGGCTGCCTACCCTCTATCTTCTCTCTCTCTCTCGCCTATTCTTTCCCGCCCTCTAGCCAATTGAGCCTTCATCTCATGCTCGCCGCCGTCCCCTCCTCTCCCTATCCCTCTCTCTCTCTCTCTCTCTCTGTTCTCTGTGCCTCTTCTTCCGGGTTCCTCCAGTGGCTTGATGCTGTTCCTCTGAGATTGGAGCTGTATACAGGATATGTGTGTTATTTGTGTGTCTTGTCTGTGCAGCTCTCTCTGCCTGGTGCCCATCTATAGCCTCTGTGAACTTTCATTCAGTACATTGTATATTACTGTTGCACTCTACTGTTACATTTGCACTCTGGTTGGTTGCCAAACTTATTTTTGTTGTACTGTACTTGTGCTGTATGATGACAATACATTTGAATAAAATAAAATAAAATACAATCAAATCAAATACAATCTAATCTAATCTAATCTAATCTAATCTAATCTAATCTAATCTAATCTAATCTAATCTAATCTAATCTAATCTAATCTAATCTAATCTAATCTAATCTAATCTAGTCTAATCCTATTGGGAACATTCTTGCCAAAAAAAATATAAAACATTTACAATAATGGTCTTCAAATGCAGCCTTCAAAGGCTACAAACCCTGAACTGAGGTAGGGGAGAACGGGATGGTTGTCACACGGGTAGGTTGTCACATTCATTATATTTCACTACCAAAAGGCGTTTTCTCCAATATTTTGGTACGGAAATGTCCAGAATTGGGATCAGAGCTCACCTACATAGTCTTCTTTGAAGTAAGACAGCTGAACTATAGGTGAGAGGACTTTTTGTGTTTTTCATGTGGAATTGGAAATATTCAGCTCCTCAGTATTTTTCTTCTAGGCTTTTACACAATTGTTTTAAAATGAAACATTTGTTACCCTTAACAAGTGTGAAGGGAAAGCTATAGTTTAGATTGTTGTTGGCTAACTAATACATTTTTAGATGGTTGTTAGCCTTGATACTAGTAGCAAGACATTCCAGTTGGGGTTGGTCGTCACATTTTCTTTGGGGTTGGTTGTCACATGTGACAAGCACATGCCAGTGCTTTAATGATCACAACATGGACCGTTTCTTCACCAACTTGGAGGTGATGTATGAGCTGAGGACAGACCGAGCAGAGCCCAATGCACCCCAGCCCACTATACCAAGCCTAGTACATCCCAGCCTAGACTACCTACCAAGCCTAGTACATCCCAGCCTACACCATCTGCCAAGCCTAGTACATCCCAGCCTAGACCACCTGCCAAGCCTAGTACATCCCAGTGTACTCCACCCCAGCTGGAAAAGGCAGCCAGCAAGAAGAAGAAACAGAAAAGAAAGAGACAGGAGGAGTCTTCATCAGATGAAGATGATTGTTTGTAATCTTGTTTTTAGTGCCTTTGAGGTGCTTTGGTACCATGAGGTGCAAGCATAGTCGTAGTACCCTGGAATGAGTGCTCCTGTTAGAGTCTTCAAGGTATTCTTGTTTACCAGAGAGGAGATCCGGTACAGGAATCTAGTTCATTGGTTGAATTCGTTTTATTACATTGGATCCCATTTTGTCACAGGAAAGATTTGCCTCTATAGGATGGAACCCAGGTAGGTAATTTCATCTTTCCTTTTAAGATAAGATAAGATATTCCTTTATTGATCCCCTTGGGGAAATTCAGGCATCATAGCAGCATGGGGGAATGGGGGGGGGGGGGGGGGTACAGGTAGTGAAAACAACACAAGCAGTGTAAACAAATAGGTCAATATAATTTACTATCTAACTAACTGAAATATATTTTCACAGTATTCACAGTATCACAGTATCCACGTAAGGTGCAGTATGCATAAGGTAGTGTTATTGTCCTACTTGGGTTCCTATTAGTTTGTTTGTTTGTTTGTTTGTTTGTTTGTTTGTTTGTTTGTTTGTTTGTTTCGATTGTTTGTTTAGGTCGATGTCTGGCAGCAGTCCCTGCCCACTGTTGTGGAGCCTGATGGCCACTGGTATGAAGGACTATCCGAGGTGGTTAGTTGAGTGTCGGGGGGGTATGAGTCTGTGGCTTCCTTGTCACCTTCACCTAATATGTTTTGATCTGGTCAGGTGCGCTGTCACCTAATATGTTTTGATCTGATCAGGTGTGCTGTCACCTAATATGTTTTGATCTGGTCAGGTGCGCTGTCACCTAATATGATTTCATCTGGTCAGGTGCGCTGTCACCTAATATGATTTCATCTGGTCAGGTGCGCTGTCACCTAATATGTTTTCATCTGGTCAGGTGCGCTGTCACCTAATGTTAATATGTTTTCATCTGTGTCCACTGACCACTGACACACAGTGGGGGATGTTTTAAAAATATAATTTAATATATAATATAATAATTTGTGCTTCACCTAAAAATTTTGTCAGCAGCCTCCACTGCAAGATACACTACACCACACAGGTACTCATGTACATGTCGAAATACTTCCCAAAGGTCAGTGAATATACCATGCCCATAACACCAGAGGGAGTTCCACAAATCGTGTGCAACCCAGATTCGGCACAAACAAGGGACTAAAGACATTTTGCAATTATGCCACAACAATGTGGAAAGCCCTACCCACAGCCGTAAAAAGATGTGAATCCCTACCCACATCCAAAACCCCCCCACCCCTTCCTAATAGACCGTCTCCTCCCCACCGTATGTATATATTTTCTCCCCACCGTATGTATATTCTTTCTCCCACCCACCCCCTCCTAATGTAGAGTCTCCTCCTCATCATATGTTATTACGTAACCATTGACTGAAAGAAGGCTCGATGTCTGGTAAATGTAACATAATAAGGAGACGGTAGCCAAAGTAACCAATAAAGAATATTTAATGAATAATTACCAGGGTTTGAACAAAAAGGAATATAAAATAACGACAGACAAGAACACTTAACTCCACAGACAGGATCAGCACCAGACAAAGGGGAAGGCACTAAGGTGTCACACGCCCAGGTCAGGCCAGACCTGGGATACTCAGCACCAAAGACATGAGGTGAACAATGGTCTCCTACCACCCTCTGGTGGTCAACCGCAGACAGTGCGGCCCAGCACATTGGACATACTGACTAGTGTTTTAACTTTAATTAATAGTGTGATTAATGTGTGTGTCCTTGACTTTCCCTTCCCTGGTGTGATGTGCTTCACTGTTTGGTTTTGTGTTATGAGTTGCTTTAGTGTTTAGTTGTGTTGTTTGTTTCTATGTTTTAGACTGGGCTGCCAGGTGTTTTCAATGGTAATTAGTAGGGGTATTTAAGTGTGTGTCTCCCTCTCCTCGTCGTGGCGACATACCTCCTGTTTCCCCTCCCGTTCCTGTTCACGTCGTGTTGCACTGTTGTCTTCCTAGTAAGTGTTAGCGTTTGTTGTTTTGTATTGAGAAGTGTGTTAAGTAGTTTCTGTATGTTCTTTGTATTGTACTTGGTTCTACAGTAAACTTCCCTTCTCCAAGCATCAATCCTCGTCTCTGCCTCCATTCCCTATCTGCAAACTGTGTTCTAACCAACCCCACCGTAACAGAATGTCGCCACCATTAACGAACGCAGCAGAAAGGGCAATCGGTACCATAAGGATCGTCCTGAGCCTGATGGCCGGTGACATGCGGCGTTACTCACCGGCCAAGTGGGTGTTCCTGCTCCAGAAAATCGACCAGGTCGCCACGGACAATCTGACACTGGAGCCAGTGATGCAGGAGATGGCTGAACGTGTTGCTGCCCTCATGGAGGAGTATAAGCCGGAGGCTAGGGTAGCTAGCCTGCCGACTAGTCTCAGGGTCACGGTCAGCCTAGAGCCCCCCGCCGCCGTTGAGGCTGTTCAGATGTCCATCGCTGAGCAGACGTCCACAGCTAACACAGCTCCGCCCGTTAGCTCCGTCCCTATAGCTAACCGGCCACACCCAGTTAGCACAGCTCCGCCTGTTAGCTCCGCCACTATAGATAACCAGACGTCTCCAGTTAGCACAGCTCCGCCCCTTAGCTATCATGACAGGAGCTGCTAGGCTTTCCCCGACTGTTAGCTTAGCCTGGGCAGCTAGCCAGGCCTC
Source organism: Notolepis coatsorum (assembly GCF_963971535.1). Classification (NCBI taxonomy): domain Eukaryota; kingdom Metazoa; phylum Chordata; class Actinopteri; order Aulopiformes; family Paralepididae; genus Notolepis; species Notolepis coatsorum. Next base: position 94,029,595 of record NC_140166.1, read on the forward strand.
CCCAGCTAGCACAGTTCCCACAGTGAGTCCAGGTCCCACAGTTAGCCTAGCCCCCGAGGCTAGTATGGCTAACAAGGCCTCCACGCCCAGTCCAGCCTCTACTCTGGGTCCTGACCCCTCATCCCTGGATCCTACACCACGCCTCGCCGCCGAGACCGGTCCGGTCTCCGTGCCCTGCCCGGCCTCTACACCTGGTCCGGCTGCGGTGCCGCCTCCCGGCTCCTCGACTGATCCTGGCTCCCCGTCTGGTCCAGCTCTGCGCCGTGATCGGCGTCCTGGTCCTCGCCGTGGTCTTCGCTGTGGTCTTCGCCGTGGTCTGCGTGGGATCCTGCTCCGGGGGTCATCGCCGCCGCACCTCCGTTCCGGCTCTCCTGAACTGGTCCCTGGTCCGGCGGCTGGAGGGTCTCTCGTCCGGGATCCTGCTCCGGGGTCCAGCTTCCCTTCCCGGGCTTCTGCACCTGTCCCCACCCCCCCTCGTCGGGCCTCTGTTCCCAGGTCCAGCCCCCCTCCCCGGGTCTCAGTGCCCATTCCCACCTCCCCTTCCCGGGCTTCTACACCTGTCCCCACCCCCCCTCGTCGGGCCTCTGTTCCCAGGTCCAGCCCCCCTCCCCAGTTCTCGGCGCCCGTCCCCACCCCCCCTCGTAGGGCCTCTGCTCCCAGCTCCGGCTTCCCTCGCCAGCTCCCTGTTTCTTTCCCCGCCTTCCCTCTCCGGGCCTCTGTTCCCGTCCCCACCCCCCCTCTCCGACCCCCCTGGCTGCTTTTCGACCCCCCTGGCTGCTATGCCCCTCCAGGGTTTTTTCCTCTGCGTCCTGGCCCCAGTTCTCCGGGTCCTCGCCCTGGTTTTTTCCGGGGTCCCGGCCTCCTGCGTTGCCCGTGGGCGGACGGTATTTTCGGGGGTCTGGAAGCCCCCCGTTGTGGGGGAGGTACTGTCACACGCCCAGGTCAGGCCAGACCTGGGATACTCAGCACCAAAGACATGAGGTGAACAATGGTCTCCTACCACCCTCTGGTGGTCAACCGCAGACGGTGCGGCCCAGCACATTGCACATACTGACTAGTGTTTTAACTTTAATTAATAGTGTGATTAATTTGGTGTCCTGGTGTGTGCTGTCCTTGACTTTCCCTTCCCTGGTGTGATGTGCTTCACTGTTTGGTTTTGTGTTATGAGTTGCTTTAGTGTTTAGTTGTGTTGTTTGTTTCTATGTTTTAGACTGGGCTGCTAGGTGTTTTCAATGGTAATTAGTAGGGGTATTTAAGTGTGTGTCTCCCTCTCCTCGTCGTGGCGACATACCTCCTGTTTCCCCTCCCGTTCCTGTTCACGTTGTGTTGCACTGTTGTCTTCCTAGTAAGTGTTAGCGTTTGTTGTTTTGTATTGAGAAGTGTGTTAAGTAGTTTCTGTATGTTCTTTGTATTGCACTTGGTTCTACAGTAAACTTCCCTTCTCCAAGCATCAAGCCTTGTCTCTGCCTCCGTTCCCTATCTGCAAACTGTGTTCTAACCAACCCCACCGTAACACTAAGGCAGGATACTTATACATGCGGGAATGACGAGACGAGACACACCTGGGTTGATTACGAAATGGGTACACCTGGAAGGGGAAAATGATACGGACTACAAAACCAGGACAGGGAACTACAGCTAGACATAACACATCACACTAGGAACGCCTGATCAGGGCACAAACACATAACATATGTATATAATCTCTGTTAGGATCTATGGGTAACAGTACTGCATATTTGCATATCGTATATGTCACAAATGTAACAGTACTATACCTGTATGTCATGTATGTCCCTATGCCATAAATGTCATGATGTCATGTATGTTGTGTATGTCATACATGTCACTATGAATTGAAAATGGGGGACCCTGATGTAAACCAGACAAACATCTTTCTCTGGTCTGCATCCGCTTAACAATTGTGTGTATTGAGCCGTAGGTACTGTACAGGGCTCCAGGGTGCGCCTGTTTTGGTCGCATTTTGCGACCAAAACTCAGAGCTGTGCAACTGGATGTTTTCCTTTGTCGCGCTGGTGCTCCCAGCTCCCAGCAGGTCTGTCTGTCTGTGTGTATGTGTGTGTGTTTAGCGTCTTTTTCCCCTTGGCCAGATGCGTTCTAAAAAAAAATATCTCTGCCTTTGATTGGCTATAACACGTGCATTATGCAAAGACCAGCCAAGATCTGCCTCTGATTGGCTCTGATCATCACCCTGCCATTATTATTCGCTGAATGACGGGATAAACAAAAAAGCCATGTGAGCATCAATTTTACGAATTGAAACGATTAAAAAAGCACAGCGTCTCATACTGGTTTCATAATACAACGTTTCCGAATGGACGTTTGGATTAAACAAAGTGTATGCAGTGATGCTTTCCCAGCGGAACACAAGCTGCTTAACGTTACACAGGTAAGTCATGCACGTTAATTAAGCTATATAACGTTAGAGCGCAGCCCTTTAGCTTTAGCTAACGTTAAGATAGCAGGAGCCGTCGGCCAACAAAGCTGTTTCAACAAATGTATTCACAAAATGGATTATCATTCAAACGTTATTCAAGCCTCCCGTGACCAGTAAGTAGTTACTACTACTCAACCGCAGAAATGTGCGCTATGTGCCTAAACTTTGCTAGTCAAGACTCGACAGTACGCTGGGTTGAGGCGCAGACGGAAGTGGCCATTTTTCAAAATAAAATACCCGAAAGACTATTAGTATAGGGAGGTGTAGTGGTTACTTCCTGGTCTATAGGGAGGCGTAGTGGTTACTTCCTGGTCTATAGGGAGGTGTAGCGGTTACTTCCTGGTCTATTGGGAGGTGTAGTGGTTACATGATTGCTGTTTCCGGCCGGTCCATCATCTTGAAAACACATTTTTATTACACATATTTGCCCATTGCCCATTTCTAAATCGTCTCGTTTAAAACAAATAAAGCATCAACATTTGCATGGTGTACCTTTCTGTGCGTATTCAATATACAATCTATAGCTCAACATGAAAATATTCGCAATTAATTGTAAAAAAGAAGAAAATCGCAGAATTTTATTTCAACCAAAAATGCTTAACAAATAATGTTAGTGATAGAAGGGAACTCATTTTGTGCAAAAATGGAAAGCTTTCCAAATGTTCATGAGGTAGAATTGTTACAATAGCTGATAATCCATTTTCCCAAAGATAAATCCCTATAGGGGTGGACCTCGCAGGTGGTCCAAAGTGACGTCAGACTACACCTCCCTATTTTGGAGTAAATTGTTTGCATGATTAAAAACGATGGCTTTGAACATCCGTTCGAAAAACCCTGGCGAATGTTTGAATCCCTAAAACAGGCTTCGGACAGCTCTAACTGGAGCTGAGCTGAATGTGTTAAAATAGACATAAAAAGGTGAAGGATTGGACTTTGCGAGCTAACTGTAATACAATGTTATTTTTTACAATAATTTACATACCATCTTAAGAAATTACTAATGTGTATGGAAACTGACAAAAAGGGTAATGGTAAAGGTCAATGTTCCGCCTAAGCTGCGCCCGTGCGCGCGGGCGCACATGGCAAAACGCTCCCGCGCACATCTGAAATCTGTTGCGCACAGAAACGTTTGTGTAAAATATGCATGTAGTTAAATTGACTGGCGCGTTGCACCGAATACTACGGTGTGACGTTACCAAGAGAAGCCTCGCTTTCAGTGCTTTGTGGGCGTCGCTACTGCGCTCTCACACAGACACACACAACAGAGCAGGAAGCACAGATCCGACCAGCATCGCTGGCTCCTCACAATGCAAACGCGAAAATGTACATTACAGATGAACTGCAGAGAAAATTCCCAATTTATCGTCCCGGGCGAGTTTAATTGGAAGAGGAGTGCAACGAGTGCAAAGCTTGACCATATGTTTCTGTGTCTAATAAAGGTGCTGGCGATCTCAAAGCTCACATGGACACAGAAAAACATTACAAACAAAGCAGTGCGAGGCGAGAGTTTGATGGCAAAGTTGACCGAATTGATTGAAGAATGCAGCTATACAGAGAGAGAAAGAAAATAATTGAAAACTATTTTGATGCCTCAAAATGATGTTTTGGTTTGATAAGATGCTTATGATACAATCATTCTAAGGATTATGTGTGTAATAAATTAGTTTAGTACACTAATTGCAACAAATCTGAAACTGCATAGTGCACTTTTAAATTAGTATCTTTGTGAGATTACTGTTTTATAATATACATTACATTGAAAAGATACAAAGATATATTTTTTAAAGCTGGATTTTCTAATACAGAAGAGGTATTATTTAGAACATTACTTCATATTTTTCTTGTTATTTATTTTGTCCAGTAAGACTTGAAAATATATATTATTTTGTCATACTGTAGGTTGATTTTGTTATTTTCTTGAGATTTGTCAGATAGATTACTTTAGGCATAATACAGCATGTTGAGTAACTTTGGTTATAGAGAGATATTATTTTGTATTATAAAATTATATAAACAATAATTTTATATCAATACAGAGGAGGCATACTTTAAATATATTATAATGATAAGGCATCTTTGGGTAAACGTTGAGTATCATTAAGTATCTTGAGGCTGAAGGCAGAGTGTCCTCTTTAAAAAAAAATCACAATATGGTCACCCTTGAAGTCGCATTATAATTCACTTAATAAAATAATGACGAGTCAGCCTCCTAAAAAAACAAAAGTTAGTGACACCACTCACACCAAAGTAAGGACTTTGCTCTGTATCGTCAATTAGTGGTCAAATAAATATTTGATTAAGGAATATAATATGCCTTTTTGTATTATTTCTCTGTGTATCAGCAAAATGTATATATTTTTATGTTAGACATTGAGGGAAATTAAGATTCTCAGATTTTTCACAAACTGCCGCTTATCAACTAACCGGTTAATTGGCAGGTGACTCAGTATGTTGCTCAGTAGTTGCTGATGTCTGCTCAGGAGGTTTGAGTGTTTGCTCAGACCGAAAAGAAATTAGAGGGAACATTGGTAAAGGTAACGCTTAAAATGTATTATTGCAGCGGCAAAAGGCGCAGTGGACATTTTTGGGTGCACCTAAATTATGTGCTGGTGCACCTAAATGAAAAAGTTAGGCGCACTGGTGCAACCAATGTAAAAAGTTAGTCTGGAGCCCTGCTGTATTGTACTCATTCTGCAATCTGTTAAATAAATAAATAAAAAAATAATGCGTTGGGGTTGGTTGTCACAATGTGACATTTCCTCTTTGTTACAATATGTTGGAAAATGAGAGGGATACACATTTCAAGCCAACATCTTAAGCTTCAATTTAATGTAGGAATGACTATTGAAAGATGTTTTGATGATGAGCAATTCACATTAGTGTGACCATTCCCGTTCTACCCTACAGTTTGTGACGACCATCACTGAAGCAACACAGTGTTTATTCAACTCTATTCTTCTTTCTTTCATTCGAAGAGTAACTAGTAAAAATACATGGTCATTTTGCTGCTCTTGTGGTTGATATGGTCACCCTGCTGCACATGCTGCCCCTCTCCATACTGTTGGTCAAAGGTTTAGATGTCTTCTGTAACCTTTATTTACCCTGGGAAGATTTGCTGAGCAATTCGTATTTTATTTGATATGCACTCAAACCGTTAGACTGGTTCACACCTGGGAGCTGCCCGGTACAAACACCGTCTGACACCATCGACCACTGAACTGCTCCACTGAGCAGCTGGAAGTTCAGTGTCTTTCTCAAGATCTTTAAAAAAAGAATATATATATATATATATATTTTTTTTTAAATGTATTTACCCATGTTAGGTTCTGTTTATAGCCTAATAAAAAATAAAATAACCTTTATTTACCAGGGTTGGTTCTGTTTTTAACCTTTATTTACCAGGGTAGGTTCTGTTTATAACCTTTATTTACCAGGGTAGGTTCTGTTTATAACCTTTATTTACCAGCGCAGGTTCTGTTTATAACCTTTATTTGCCAGGGTAGGTTATGTTTATAACCTTTATTTACCAGGGTTGGTTCTGTTTTTAACCTTTATTTACCAGGGTCGATTCTGTTTATAACCTTTATTCACCAGGCCAGGTTCTGTTTATAACCTTTATTTACCAGGGTAGGTTCTGTTTATAACCTTTATTTACCAGGGCAGGTTCTGTTTATAACCTTTCTTTACTAGGGTAGGTTATATTTCGTATGGCTTATCGCGTCCCGCTCAAGCCTATTGAGATACCCCTTATCTCCTGTACCTACTGTACTCCACCACGAAACAACTTGTACACCCACACCTGACCGGGTCCCGCCTCTATGGAGGCGTAGCCTATAAGACCATGGCCCTGGTCACCAAACACCCTTCCTCTATTTTCGTTCCATCATATTGGATGCTGTGCACCGTATGTAACTACTAGTATGAAAAGATTAGAGAAAATTCGTAATGTTGAAAGCTTACCGGAGGTTTGCTTTTCCCTGGCATCTTCGGAGCATGTTTCAGCGACACATTGGGCCTGTGCTGATGTTTCCTCGGCTGACGGCGGCAGACCGAGGGGCAGCGTACAAGGTTTGGCTATCAAGTCGGCTTGTACAAAGGTAAGGCCTGTGTCATTAGGCATCAATGTCAGTATTGGTAATGTTGTGGAGTATGTTTCGGCGCCAGGGCCGGGGCGGCTTGGTGATCGTTCCACTGCAGTGGACGTTTTCCTGGCAATCCTGGAGCACGCTGCTAACGTTAATGCTACTACTGCTACTTCTGCTAATGCTAACGTTGACGCTGAAATGGGTCGTTGTTCTAATAATCCCCGCCGTGGGATACCGCTTTTCCCTCCTCTTACCAGCTTCATTGATGAAGGTCAGTCGGTGGTTGATGTGGGGGGTTTCGCTGAGTCCTATTTACCTTTTTTACAGGTGAACGGGCTAACAACAGGGTGCAGGCCAGGTGTACCGTGGCTACGTAGCCAGGTAGCTTCGTTCCTGTGCCCCGGCGGGGATGAACAACGTCCCGCCCGGCCGATGCTTGATAGCGAATCGGCTCGGAGGGTGGCAGTATGGACGGATGAGTTGTATACTGCTACGGGATGGTATTTGGCGGCGGCCAGTGTTATGGCTCAGCTGGCTAGTTTCCTATCCACATTGGTGTCGGGTAGTAGGACTTTGGGTCCAGCCGACATTGTAAACATGGTTCATGTTTGTGGTGTTATGGAGATCTTGACTCAGTCGCAAGCTATAACTGCGGGGAGGATTAGGATGCTATCAACGTTGGTTGTTAGGCATGTTTGGTTGGAGCAATCTCCTCTTGGGGAAAAGGACTTTGCCGCGAGCAGCCCGCTCCCCGTTCAATCCTCTCTCTGTTACCCACGGAAGCGGGGCTCTGATCGTTCTCCTTTGGCTGCGGGCCGCGAACCTTCCTTGAAGCGTATGCGGCCCCATTCTTCACTTCTCATGGGGACAGGGGCTGACACCCAGTTGATGGCTGAGCCTGGGTCTGTCCGTGAGAATATTCCGTCGCGTGGTTCCTGCACCACACGTTGTGTGTTGGATGAGCCTGGTGTTACAGCTGCCACTAGCTACAGTGGTCAGCAGGGGGACTCGAGGCCTCTTCTGTTGAATGCACAGCAAGGGTTACCCCGGCTTCGCCTTCGCCAGGCGGGGTATCGCGCTGATGCCTCTCACTCCCGTCACAGCGTCAGTGGTCTGCAAAGGAGAGGCGAGCGTGATTTGGGTGGTAGCAATATCACTGCAGGGCTTCGGCGTGTAGGAGCCCATGGTGTCCTCATGCCTTGCGTGTCTAGCTGCGGAACAACTCCTCAGCATGCGCTAGAGTGTGTTCAGGGGGGGGTGTGTGTCAACCAGTTTGATAACAGCTTCTCCCGTATCAAACCGGCCCTTTCTGTCGGGGTCCCCCCTTGGGTGCTTTGCACAGCGGGAGGGACCGGGCCAACTATCTACTGTTCCTGGCGGGCCAGCGTCAGTTGACGGCGGGTGCGCTGTGGGATTATTTTCACATATGGCAACGAGAATGCCATCTTGTGGGGTGGATGGCGAGAACGTTGAGGCAGGGGCTTGTGTTGCAGTTCGCACAACCCCACTCTCCGTTCTCAGGTTTGGTGCTGACCCTATTGTCAGGGTCAGACGCAGTGACAGCCCTGGCCGACGAGATCCAATCTCTGTTGGCAAAGCAGGCCGTCGTTGTGGTTCCGAGAGAGGACGCAATGTCAGGCGTCTACTCCCGTTATTTTCTGATACCCAAGAAAACAGGGGGGGTCAGACCTATACTGAATCTGTCCGTGTTCAATCGGTTGATTGTAGCGAGACCGTTCAGAATGTTGACCGTCAAACTCCTTCTGCTTGCTGTCAGAAGGGGAGACTGGTTCACCTCCATAGACCTAAAGGATGCGTATTTTCACATCCCCATTTACCCTCCTCACAGGAAGTTCCTACGGTTCCTGTTTCAGGGCGTAGCGTACGAGTACCAGAGGATGCCGTTCGGTTATACTCTGGCTCCCCGCACATTCACCAAGTGCGTGGCGACTGCGCTGGAGCCCTTACGTCGTCGGGGGTTACGAGTTCTATTCTATCTCGACGACATTCTACTCCTCAGTCGTTCGGAGGAGGTTGCCAGGTCTCATACCAGGCTGGTGGTGGAATTCCTCACCAGCCTGGGTTTTGCTGTGAATTGGAAGAAGAGTACCCCTCTTCCCAGTCAACAGGTGGAGTACTTGGGCTTGACGTTGAGGTCAAGGCCCATGATTGCAACCCTCTCGGAGCAGCGCCGGGTGGTTCTTCGTCACACGCTCTGGGGTTTCCGTCTGAGCTGTGGGTGGTAGCACACTTGGCAGGCACTGTAAAACCTGGTTGCTTACTTTTGAAGTGGGCACACTCTCAATTGTTTCACTTACATCCTAAAAGACGCTAATGGGGTCGACTGGTACTGCATCACTTTGACTGGTGGACCGTAGGCCCTTGGTTATACCCTCTTCTGGACCCACCACCTTATTCTGCATAAGCCCATCAGTCACATCTTTTATCTGTAATAAATAAGACAACCCCGTATCCTCTAACTCCAGTAAAACCTTACTGTACAGGTAGTCGTTGATAAAGTTGAAGCACCCCTCTGCGTCATCTACGGTAAGGTGGGTTCGGTCAGACGCCTCCAGTCCTGTTACCAGTTCCAATGCCTCGGCAATGCGAAACAGTTCATCCGCAGGTAGAGTGAGCAGGCTCTTCTTGATGTCCCACACCAAGCTTTTCCTCTCGCTGTCTCCCATGGCTGCTTCCCGATTCCTCGCACTTGGACGAGCCCCCAATAAACTGTTACAGGTACCAGGATATGGCACCTGATAGCAGAGATATATTTAACCTATGAAACAGGTTGTAGTTAGTCATTTGACAAAGGAAGGCACAGACATGGTGTTATTGGTTCTGGGTCCTCCCGGTTGTGATTTCAACAACGTTTATTTATTCAACAGAATAATCAATCAATCAATCATCATCATTGTATCATCATTCAGTTCAATTAGTTACATTACTTTAATACATTCAATTATAATTCCATTCTTGTTATTAATTCAAAAGCATATTCATCATTGCAACACACATTCTACCCTTTTAGGATACCCTGGTTCACTTCAATAGCATTTTCCTTTTAAATGTAGTTATCCAGTATTATATACTGTACATTGTAATTACTTATGTCTTTATACATATTTGGCTTCTTAAGTATAAGCACATGAGAAGGGAAACATTCTCCTGTTAACCTCTGTCTAGGCATGTCTAGGCATGTTGGAAGAGACCATCGTATGTCTTCTTTTAACAACACTGTCATTCTCATCTGTCAAACAATTCCTTATATCACCAATAACTGTTACCTTTATCATCATTCGTTTATCATCAGTCATATCCACTATTTTCTAGTGTACAGAAATACCTCAACACCTCAGTGTTACTCATATTTGTGTTCCAGCTCAAGTTCTATTGCAACTCAAATGTGCAATGAAAGTGCATTTATATATATATGTATCTGGCCGTTCTCAACCTTACTAGGAATTTGCTAAACCGTGACCATGGTGTAACTCAAGGGAATAGATTTATATTTACATTTAACGGAGAGCGGGATAGAGAGAGAGAGAGAGAGAGAGAGAGAGAGAGAGAGAGAGAGAGAGAGAGAGAGAGAGAGAGAGAGAGAGAGAGAGAGAGAGAGAGAGAGAGCATGTGGGACAGCTTCGGTGTTGAGCTAAAGTAATTTCCCTCTAACCGTCTTCAATACTTGTACACAATATACACATTTACTAAACAGCAGTTCAACCCAAACAGTATGTACTTCAAAACATAAACCTTTATAATCCCCTTGGAGATACTTAACTCCGACACGTTAGTGATTAAATGGGCAATTGTATTTCAACACTATATTTCAATGTACCACGAGACACGGCGCCATCAATAGACGGTCAACTTCTAAACCACGTTACTTGTCGTCTTAAACTTCTTAAACTTGACTCAAACATCGACAATAGTCACTTCATTGGACCCTCGACATTGCATGTATCCTTGTTAACCTTTATGTGTGTTTTGTAGTATATTACCCACCTATGAAACAGGTTGTAGTTAGTCATTTGACAAAGGAAGGCGCAGGGTAGAGAGTCAGGAAACATGGAGGAGTATAAGGCTTCAGTCTATACTCTACGCAAAGCTGTCAAACTTGCTAAGAGGACATATGCTGACAAACTGGAGACACAAATGGCACAAAACGACACAAGAGGATTATGGCAGGGACTGAAGACAATAACTGACTATAAAGTCAGCGCCCCCTCAATGGGGAGCGACGACGCCTCCCTCGCGGACAAGCTCAACATCTTCTACGCTCGGTTTGGTGCAGACAGTGGCGCTGCCGGCTCTCCGGCTAGTGACGTCACTGGCGCGCCGGCTGTTGTGGAGGCGGGGGGGCAACCGCGGGGGGGCGGGGACACTCTCTCGTTGTTGGAACACAGTGTGAGAAGAGCATTTATGCAGGTGAACACCAGGAAGGCTGCTGGCCCAGATGGCATAACAGGACGCGTACTCAAGTCCTGTGCCAACCAGCTGGCCCCAGTGTTCACCGCCATATTTAATCAATCCCTGGCGGAGTCAGTGGTCCCTGCCTGCTTCAAGATGTCTACCATCATCCCTGTACCGAAGAAACCCTCCCCAACATGTCCAAATGACTACAGACCGGTGGCACTCACCTCTGTGGTCATGAAATGTTTCGAGAGGCTGGTCAAGGACCACATTTGTGCCTCCCTCCCCAGTGATATGGACCCTATGCAATTTGCATACAGGACAGTCCACCGACGACGCGGTCTCCCAGGTACTGCACAGCACCCTCTCGCACCTTGACCGTCAGAAGGGGGGCTATGTGAGACTGTTGTTCATTGACTACAGCTCAGCGTTCAACACCATAGTCCCCACCAGACTGGTGGACAAGCTGATCGAGCTAGGTCTGAGCTCCGCACTGAGCGCCTGGGTACTGGACTTTCTGAGCGAAAGACCCCAGGCAGTCAGGGTGGGGGGTCAGACCTCCAACACCATCACCCTGAGCATCGGGTCCCCCCAGGGCTGTGTTCTGAGCCCCCTGCTGTACTCACTCTACACACACGACTGTGTGGCCAAGTTCAGCTCCAACTCCATAGTGAAGTTCGCAGATGACACGGTGGTGGTGGGGCTGATCTCGGACAACGACGAGAAGGCCTACCGGGAGGAGGTTGAGGTACTGGAACGCTGGTGCCAGGACAACAGCCTGCTCCTGAACATTGGTAAAACCAAAGAGCTGATCGTGGATTATAGGAGAGGACAGCAGGAGACGCACACACCACTGATGATTAACGGGGCTACCGTGGACAGGGTGAGCAGCTTTAAGTACCTGGGGGTCCACATCTCAGAGGACCTGACATGGTCAACACACATAGACACAGTAGTAAAGAAGGCGAAACAGCGCCTCTACCACCTGAGACAGTTAAGGAAGTTCAGAGTATCGGGAAAGATACTCCAGTCCTTCTACTCAGGAGCTGTAGAGAGCATCCTGACCGGAAACATCACTGCCTGGTATGGAAACAGCCCGGCACAGGACAAGAAGGCCCTACAGAGAGTGGTGCGCTCAGCCGAGCGTACCACAGGTATTGCACTACCCCCCCTGCAGGTTCTATACAACAAGAGGTGCAAATCCAGAGCCTGCAGGATAATGAAAGACCCTCACCACCCCAATAACAGCCTGTTTCAGCTGCTGAGGTCAGGCAGACGCCTGCGAACCCCAGCTACTAGGACAGAGCGGCTTAGGCTCAGCTTCTTCCCCCAGGCCATCAGAGCCATGAACAATGAACATTGAGTGCTCAGAACATTGAACTGTCCACACACAAGCACACATGAACACACACACGACACGCACACTGTGCACGCTCACACACGAGCAGCCACTTAACACTTTAACATGAGCGGGCACACACTCATGTCGCACACACGCACACTTATGGCCAAAGGAAAGGACACTTTAAATTAGAATAACAGGAACAGTGTATTGCACTACCAAAGCTAACTAGCATGTCCCATATGCTCTGTAAATAACTATGTACAGATACCGAGATGTCACTCCATGTTACCTGTTACCTGTTACTGCACAATGTTGTTTTCTTCTTTTGATTCTATTATATGTACCACTGTATTGCACATCGTTGCGGGCAAGACCACCCGCATTTCATTGTATACCTGTATGCCGTGACAATTAAAACTCTTGACTTGACTTGACTTGACTTGACATGGTGTTATTGGTTCTGGGTCCTCCCAGTTGTGAGACTAAGCTCGCCTCGTGTGTCCCTAAACGACAAGGTACGGTTCCCTGGAAGGCGAAGCCACTAAACACAAGTCCTATACTGCCACCTATTGACCAAATTATGTTAATGTCTCCCAATAAATATAAATGACTGTTCTACCTTGTTTCTGATGGAGGTAATCCTGTACCAGTATGTTCACACTGTTTTGACACATAATCTAAAGATATTAACGTGATACCACTTCTAGTGGGCATCACAACCGCAGCAGTTCAAAGAGGCAGTTGTTTGGGTGGCTGGAGTCTTTGATAATTCTCTTAGCCTTACCCATGCACTGCTTGTTGTAAATGTTCTGGAGAGTGGGAAGCCCCCCTCCAATTGTGCGTTCGGCTGAACGGGCCACTCTCTGTAGTCAGCTACGGTCTTGTGCGGTGCTATTCCCAAACCAGGACTGACTTGGAACTTCCTTAGGCACCTGAGGAAGTAGAGGCGTTGCCATGCCTTCTTCACAACACTGTCAATGTGTGTGGTCCATGTCAAGTCCTCGGATATGTGGACTCCGAGGTACTTAAAACTGTTCACTCTCTCAACCGGTGCCCCGTCGATGCTGAGGGGGCTGTAGTCCCTGACCCCCGACCTCCTAAAGTCCACAATCATCTCCTTTGTTTTGCTGACGTTCAGGGAGAGGCTGTTCTCTTGACACCATCCCGCTAGGACCTTGACCTCTTCCAGGTAGGCCCTCTCGTCGTTTGCAGAAATCAGACCCACCACTAATATGTCATCAGCAAATTTGATGATTGTGTTGTTGTTCCACTGAGCCACACAGTCATGTGTGTACAGGGAGTAGAGGAGGGGACTCAGAACACAGCCCTGGGGGGCCCCTATGTTGAGAGTGATGGATGAGGAGGTGCAGTTGCCTGCTCTCACCACCTGGGGTCTGCCCGTCAGGAAGTCCAAGACCCACTGGCAGATGTCATAGTTCAAGCCCAGGTCCCTGAGCTTGGCTATGAGTTTGGAGGGGACTATGGTATTGAATGCTGAGCTGTAGTCGATGAACAGCATTCTCACATAGTTCCCCTGCCTCTTGTCCAGATGTGATGCTGCTGTGTGCAGGACATGGGCTATGGCGTCCTCCGTGGACCTGTTGGGGCTGTATGCAAATTGCAGGGGGTCCAGGTTGATGGGGAGGGAGGAGCAGATGTAGCCCTTTATTAGATTCTCAAAGCACTTCATGGCTATGGAGGTGGGAGCTACAGGGCGGTAGTCCGTCATTTAGAATTAGCTCTGCGTCGCCGAATGTAGTCATTCGAGGAGAGGGCATCCAGAGCTCTCAATGAGCATTGAAATTTCGAAAAACTACCTTTCCCAGCCGATTCCAGCTTCCTGCAAGCAAATTACTTCTGTATTAATTATTTTTATTTCTCTTATTTCTTGGGATTCTCTATCACAAAACTGAATGTTATTGGCATAGATTGGAGCGCAGTTACAGTAGTGTGTCTACCTTCTGTGAACATTTAGCAACAATCCCTGTTGCAATCCGATCCAAAATGGCGGAGCCATATCCATTATAAGAATGGAACTGTACATATAGTAGATTTCCTTCTCAGTTCTTCCTGCACGCCTGGTGATACTAAATCCAAATTGAACTCTGGCATTGGAAAGAGTAGATTTGGCCCGATCCATAAATGTGCAAGTTAGCTATAATATGTTAATTTATAGGACTGATATTCTATATATATATATATTTTTTTTATTGATCTTTTTCCCCCTCCATTTTCCTCCGATTTTCTCCCATCCCAATGTTAGTCGTATGCCAATTCCCAGTCCCTTCCTGGTCGCTGCGCACTTACCCCCCACAGTCAGATAATCTGGGAGAGTGGAGGCTACCACGTGCTTCCTCCGACACACGTCCAGCCAATCACCGCTTCTTTTCACCTGGCAGCGCGGATTCTCATCGAGAGGGCGTAGCGTGTGGGAGGATCACACTATCCCCCTCAAGTCCTATCCGCGCTTAGCAGGCGCCCCGACCGAACTGTAGGAGTCGCTGTTTACAACGACCCGGACCCACCCCACCAGCTTCTCCCACCCTCTAATACAGCCAATTGTATTAGTGCAGACGGCCAGCCAAGCTGGTGACAACCCCGGAGCTGTGAGCTGGATTCGAACAGGCGAATCCAGCTCACAGCTCCGGGGTTGATATTCTATATTCTATAATAATATTTCAAATGGCATGTGTCCGGATGGCAGAATTCAGCACTGTATCTACAAAACCTTCGTCATTTTTAGCATGGTGTTATTCACCGTCAAAGATCCAAAGAAAAATCATAATTTATATTCTCCTTTGTTTCATCACAATTTACTCAAGTTTATTAACTGATTCTCTGCCATCAACGATTATATACGTGTTTGTCCGGCAATCGGTGAATGCCAACCACGTATATATACGTTACTTGATCGTTTTTCCTTTTTTTTCCTCGATATTTTTATTCATTATTCATCCATGGACCTTGGTGTTACCATAGGGAATGAGTCTGAGATCGCAAAAGTCCAATACCGCCGCCTGGTTGGTTGCGGCCGGTGTTGCACTTCCTTTGAGACTCTGTGTATGGGGCTGTGCGTCAATGAAATGCCTCCGGGTGGACTTTTCTAGTAACCTGAACCAAGGGTTTCACCCGATCGCATTGAATAGTTTTCAGGACCCCCGATTCATTATGCTGTGGTGGGTTATGTCTTGGGCCAAATGGACATAGGATCTACCAGATGGCAATCAAATAATTGGAATATTCTTTTTGAATCCCACCGGCCACAGGTAGGGATGGGTATCGTTAGGATTTTATCGATACTACTACTCTTATCGATACTCGTATTCAAAATGGTATAAAACGGAAATGTACAGATGAAAAAACAATCCGTTTCGTACATGTTGACTGCAAGCAAGTCATTGATAAGCGACGGGTGTATTAGACCCATAGCCATAATTTAAGATATAGTTTAAGCGTAGCAAATATCCCCGTCCTCCCATTGACTAAAGCACTGGCACGGAAAGGGCCATCAGCAGAGGGCGCTGTTGGCCCGGAATGAGTTAAGAACAGAATCGACATTGCTTTATTATTCTTTTATATAACTATATTACTGCACATGGCTACTTTTTGATCAATTAATACAAGCAGTCAGATAAATTACCTATTTTTGGACTTTCTATTTTATTTAGAAAGTTCTTAAATCATATTATGCAATGGCATGCACATTTCTTGATTCTGATTGACTGAGGTTTTCCCCAGGACGTCGTCTCGGACCGGGGGCCCCAGTTCACTTCCCAGGTATGGCGGGCTTTTTGCAAGGGATTGGGGGCAACGGTCAGTCTTTCCTCTGGTTATCATCCCCAGACTAACGGACAAACGGAGAGGATGAACCAGAGCGTGGAGTCTGCTCTTCGGTGTGTGGCTGCCGAGAGACCAGCTTCTTGGAGCCGTTTCCTTCCCTGGGTCGAGTACTCCATCAACTCCATGGTCAGTTCCGCCACCGGCCTCTCACCCTTTGAGGTATCCCTGGGCTACCAACCCCCTCTTTTCCCTGCACAGGAGACGGAGGTGGCAGTTCCCTCCGTGCAGGACCACCTCGACCGGTGCCGTCGGGTCTGGGAGATCGCCAGGACCACGCTGCTCCGGTCATCAGAGCGCGCCTGTCGTGGGGCTGACCGGCGCCGGTTTCCTGCGCCGACGTACCACCCTGGGCAGAGGGTGTGGCTTTCCGCGAGGGACCTCCCACTTCGGTCCTCGGCCAAGAAACTTAACCCCCGGTTCGTCGGACCTTTCGAGGTTCTGAAGGTACTCAGTCCGGCGGCGGTGCGCCTTAAGCTTCCTGCGTCCATGCACATTTACCCCGTTTTCCATGTGTCCCGGGTTAAGCCTGTCTCTCTCAGTCCCCTGATGCCTCCTGCTCCGGATCCACCTCCTCCCAAGATGGTGGACGGTCACCCCCAGTGGCAGGTCCGCCGGTTGATGGGCGTTCGACGGCGGGGTCAGGGGTTCCAGTACCTGGTGGACTGGGAGGGTTACGGCCAGGAGGAACGGAGCTGGGTCTCCCGCCAGCTCATCGTGGATCCCGGCCTGATCACCGACTTCCATCGTGCCCATCCGGGCGAGCCGGGTCGGCCTGGTCGCCGGGTGGCTCCCGTGGAGGGGGGGGGTACTGTGAGGTTTTGTCCGCTGCCCACCTATTCGTTCTGTTCCTTTAAGGTATTTTGTTAAATTAATTGCATTCCGCGCCTCACGCTTCTATCCTGTAAGATGCCGTTTGATTGGTGCTCTCCCAACCACACGCTTCTGGAGCAATGATCAATTTCATCCCGCAGCTGTCACAGCTTGTCATTAAGCGCCCTGTGGCTTTAAATACCCTGATCTCCCTAATATTGATGTTGGATCGTTTTGAAACATTCCCTGCATTTGCCTGTTCCTTCCCGTCGCTGCTTTCCCTGTTCTGTTGCTTCCAAGGACTCTCGAGAAATATTCCGTTTGGAGAACCTGCTTCCCCGTTACGAAGCGGCCGCCTCGTTTGATCTGCCCGCCTCGTTTGATCTGCCCGCTTTACGCGTTGCGCTCTGGTGAGTTTTTGTAAACAGTCTTTTGGATCTATCGTTTTTGTGTGTTTTTAAAGCACCGAAGAGATCCCGTTTTTGTTCATACTGTTCTCACCTTTTTGTCTGTTGGAATTACACGTTTGGATTACCTAATTGTTTTCACTCTGGACACTGCTCACTGTGTGTTTCACACCGAAGATCTGTCACCTGGATTATTTGTTTGGACAATTCACCTCACCAGTCACCTGTCAGTTTCAATTGTGCGCTGAGCTAACTCAGGATCTCTCTCTCCCTCTCCGCCTCCATCTGGAGCATATGCTGGGAGGATCTGCAGAGCGGCTCAGACGTCACGGACAAATTCCACAACATCACCTTCTGGGAGAAGCTGCAGAGCAGCAAACATTCCTCACATGCCTGTTTCCCAGTTTGTTCTGTTCACCACCTAATTCATTCTTGTTTCTCAGTAAATAAACACGCCCTTGATTTTGGCTAACTCTGAAACAACTCTCTGTGCCGTTTGCGTTTGGGGTCGGTTTCAAACCCTAACAGTAGTCGTGTGTTATAGGAATTAGATCATGCCTAGGGGGGTCTAACGACCCTCCGCTGCACGTCGGGCCTAACAACCACCCCTAGGCATGATCTAATTCCTATAACACACATAATGCTTAAATGTCCCACCCAATACCCAGCTGTTAAAAACGGTTCAATACCGTTCATCATTTTATTAGTAGAGGCTGACACTCGTTCACCCTATCCTCTGTCATCCTTCCTCTAGCTGCTAGGGTGAAGGGACTTTCAGGGTTCCAGACTAACTTTTTACATTGGTTGCACCAGTGCGCCTATCTTTTTCATTTAGGTGCACCAGCACATCATTTAGGTGCACCAGCACATAATTTAGGTGCAACCAAAAACTTTCACTGCGCTTTTTGCCGCTGCAATAATATATTTTAAGCGTTACCGTTACCATTACCTTTTTTGTCACTTCCCATACACTCAGTACTGTCGAGTCTTGACTTTAGGCACATAGCGCACATTGCTGTGGTTGAGTAGTAGCAGGGACGTGCACAGGACTTTAGAGGGGCAGGTGCTCAAAGGCTGAAAAGGGCACTACACTTGTGTGTATATATTAACCGAGCGATTTTTAAGGGCCCTTTTCGGGCGGGGGGCCCCCTTTTTATGTTTTTTGGGGTTTTTCGTGATCAAATATTGAATATTGAACTATAATAATCAGTGCAGGAGCTCACTTATCCTTGAAAGACACTTTTATCACTGACTTAAAAGGCCCATATATCTCCATAAATGTTCAGGGGGGAGGGAATAAGTGCTTACCCTACAGACCCCAAGAAGTGCTGTATATTCTGTATTATTTAATATAAATGCATTTTTTATTCCAATCCCGATTTGTATTTGAGATTCCCAAATCCCATCGGACTTGACTTCTTCGTGTCCCTCAATGAGTGTAATACCAGCATTCAACAGTGGTTTCTATCATCATCATCACCACCTACGCTATGCATAAAATATATAGGTCCGCGGAGAGGCACGCTGAGGAGGCTGTGCAAACTGCAATGGAATATGGGGCATCTCTCTCTCTTTACCTAATATTTTAATTCTATCCTGACATTTTTCAGTTGGAAGGGCAGTCTATATGCGTAACGGTAAAAAAAAAAAAAAAAATGTTTTTTTTGATGAGGCTCAAAAAGGCAGGTGCTCAGGCACCCCTTGGCCTCTATGTGTGCACGTGCCTGAGTAGTAGTACATACTTACTGGTCACGGGAGGCTTCAATAACGTTTGAATGATAATCCATTTTGTGAATCCATTTGTTGAAACAACTTTGTTGGCCGACGGCTCCTGCTATCTTAACGTTAGCTGCGCTCTAACGTTACATAGCTTAATTAACGTGCATAACATACCTGTGTAACGTTAAGCAGCTTGTGTTCTGCTGGGAAAGCATCACTGCATACACTTTGTTTAATCCAAACGTCCATTCGGAAACATTGTATTATGAAACCAGTATGAGATGCTTATTTATCGTTTCAATTCGGAAAGTTGATGTCATTCAGTCATTCAGCTGTGGTATAATATCTAATGTTCTCATGTAAATATAGTCCCCTCCCCTATATCCCCTTACCTGTGCCCCCCCCTCTCTGTGGAATAAGACACTCCCCTCCCCTGTGTCCCCATTACCTGTACCCCCCCCCCCCATCTGACCTATCAAATGGGACCACATCCCCCCCTTGTTAACTATATAGGTCTCCTCCCGAGATCTATCCAGGCTTCTTACCTGGGGGATTTCAGCTGATCACCTGGGGGGAAACCCTCAGCCATTCTCTCTATGTAATTCTATCTGTTTGGTTAATAAACCTTTGTTATTATCCAAACCTCGGTTGACTGAGAAACATTCTTCTTCAGGATATCCACAAATATCCCACAATTGGCGTCTACGAACTTGTGACGGACTTTTTGCGTCCTCCCGGCGTGCTGTATTGTTTCAACTATACAGAGAAAAGTGAGTATAATAGGATGGTCGACCAAAAATGTATGGAAAGGAATTAAAACCTTCCCGCTTTTCTCTGTGCCAGGTGAATATTACAGAATGTTGTCAAACATTGAGATCATCATTGAGTAAGAATAATGTGCATTAATATATCTGATCTGTATTGAGAATCGTACCGGGGAAACGCGTGTACCTGGGTCCTTATCTGGACAGATGTTCTGAGAGGATGGGTTGTTGTGCTATTCCCGGATTTGAGCTGTTGCCAAACCGAAAGTTAGGGCACAAAATAAGGTTGTTGGTTTGCTAACCCAAGTCTAGCTGATGCAGGCTAAAATATAGGCAACAAGGCAAGAAACGTGGGCTTATTATGATGTGATATCCTTGGAAAAACGCTACTCTATTGGAACCTATTAATTACCAGAGTAGCGTCAAAATATTCATTGTTTCAACCTCAAACTAAGCCCACAATCTCTTCCATTCCTGAAATGATGTATTTGGATTGAATTCCAATTGATTATACAGATAGCGGGAAGATGACCGGCGATGTCTCGGGAGTACGTGAATGTACATTTAACGAGTCGCAGGTCGAAGGGACCGTGAGTGTGATTAAAAGGTATATATAATCTAATATATCGCTGGTAAATTTCGAAGTCAGGTTCGGTCGTTATGACTTTAATAATGATGTGTAGTTAAATCAAGGGATAAATGCCTTGTCGCAGCAGAGTGCTGGCCGACTAAACGTACAGCGATCCAATACAGTCAGATATTCACGCACGTTAACTTATATGTATTATTGTTGTTTTGTCTGTTTAAAGTCTCGTTTGTATTTGCGTGCGCCGAGCATTGAGAGACTAGTACCGTTATATTAGAGAATAACATTGAATTCACGCGACAAACTAGGAAGTAATTTCCGGAATTAACAAAACGGCCCACGGGAACGACCATTTGGGGAAGTATAGTTTATCGTTTCAGTTTGTTTACGTTTTCACATATGAACAGGCGCGTTCATTCGGTAACAAAACGCTGGTTTAGGAATTCCAGGCTATTGAGAGCTCGTTGGAAAAATACTGTATGAATTGCAAAGCGTTATTTCCGAGGCGAATGAGAACGCACGAACGTCGCATGGAGCGATGACGTCACGCTATGCGCGCCGTGAAGCTATGATTTTATATTAAACTATCCATAGGCGAACGTAAAGTTTAATGTGCCCAAGGCCGAAGGTGCGTGAAATCCACTTGTAGTATATGTTTTATTTGTATATGTATGTGCGCGCTGCTATTGGAAAGTGTTGAGTTGCGGTGGCGAGATGCAGAAGAGTGTTTCCAGGATTGCATTATCCCAGACCACCGGAGAAACGAACCGAACATTGCAGCTTTCCCCGGTGAGTATGAAAATCATGAATATAGATGCTTTGATTGATTGATTGAAAACTTTATTAACAGATTGCAGAATGGGTACAATACAGTACAGCTCAATACACACAATTGTTAAGGGGATGCAGACCAGAGGAAGACTTTTGTCTTGTTTACATCAGGGTCCCCCATTTTCAATTCATCAGATAGTCAGTACTGCTACAACTATACATTTATGACATACCAGATTTGCAAATTCAGTACTGTTTGTGATACAAAAGGAGTCAAGAAAAGGGAGTCATTTGACGTAGAAACTGTACACACAACTATCATCTCAGTTACAGTAAATTACAACTATCTCAGATCACTTGAGTGTTTATGTTGCTTTAATTTACACGTTATAAGTCACATAAAGCTAATTTTAAATAAAATTCTAATCAATTGGATAGATTTGATCTAAAAACTAAAGAAAGAATAACAACCTTTCTTTAGAGATAATGAATAAATGCAGATAATGTTTAAATGAGGCCAAAATCATGCCTCCTCTTTTTCCACAGTAACATTGATGAGTGAGATGATGAAATAGAGAAGGACTAGCTAATGTTTGTTGAGCACACAGACAGTCAAAGAGGATTCACCCAGAATCTTAAGAAAGAGTGGAAAATTAACATGTGTTTGTATTTACAGATCTGGCGCTGAGGCGAGATGCAAAACAGTGCATGACTACACCCAAATTGTATCACAAAAGACAGAAAATCCAACAATTTGCTTGTCAACCGAGAGACAGTGTGGAGCTGAGAGACAATCGATTGACCATTCGGAACAAATCTACATCCAAACACCCACATGTAAATTTCTTCAGAGTGGGCACTTGGGAGACAAAGCAATGCAAATGCCTGCGCTCGTGACCACAGACTTGATGAACTCACCTGGCGGTGGATGGCAACAGAGAACCACTTAATTAACATGAATTAGACACAGGTGATGAATTTGCAGTTATGAAAATCTACCTAACTCCCATACTAACAATAACTAACCAGTCGTTTTCATCATCTCTTTTCAAGAGGCACATGAATTAGAGAAGTGCCCGAGATGAAAGATTAATGATGAAAACAACTTTACTTACAATCCCCTCCTTCTATTCTCTGTTTATAACCAATAACATGCATGACTATTCCTTAGACTATTCTTTTAACAACTAATACATTTCCATGACTGCAAAATATCAACCACAAAATTGAAACACAATTATCTAAATGTACAAGGTATACACGTACATTGATCATTTAGCTGACACTGTATGACAGGACATCAAAAAGGGCACAACTCTATCAGCTGAGTAACAATGTTCATCAAAGTGTTGAGTGCCACAGTGTAGGTTAGTTTTATTAGTGTTGAGTGCTACAGTGTAGGTTAGTTTATTAGGACAAATGCATGACAGTAAGGTTAGTTAGGGTTAGATGACAAAACGAATGATTGTTTTTCATGCAAAATTAACTGGCTGTCTAGATTTTATGTTTTTTTCCCCCTATGCCATGATGAGCCACACTGAGATGTGAAGAACGCCAGAGAAGTCATGGCGAGGTAAGTATCCTGAGGCACACTCAACGCATCCTGAGGTAAGATCAACTTCAATTTAACATCACAGACTATTTTATCTAATTCAAGACTTTGGCCATTCATTTACAATTTTATTTAAAGCCTAATGCTGTAAGATCTAGTTAGATACAAGATCTGATAAGATTGTAGTGAATGTGACCTTCTTGACACAAGGAATCACTGCTAATGCAATTGGCTTGCATTTCCTATTTTCAATTAAGTGATTTTATTTACAATAAATTGAATTAACCCTAAATGATTTTCCTCTGTAGCAGAAAGGCGTTGAATCATTTATGTGAGGAGTTTTCTAAGGCAGTTTTTATCATCCTCAGATCACGAATTGGTGAGAGGACAGGACGAGGAACACAACCCAGCGACCTGAACGACCCACGACAGCATACTACCACCAGAGACGCCGCCAAGGAGCTGCGGACACAACCAGAACGACGACAGCAAACGTGGGAGAACCGCCATCCAACCCAGCCCACAGACATCCCCAAGAAAGTGGCGCAGGGGACCACGAAGGAGACTGACCAAGGAGACACTGACGAAGAGGAGATCAACCTTTGACGGCCTCCACCCCGGCACTGCAGACCACGGCAGACCAAACCCATCACCTGCAGATGGGAACCAAAGCCCCGACCATCAAGGTGGATTCCCATGACAAGATTGTCATCCGTGTGAGAGAGAGCGTCCTACTGACTAGCCACTACACCGGCGGGCCCTCGCCCTCCATCAAGTGGTACCGCAATGACGAGGAGAGGACAGCGAAACCAGCACAACACATTCAAAAACGCCCTGACCACCATGTCTCTGGGCCTGATAAAGGTCAAGCGTGAGCACAGTGGCAGACATGTGGTGGTGATGGAGAGCAGCGCAGGCTCCAGGAAAAGAAGTCTGCAAGACCACTATAGTTGACTGCTACAAGTGACCCTTGACAGGGAATGGACGGCGACCAGTGAATATTCCCGACTGCATCGTCAAGAAGAGACACATAGCAAATGAGACCTGTGGACCAAGAGATTTCTGAACACACATTGTCAAAATTGTTATGTATTTATTTACTTTTTACTGTCTTACTGCCACACGACAGGCTCACAGAAACATCAACTGAATGTACGATACGTTCAACACACAGCAGGTCACCACAGAAGGACACATCCCTGGCAGAGAACAGATGGTCAACAGCGACGCAGCAACTGTCAGATTCACAAACAAGAGCTGTTTCACAAAGTTCATATGTATCAAGAAAATTATGAACTAAGAATATGATGAAATACAACCAATAAGATTGCAATAACCAATTTATAATAACAATAAGGAATGATCACAGAGTCACATTGAAAATTATATTGTTAACAAGACAGAACCAGTTGGTTTATTCCAAGTCACCAAGTTTGTTTTGACCACCACAGAACAATGCATAACGATTATCATAATCACCTTTTATATTAACCACTAGGTTAACGGGTTTCAATTTTATTTTGACACATTAGCCACTAAGGTAATGTCTATTGTAAATATTACTATGTTTGTATATGTACAACCATGACATAACCATGACATTAGCTCCCCTGAGTCACGACATGAACGACTGAAGGTATGCCAAGATATTTACACAGCGATAGCTTCTAATGATTATGTTAATTGTTGTTTGATATCAGAGTTGAGGACCACTCATTGATATAGGTATTTTGAGCGATTAATAAAAGAAAAGGGTGATATCTATTCCCACATCTCTGATATCAAAATAACACAGACCGCAGTCCAGTCGATCATGTCATGAATCATGTATGTAAATAATTCTATTTTAAACTATTATTTTCACTTTTACCTGTTCCAAACAATCCTGGTATATTATACATTAATCTCACCCACATTATAAGAAAGAAAAGTGAGTATTGTGGTATAATATCTAATGTTCTCATGTAAATATAGTCCCCTCCCCTATATCCCCTTACCTGTGCCCCCCCCCCTCTCTGTGGAATAAGACACTCCCCTCCCCTGTGTCCCCATTACCTGTACCCCCCCCCCCCATCTGACCTATCAAATGGGACCACATCCCCCCCTTGTTAACTATATAGGTCTCCTCCCGAGATCTATCCAGGCTTCTTACCTGGGGGATTTCAGCTGATCACCTGGGGGGAAACCCTCAGCCATTCTCTCTATGTAATTCTATCTGTTTGGTTAATAAACCTTTGTTATTATCCAAACCTCGGTTGACTGAGAAACATTCTTCTTCAGGATATCCACAAATATCCCACACAGCCAATACGAATTTCAGGGTGATGATCAGAGCCAATCAGAGGCAGATTGTTTTCATAGCCATCGCCCTGATCAGCATATGTTGTTGTACTAACAAATGCCGTTGTTGACAATCAATTAATCAGAAACGATCCCCCCTTTCATGCATTCATGACGGAACATAATACCGATCATATGCATTTGAATTTTTTATTGTAGCGTGTATAAGGACGAAATGCCAATGGATTAAGTATAATATACGTCACAGGCTATTACTTGCCTCCCAGGAATTACCCTAAACCGCTCTAAAACCATACTTATATTCACCATGGTATAAAACGGGAATGTATGGATGGATTTTTTTTTTCTTTTTCACATCTTGAACGATAGATACTCGATGTCAAATGGGCCATAGTATTGCATCCATAGCTATAATATAGAATATAGTTATTATAGCCCTGCAAACAAGGTGACCCCATTGGTTTAATGCGTGGCAGCACATAGCCATATCCCGTTCCCAGCGTGACAGAGAATGAGTTAACAGACACAATATTTCTGACACTGGGAATACATTCCATGAGATCCATAGATGTCCCTAGATACCAAGAACATGCAAATGGACCTTGTAGAAGTGGAGCAATCTTCCATTTACTTAGGTATGTATTTTTAGGCGAATTTTCTGAAAATGTGGCTAGGGCTTAAGAGGTTAAGTAAATAATAGGCAACAGCAAGGGGGTAGGTTTGGCTTAAACATTGCAGGAGACAATTTTGAGTGTCAAACACTTATGCACAAATGTATGGTGCAATGTCTTATATAAAGGATAAGACAACCTTCAGGTACCCAGGGACAAAAAAATATAATGCACTAAGGCTCTCAGGCATTCTGTATCGCTTTCAAACATGTATTCTATAGTTACAGGTAAGATGGATATATAAATGTTTTGAAACCCTTATTTTTACCTCTTTTGGGGAGCGGGATGTCTTTCATATATTAGCTATATTTTTTGAGCGGGACAAAATTTACTTTTTTTTTTGTATCCACTTTTTCTCCTCTTTTTCTATTTTTCTCCCATCCCAATTCCAGTGTGCCAATTCTCCCCTCCGCTGTCTTGACCGTTGCTCGCATATGCCCCCCACTGGCCGGTTGTAGGGAGGATAGAAGCCTTGTATCACGTGTCCCCTCCGGTACACGAGGAGGCAGCCTGTCACATCTTTTCACCTGCCAGCGCGGACTCTCTTTGGCGAGGTGTAACATGTGGGAGGCTCACACTACCGCCGCCATTTCCTGTCTCTGCTGTGCAGGCGTCCCCAACCGACCTGTAGGAGTCACTGCCCACAACGTCCAGATTACCACCCATCGACTTCCACCCACTAACTCTGCCAATTGAGTTAGTATGGCGGCTGGCCCAAGCCGGAGGCAACGTCGACAGCCGGAGTCAAACCCGGTGTCTCTTGCGTTGGTGAAAAGCGCAATGTCCGCTGCGCCACCCAGCCCCCACAAATTTACTTTTTAATATTGAGGGACATGTCCCCTGCAACCCCCCTGAATCTATGCACGACAGTGTACACTGCAGTTTTACTCGTTACTTTGACGCACTCTGTCGAGGACATCGCTCGGGGAGCTGTTTTGATTTCCTCCCCTGCCGGAGGTGCTCGCAGATGAAAGGTTTTCCAACTTAGCGGGACAACATTCGTGACTGTTCACAACCTCCCCTTCGGGGTACGAAAGCTTAAGGCGGAATCTTGCGAAAGAATGCCTCGCTCTCATACATCCTTGATTTAGATCTTTAATAAGCGTATTTCTCTTGGCCGGATGAACCTCGTGACCCTGCCCCTAAACACTTAATGTCACCCAAGTGGGATACCCTAATTAATATGACATTAGTGGAAGTGATTTAGAAACATGAGGAGGGTCACTTCTCAAGTATGTTCTGGAGTGTCCTTCTCCATGGCAACCTTGTTGGTGGTTTCCTGTACTGTATTTCAGCAGCAACACACGTGGCTCTCTCTCTCTCTCTCTCTCTCTCTCTCTCTCTCTCTCTCTCTCTCTCTCTCTCTCTCTCTCTCTCTCTCTCTCTCTCTCTCTCTCTCTCTCTCAATCTCTCTCTCCCCCCCCCCCCCCGAGGGGCAATGTTTGGCAGGCAAACAAAATAGTTGGTATCTGGATACAAAATTAATGGATACCAGAGGATCGTCTTCTCCCAATGCTGCTTTCAAATTGAGTCTCTGATTATTGATAGAAATTATACCTACCATTGTATATTATGCTACAGACCCTCACCTGCACCTTGTGTATACTGTTTACTTTTACTCATAGCATATTCCGATTAATTTGTATTGCTTATTCTACTATTATTCTACTATTACCCTGCCCATACCTGTACCTCTCCTCACCCCTCCCCCATGCTGCTATGACGCCTGAATTTCCCCAAGGGATCAATAAAGGAATATCGTATCTTATATTATCTTATCTTATGTTGTCTTGTGTTATCTTATCTTATCTCACTGCCTAATAACAACAATAATGATATATTTGCATGCCCCTGTAACTGGGTTGAAATTATATCTTTATTTTTGTGTTTGAAACTTCCTTATAAATTAATAACATTTGTTTTGTTTACATTCAATGTGTGTTTTGCAGTGATGGGAGTAACGCCGCTAATAATAACGGCGTTAATAATGGCGTTAGTTTTTTCAGTAACGAGATTACTCTTCCAATCCTAATAACGCCGTTACCGTTACTGCCAAAAAATGCGGCGCGTTACTATGATTGAAGCTTTTTTCCCCCATCAGACAGATCTCTGCGCCGAGAGGCATTCTGTCCTTCCTTGGTTAAAGTGGTCAGCGCGCGATTGGCTGAGGTTGAGTAAAATGTCATGGTAAGCCAATCAGAGGTAGAGGTAGAGGTGGGCAGGTGCCTCCAGAGTCTGACACACAGCGACACAACACAAGCGACTCAGTCAACGTGAGACCGCGGGTCCGTGTACGTTTTGATAGTTGGTTTGGCGAGCCCAAATAATCCAAAACTAATCCAACGAACAACACAAGCGAGCAGTCATGAGCGTTTTATTTTCATTCTTCTGTTAGTTGTGTTGCAGCGCAGGGCACTACACAGTAGTGAAGGCTACAGCCTTATCAACATAGTGCTGCCCTTCCTGGTTTAATAGCACAGTCTTCAGGTGCTCAGACTCAGAGATATACATATCTGTATGTCATGCATGTATTAAATGTCATGATTAGATTAGTTTAGATGATTAGATTAGATTCTTATATCTGTATGTTGTGTATGTCATAAATGTCATGAATTGAAAATGGGGGACCCTGATGTAAACAAGACGAAAGTCTTTCTCAGGTTTGCAAAAGGGTTGGTGGTTCTAATCCCGATCGAAGGGTTGGTGGTTCGAATCCCGCTCAAGCCCATGTCCATCCCATTGCCGTTGTGTCCTTGGGCAAGACACTTAACCTACTTGCCTCGTATGAATGTGTATGCATGTGACTGAATGTTGGTGGTGGTCGGAGGGGCCGTAGGCGATGATTATTCGCCGTGAGTCTGCCTCAGGGCAGCTCTGGCTGCAATTGTAGTTTACCACCACCGGTATGACTGTGTATGAACGAATAATGGACTCTGTGAAGCGCTCTGAGTCAGAGAAGAGCGCTATATAAATCCAATCCATTATTATTATTATTATTATTGCATCCCCTTAACAATTGTGTGTATTGAGCTGTAATGTACTGTACCCATTCTGCAATCTGTTAATTAAAATGTTCAATCAATCAGTATATTGTTATTTATTTTTGGTATAGTGCATAATTTAATGTTGCCCAGTTGTGGCCTGTTGAGGGGCCATACATATCAAAAGTTCCAAAACATCTATTGTGTTTGTATTTGTATAATCCACTATATAAACATAGTATATATAATATCTACATACATGGCATTTGATTGGAGGCTAATCTCACTTTGTCCCACAACAACACTTTGGATGCCACGGACGACATAACACGTGTTATCAGCCCGCCCCCTGAATGCCCACGACGACAAATATCGTTTTATTTTTTTATTAGCGATCTGAATTCATATTTCATCAACCGGGTCTACCGTTGGGAAACCAGCCCCATCAGGAGCTCAGATGTGAAAAAAGCGCCCCCTATCGTCTCCCAGATGGTAATGCACCCTTTTGGAATGGACTCAATGAAAATGGATGAGAAAAAATAATCCGGAATCCACATTTTACTTCTCACGCATGTAACCGGAGATGATCCCAGTCATTGTGGACCATCAGAACAGCGTGTAATATGTGTTTACAGTATGTAGCATTGGATCAATAAAAGGATCGATTTTTGGAATGGCGATCAGGAATTGGAATAATCTTTTTGGATACCATCTGATCTCAGGTAAGGAATCTATTTGACCAGTCTTAGGATAATCAGACCTGTTTTCACGGAGATACGCTTTTCCTCTATGTGTGATATGGCTGTTTGGCTGTGCGAGCGATCAGGAAATATATCAGATCAGATATCAGATCGCCTATATAGCGTGCATACGTACACATATACTATCGATAATCTAGCGTTTATTTGAAAACGATTCATAAATAGGCAGATAAATTTGAACGTTTTTTGTTTATTCTAGAATATTCCGTTTATTATGAGACCCCTCTACCTATGCTTTGATCTATTCCGTTAACCCTTAGGAGTCTAATCTAAAGAGCTAATCTAATTTCCCCCTTTTTTTTTGTTACATAATATAAAATTACAGATTCATACCTTCAAAATAAGCCATCTGTAACTGAGGGGTACAATTCCCTGACTGTATTACTAGATATGATACTTACTACCACTACCTTTGTACTTAATATTCGGCCACCCAGTACACGGCATAAATATATTATCATGAACACTCTCACGTAGATGAAACGGATCCAACACAAATGTACGAATTAGAAACAAGTCTTTATTGCCTACACAGCGATGGTGTGTAGACTAAACACTTAATCACTTAATTACATTTATGAATTGAAATAGTATGCACTTTTATGGCAAGGAGTATTCGTCGGTATATCAATAGATAATGTCCAATCTCTGAAGGCGCAGGTGGTAAATATACGACCTGGAATAGTTAAGGAATAACAGCAATGATACTTTAATGATTATAGGCTGGATACACTAGAGGGGGTTAATCCGGTCGCTTGTAAGCCGACAGGAGTAGGAGGGGGGGGGGGGTAGAATCCAGCTGCCTCGTCCGGCCAAGGGTATCCCAGGAGAACCCACTGTAGTGCCGTTCAATGCGCCGGCGATCCTTGGACCACAGATGAAAGCAGGTGGACTCTTTGTGGGCCGGCTCTCTCCGGTCCACGGGGGAGAGATGTGGAGAGACCTCGTCTTGCAGAGCGTCTCCTCACCTTGTGTCCTCTCCAGGGGGGGGGGTTCCAACACACGGTAGTGTCGGGGGTCTTTATCCATAGAATAATCAAAGTATCCAAAGCATAATCCGTGCCTGGGAAGGCGGGCTGTCGTCGGTAGAATAATCCGGTATACAGGTCCACTCGCTCGTCGGCTCTGGGGCTCCTCGGGTGCAGCTTCACATAGGGTCAACCACCCTGGGTAAGCAGCCAGTTCTCTGCCCGAAACGATGGGGTACTGACTACGGTAGTATTATCACCGCACGAAGCACTATATATTAACAGACTATTATTAGCTTAATAGACTACGTCCAACTCGACGATATAGTGCCAAATATGACTATTCAAATATTAATATACACGATGTCTCAATACCGATGGTAGGCGAACTTGGCCTTACTCCCACACGTGGCATCGCGGGGAGGCTTTACGTCTGTGACTCTATTGGAGGGTAAGAAACTGGACTGAAAAGAAAGTCCTACTTTAGTAGCGCAGTATATATACGCACTATGAACAAATAGTCCCATTAGTGGTGCGGTAGCCAAATTCCTACGCGGAACTAGGACTTGTTCGTACATGTCGAGCGGTACGTTTGAACTGGGTCTGAGGGGTATGGCAGCCTGGCACCAAGGTCTCGACCAATAGTAGAATGGAGACTATTATGGGATGTTCAGTAGGCTAGAATGGATATTCAATGCATATTGTACAAGGAATATACAAGGGATATCAGGGAATATTAGAGAATATACAAATACAATTAAATATATATATATAAATAAATATATATATTCGGTTTAATCTGGCCCTTCACAACAGCCACCCCCTGAATAGGTCCCAGACCTAATCAGTTAAACGGAGACAGATTAATCGCGTTGTCTATTTACACATAAGGGTTTGCTGTAGGGGTCAGTCAACTTCACAAAGTCATAGGGTTGTAGGGTCATGGTCATCATCGATTGTGTCTGGGAGTCGAGGCAGTTCTATGAGCCTTGCCACGGGACGGGTGTAAGTGCGACCCTGGACGAGCACTTCAGCTGCTCGGACCTTGCCGTCGGCACCGGTGATCACTTTGCTTACGCGGCCGGCCGGCCACATAGCTCTGGGCAGTGATTGATCAACAATCATGACGACTGTTCCTTCTGTCAAATTGTCTCTCTCCTTTACCCACTTCTGGCGGGTCTGTAGAGACGGTAGGTAGTGCAGTAGGAAACTGTTCCAAAACTTGTCGGCTAATACTTGGCTGTACCTCCACATTCGTCGGCCGTTCGCTTCTTCAGGCCGGTACATTGTCTGGGGTAATGTGGGATCTAGCCGCCCCATCAGGAGTGTGTTGGGGGTAACTGGGTCGATATCCGCCACAGTCTGGGCCCCAAGTACTGCGTACAGGGCTGTCTTTATGGAGCGCACTTCTCGTTCCCAAGTGCCACCGAAGTGGGGTGCGTTTGGGGGGTTGAATTGGAAATCAACCTGTGCTGGAGCGAGGTGGGTCTTAAGTTCTGGGCCCATAGCTTGGAAGCTCTCTCTCAGCTCTCTTTCGCCGCCTTTAAAGTTTGTCCCATGATCGGACAATAGGGTAGACGGTCTTCCTTTCCGTGATATGAATCTACGGAAGGCCATAAGGAATGAGTCTGTGCTCATGGTCGGGAGAAGCTCGATGTGTATCGCTCTGGTGGTCATGCATTTGAATACAATACCCCACCGCTTCTCGGTTCCTCTTCCTTTCTTTATGTGCAGCGGGCCAAAGCAGTCCATACCCGTTGAGTGGAATGGCTTGTCACCGATTCGGAGGCGACATGGAGGAAGGTCAGCCATCCTTGGTATGCTGGGCTGCGCGCGCCACTTGCGGCAGTCTAGACATGTTCGTTGGAAGCGTCGTACCGCCTCTCTTCCTTGTAGGATCCAGTAACGACGTCTGATTTCCGCGAAGACTCTTTCTGCTCCTGCGTGATGTACATCCTCATCGTATTTCTTTATAATCAGCTCTGTGACCTTGTGTCGGCTGTTCAATACGATCGGGTATTTAATGTCATCCGGTAGATTGGGGGCTCTGCGTAGGCGACCACCCACTCTGATGAGGGTGTGAGCGTCGCTCTCGGGGGCCAGATGAATTAATCTGCTGTCGGATGGGACGGGCTTTCCTCCCTGTAGACAGGCCAATTCATCGGGGAACGAGTCTCTCTGGGCTCGCTGCAGTAGAAGCAATTCTGCTTCCTCGTAGTCAGCTGCTGACATATCAGCGGGGGACTTGCACTCCGGGTGGTACCGCAGGAATGTTCTTTGTTGTGCACTCTCTATGGACGTGCAATCGTTTATGTTAGGGTCGGTGGAGGCTACGGTGCTCAATCCACAGAACACAGACTTCTTAATTTCCACCTCCTCTGGACTGGCTTCCCTCGGGATAGGCATGGGCCACTGTCCTTCCGGGAGTCTTAGGAATGCGGGGCCGTCACTGTAGACATTGCGACGGGTGAGGTCATCCAGGGGCATCCCCCGGGTGATGACGTCAGCTGGGTTCTGTTTTGTATCAACGTAGCGCCACTCTGTTTCTCCGGTTAATTCTTCGGTTAAGTCTTGAATCTCGGTGACTCTGACTCCCACGAAGACTTTGTACTTGCATGAGTCCGATTTGATCCAGGCGAGTACCGTCGTGGAATCTGACCACAGGATTGTTCTAGACACCGGTATGGTGAGCTCACGTTGGATGAGCGTGGCTAGGTGCGCTCCGGCTAGGGCTGCGCAGAGCTCTAGACGTGGGATAGATTGTTGCTTGCGTGGGGCTACTCTCGAGCGGGCGAGGACAAATGCTGTGTAGATCTCTCCCCCTTGGTCTTGGGCCCGCAAGTAGGCTACTGATCCGTATGCGACCTCTGAGGCGTCACTGAAGACGTGCAAGTCCATTTTACATGTCTCTGGCCTCACCGTGGGTGGGAAGTAGCTTCGGCGCATATTAACGCCTGGGAGTGAGTGGAGCTCCATCTCCCACTCTCTCCAGGTGGATGTAAGGTGTGCGGGAATGGGGTCGTCCCAGCCCTGGTCCTTGTCCCACAATGCTCGTACAATCATTTTTGCCCTGGTGGTGTACGGTAGAATACATCCTAGCGGGTCATATTGTCGGGCGAGTGTTGTGTACACACTCCGTCTGGTGGTCGGCGCCGCCGCCGGCCTTCCCTGCTCCGTAGTCAGGGGCTTGTGTCTGTAGTGAAGCGAATCTGTTTTGAATCGCCACACCAATCCCAGGGTCATCTCCTGGGCTTCTCCCGGGATTGTAGCCATCCAGGTCTCGCTGCTGGCTGCCTTGTCCTCGGAGGAGAGGCTGCGCAGTACTTGCGGATCGCTGCTGGCCCACTGCCTGAGATCAAAGCCGCCTTTGATCAATGAGGCGCAGAGTTTAATCAGGAGAGCCTCGGCTTCTTCCTGGGTTGAAAGGCTTTGTAGACAGTTGTCTACGTAGAAGCTGTTCTTTACGCTGTGTCGGACCTCTTCGTCCGCTGCTGGGTCCTCTGCTACATGTTTCTGTAGTGCAAATGTCGCACAGCAGGGGCTGCACGTCGTTCCGAAGGGGAGGACTTCCCATTGGTAGATGGCTGGGTGCTCATCTCCTGGCTTCTCTCTCCATAGGAACCGTAACAGGGGCTTGTCCGCCTCTACTAATCTCACCTGCAGGAACATTCCTTTAATGTCCCCGCTGATGGCCACCTTTTCCTGGCGGAAGCGGAGTAGAACGCCGAGTAGGGAGGGGCCGAGTGTGGGACCGGGCAGTAACTCTTTATTCAGATTTTGGGATCCGATCTGGTAGCTGCAGTTAAATACTATGCGGTCTTTACCGTTGTGATGGACCTTGTGGTGGGGCACGTACCACGATTCAGTGGTCTGGTCAGCCTCTTTAATGTCCATCTTTGTGACGTGTCCCGCTGTGATGAGCTTCTCAATCTCAGCGCGGTATACACTCTCTTGGGCGGGGTTCTTGGCTAAGCGCCGCTCCGTGTTCAGCAGGTACCGTTCTATGGCGTCTGTCTTGGCGTGGAAAGTAGGCATTCCTTCTCGCCGCAGGAGTGGCGTGGCGTATCTCAACACGCCGTTGACCGGGACTCTCTTGGTCCCTGTCTCGAGGAGGTGAATGGCGTAAATGTCATCTTTAGAGCGAATGTCTTTCTTTCCATTCTTAAAGGGCATTTGTTCCAAGCTCCATAGCCGCTCTACGTGTTGCAGGAGTGCGGTTTCTCCCTCTGTGACTCGGGAGTGGAGACATCTAGTGGCTGTACTTCGGTTGAGAGATTTGGCGAGCGGGCCTTGGAGAGTCCATCCCAAACGGGTCTCGACTGCTGCAGGACAGCCTCGGGGTCCGGTATGAACCCGGTCTATCGGGACAATGAGGTCTGCATGATCGGAGCCTATCAACAGGGTCGGCATAGCATTGTCTATGAGCGGGATCGGTAACTTGCGCAGATGTGCATATTTCTCCATCAGCTTGGCGACGGGGTATGTGTACCGCGACAGTCCTATTTCTTGGCTGGTGAAAGCGTCTGCAATCTGGTACCGTCGCTCAGGCTGGCCGCTTGCTGCGATAGAGAATGAGACATTCTCGCCCTTTATCGTCTTCAAATCTCGTCTTATTGTCCGAATTGTCATTTGGGTTTCGCTTCCCCGCAGCCCTAGCTGGGCCGCAGCGGAGGCGAGCAGCAGGGTCTTCTCTGACCCGTCATCGAGGACGGCGTAAGTGTCCAGGACTTTATTCTGGTAGCTTAGTGTCACACACACTACTTTTAGGAGTACTCGGGCTCCACTGCTGCTGGCGGGATCGATGTACATGACGCTCGCTTTGCGGCTGGATGGTGCAGGTGAAGGGCGCCGTCTGTTACTGTCGTGAAGTATGTCCAGATGGGCTCCATCGCACTTGGTGCACCTTTTCTTTAAGCGGCATTCGGCTGCCATGTGTGAGCGCGCACAGCGAAAACAGCGCTTGTTGGACTTTATCCATTGACCTGCTTCCTCCGCGTTCAGCTTGGGGAAGGAGTCACATTGCGCTAGCCAGTGTTCTTTCTCACAGTAGGGGCACACTATCTTCCACTTCTCCGTTCTGGAGGGGGTACTGTGGCTCCTGCTGCTCGGTACTGACTCCGATTGGTGCATCACAGTCACCGATCTTCTTCCATCATTTAGTCGTCTGGTTCCTTCTCTGGAGCCAGGGGTGCTCCGTCCGAATGTATCTAGCCGTAGGCTGCTGACTTCTCTCGCCAGGAAGTCTGCTAGATCGAGGAGGTTCGGTTCGGGGCCATTCGGGTCTCTGTGGTCCCTCTGCCGCCTAAAGCGCTCCTGACGAGCGGGCGGCAGCTTCTCCAGGATCCTTTCCACATTTGAGTTGGCGTAAAGTTCATACTTCCCCTTCTCTCTTTGCGCTCCCAACATCCCTACCAGGGACTGCACTCTGATGGACAGGTCGTCCAGTGCTCAATTGTCTATTGCTGGGGGTAAGCGGTCGATGTGTCGGATCTCCTGGATCACGTAATCCCATATGCGCCCATACCTCTGGTCCAATGCTACCAGCGCTGCTGTGTATGGGGTGGTGGAAGTCGCGTAGGCGAGCGCTATATTATGTGCGCGGGGCACCTTTAAGTGCTGCAGTAGGATGGCGTATTTGTGGCGTTCATCCAATACATCCACCAACATGGTCTCCAGACACATGCAGAGTTCTGTATACTGGGCCCGGTTCTCTTGGGTGAAGTCGGGTACCATAGGCGTGCCAATGTATGACGCTGACTGTGGATACATCGGCGAGCGTTGGGGGAGAGGCCTCCTAGGCGAGTCTCCTGGTCCGGTAGAGTACTGTGCTGTCTTCGGGTGTGGTTCTCCTCCTCTTCCTCTTCGTCTTCAGTTAGGTCATCCAGTGCTTGTAGTCTCTGGTTTAGCCTCTCCACAGGATATGCTGCTCCTTCCCGGTTGCTAGGTCTCGCTTGGACCGGTGGGGGGAGGTGGTCTGTGGGGGGTATAGACCTCGTCTGTTGGTCAAGTTCAGGGTTGTTTACTCGGCTAGGGGATGCCGCCCTGGAGGTGTGTCTAGACGAGTTCCTGGAGCCTCTGGCGGAGGGAGAGGGTGTTGTCCGTCTGATCAGCTGTTCTATTAGTTGCGCTTGCTGTCTGTCGCGCTCTGCGTCCCGTTGAGCACCGGCTCGTTCTCGGGCCACATTCTCTTCCATCTGAATGCGTCTTATTTCTAGACGTATCTGCTCTTCTTCGCTCCGCTGCTGGATCTGCAGTCGGTCGCGTTCAGCAGCGGCGTTCAGGCTGATGAGGAAGGCCTGCTGTAGGGTCCTCTCTGCCTCGCTGGGAGAAGGCGGTTGTATAGGGGAGCCTTCCCTCGGGGTACTCCTTGCGGAGCCTTGGAGCTCTATCTCCACGGTGCTCTCCCCGTCTTCTTCCGTGCCGAGTTCTCTCTCGGTAGCGTTGTATTCCTCCCGGGACTCATCGGGGACTACTTCTTCAGTACTGGCGGGGTGTGAAGTCATGTCTGGTTCCCACTGGTCCCCACCGTGAACTTGGTCAGTTACATTAGAGCCCGTAGGGGCCTCTATGGTCGGGGTAGTCTGGGCGTTGGGGTTAGACATACTTTTACTTTCTAGTTTTACCGCGTTTACTGTTAGTAGAAGACTAGGTTGTTGACTGACAGCGTAAGCCTCTAAGTACTGAGGGAGCCGTCGTTCGCGCTGCGGGCGTTGGTTAGGAGGATCGTTTCGTGGAGTGTTCATAATAGGCCATTTCAATATTAATAACACTATATTAATATTACACTGATTACCATCCGGCTCGAAGGACCAATTGTAACTGAGGGGTACAATTCCCTGACTGTATTACTAGATATGATACTTACTACCACTACCTTTGTACTTAATATTCGGCCACCCAGTACACGGCATAAATATATTATCATGAACACTCTCACGTAGATGAAACGGATCCAACACAAATGTACGAATTAGAAACAAGTCTTTATTGCCTACACAGCGATGGTGTGTAGACTAAACACTTAATCACTTAATTACATTTATGAATTGAAATAGTATGCACTTTTATGGCAAGGAGTATTCGTCGGTATATCAATAGATAATGTCCAATCTCTGAAGGCGCAGGTGGTAAATATACGACCTGGAATAGTTAAGGAATAACAGCAATGATACTTTAATGATTATAGGCTGGATACACTAGAGGGGGTTAATCCGGTCGCTTGTAAGCCGACAGGAGTAGGAGGGGGGGGGGGGGTAGAATCCAGCTGCCTCGTCCGGCCAAGGGTATCCCAGGAGAACCCACTGTAGTGCCGTTCAATGCGCCGGCGATCCTTGGACCACAGATGAAAGCAGGTGGACTCTTTGTGGGCCGGCTCTCTCCGGTCCACGGGGGAGAGATGTGGAGAGACCTCGTCTTGCAGAGCGTCTCCTCACATTGTGTCCTCTCCAGGGGGGGGGGGTTCCAACACACGGTAGTGTCGGGGGTCTTTATCCATAGAATAATCAAAGTATCCAAAGCATAATCCGTGCCTGGGAAGGCGGGCTGTCGTCGGTAGAATAATCCGGTATACAGGTCCACTCGCTCGTCGGCTCTGGGGCTCCTTGGGTGCAGCTTCACATAGGGTCAACCACCCTGGGTAAGCAGCCAGTTCTCTGCCCGAAACGATGGGGTACTGACTACGGTAGTATTCTCACCGCACGAAGCACTATATATTAACAGACTATTATTAGCTTAATAGACTACGTCCAACTCGACGATATAGTGCCAAATATGACTATTCAAATATTAATATACACGATGTCTCAATACCGATGGTAGGCGAACTTGGCCTTACTCCCACACGTGGCATCGCGGGGAGGCTTTACGTCTGTGACTCTATTGGAGGGTAAGAAACTGGACTGAAAAGAAAGTCCTACTTTAGTAGCGCAGTATATATACGCACTATGAACAAATAGTCCCATTAGTGGTGCGGTAGCCAAATTCCTACGCGGAACTAGGACTTGTTCGTACATGTCGAGCGGTACGTTTGAACTGGGTCTGAGGGGTATGGCAGCCTGGCACCAAGGTCTCGACCAATAGTAGAATGGAGACTATTATGGGATGTTCAGTAGGCTAGAATGGATATTCAATGCATATTGTACAAGGAATATACAAGGGATATCAGGGAATATTAGAGAATATACAAATACAATTAAATATATATATATAAATAAATATATATATTCGGTTTAATCTGGCCCTTCACAACACCATCAATTGTCAAATTTGAGACGATAGTTTTCAATCAATGTCCTATCAAACATTCTGGTAAAATCCTAACAACTTTTCAGTATAGGACTTGAACTAGATCCAAGTTCATTCAGCTATCTGATGAGAGAACTACACTCCCAGAATTCAATGTGATCATTGTCACTAGAACCATTTCACACCTGGAGCAAAGGCCCAGTCATTCCTTTGTTATTCCAGTGAATGGACCCAGCAGGAGGCCTAGCCTAGCGACAAGCGGCCACTACATAGTTGGGTATTGAAAAAATGCTCATATACACATAGAGAATAATAATCAACAAGAAACATCAACTGTATCAATTGTATTGTACAATGAACAACCCTATATATCGCTTTTGGATTACAATAGTAATACAAGGTAATGTACTGATTTCTTTTGATTTCTCTGTTTGAGAGAGAGAGAGAGAGTGTGTGTGTGTGTGTGTGTGTAGGGGAGTAGTTGGGGGGGGGGGGTTAGGATGATTCCAAGGGCCCAGCAAATGCCCCAAATCTTTTTATAGATTGGGGGCCCCACATTTTTTTAATAGATTGGGGGCCCACAAATTGATTCTTTTCATGGGGCCCAGAATCTCCAGCTACGCCCCTGTGAGCGCACCTTTCTCTAGAGAGCTGTCATCACCATGATGCGCGCTTGAATGAACTGCGAGATAACTCATAACTCGTACACACACACACTCTGTGTCTCTGCCAGTTATGTTGATGAAAAGCATGTTAGACTACTTTTAATACATAAATTAACGTTCCGTCGGGTCCCGTGTATTCTAGAGAATGATAATAATAATAATAATAATAATAATAATAATAATAATAATAATAATAATGCAGGACGCGCTGAAGAAGCATACATAGAAGCAGACTCGACATTAACGTTCCGTCGGGTCCCGTGTATTCTAGAGAATGATAATAATAATAATAATAATAATAATAATGCAGGACGCGCTGAAGAAGCATACATAGAAGCAGACTCGACACAAGTTTCGTCTCGACGCTGCGTCTCAGCGCACACACACACATACCACATTATTCTGCGAAGCAGCTCAGTGTCCTGTGGATATTATTGCAAGAGATAATTCATACATATTAGATATTATGAAAAGCCGATGCCGATCTGTTGTTTAGAATTTGGATGGGGGGTAGCGAGGTGGGTATATACACGGGCGAGGATGAAAAGCATAAGACTACTTTTAATACATAAATTAACGTTCCGTCGGGTCCCGTGTATTCTCGAGAGAGAATGATAATAATAATAATAATGCAGGACCAGATTATATTATCAACGACAGACAGTGAGAAACACAACCCCCCCCTCTCGCGCTGAAGAATATGCATATTAGATCACTCAGTGATTAACACCTATGCGCTGTTGGTGTGTGCGCGCGTCCATGGATGTGACGTGCGATGTAGTTCTTATCGCAAATGGAGATTATTACAAGCATACCATCTAGCAAGAATGAAACGTATTTACAAGTCGTATTAGGTTTAGCAAGTTGGGGGACCTATACCTTACATGTCAAAGCACTAGAAATGGCAATTTTTCTATTTTTATCGATTTCTGAAAAGATGTCCTTTTTGAGCATTTAAGAGGGATTCTAATTTCTTTTGTTGTCCGCCGACGGGTTCAAAGCTCCAGCGTGACTCCTAAGGGTTAATCCCCCAGATATGAACGAGAATTCGCCGAGACAAACCTAGTAAACTGGCGCTCGGAAGAGACAAACTCCATCCCAGTTGCCCCATAAAAACGCCGTTTTAATGATGAGCAACCAAGGCGCGCAAGCCTCATGCGTGATTCCTATCAGAAACACCCAGGGCCAGCACTATGTACACGTCGAGACCCAAAACACATCAATGGATAGTCTAACAAGACACCAGATACCGTTCCTCCAAGCCGCCTGGGGGAACGACAAGAAGCCGCTTTTTTTATTTTAAATTTTTTCAGAAAAAATTATACGGACATGGGTCCCATGCGACGCGGCTGAGGGAAACACCACCCCGTCAACCACACTTCATAAGAGGGGATGGTGAGCGACGTACCCCTATGACGGGGGGAAACCCATGACTCAACAGACCTGTAAGGCGAGGAGTCAGGGAAACCCTAAACAATACCCCGTCCACCTACTCCAAAAAGGAGAGGACGGGGAACCCCCAGAGAGACTTCCCACGTGAGCTGTATAGATTGAAAAGACATATTGCAGCATTGAGCTATGTAACAATTGGGTTAGGACTCTCCGAGGAGGAGCTCTGAACTCCCAGAGGAGAAGACTCCGAACACCAGAGGAGGAGGCTCTGACCCAATACACACACTACCAGTAGGGAGCAGCGCAGAAGAACCACGTCTCTACTGCGTTTTAATTTAATCGAATACACATACAACAGAGCAGAACTCCTTTTTGAAGTTCTACTCACCTTGACAATCTGAGGAGGAGGCTCTGAAACGCTGAGGAGGCTCCCTCACTGGGAGGGAGGGTCCGAACTCACAGAAGGCTCTTCTCCCCGAGGAAGAGCTCTGTGAGGAGGAGGCTCTGAAAACTCCCTGAAACAGAGCCATAACATGGACCCTGAACAACTCACGGAAGTCTTACCAATAGAAACACGCTCAGTGACGTACTCTATGGCGGGGGAATTTCCACAGTGCCCACGCCCAATCTTTCAGGGCGTGGGACCAGGAACCCCCCCCCCCCCCTACCCTGTAACGTGCCGAACCAGCAACGTGACAGGAAGCCCGAAGGACAGGGGGTTTTAACCCCTGACCAATCAGAAAAGGTGAGGAAGGTTCACCAGTTCACCCCTTTACGACCCCTCACCCCTGATACGATGTAATGACAAAGTAGAGCCATGACACCAGTCATAGCATGCTATATGAAGCGTTTAACAGCTTCACATAGCTCATGTGCGAAACCTGCTATCTGATTTTTACAAAGGAAAAACACAGACCCAGAGAAAACAGCCATCTGATTTTTACAACGAAAAATCACAGAACAGAGAGGGCCCCTTTAAGAGCCCCGGTACCAGACTTACACATGTGCTTCTGTGGGCCAAAAACCTAACCCAGTTGTGGACCTCAACGACACACACAACCCTTCATCACAACAAAAAAGGCAAAAGTACACTCTCACTACAGAGGAACGCCGTTTTTCATAACGAGAGAAGACATAAGTCCTCGATTATGTATTGGCCACAGGCCTTGCTAAGCACATATGACAGTGACCAAAACAACCTTTTCCCTAGGAAAAAATCATTTTCTCACGCAGGAGCACAACCCCAGCAGCTTAAGCTGAGGGTTACATCGTATCCCCACAAACATAGTGACACAATATATTGTAAACAAAACATGTTTGAGAGGAGGGGGGAAGCCCCAGGGAAACCGGGGGGGGTCACCCCTCCCTACCTTACCCTTGATACGACCAGGTTGAACAGGTACCCCTGTGTTAATGTGTGAACACGCTGCCTACCTGTTCATTGTCATCACAAGCTGAGAGAAGGACTTACTCCTCGATCACATATCACTAAGCATAGCTTTGCAGGGTAAACAACCCACTTAGTTGTGAGTTCAACCACGTTACTAACGTTACATGAACACACATGTTCTCATCACAACTAAACCAGTTCATTTTACTCACATAAAAAACAACGCCGATTGTCTAGGTAGAGAGAACCTATACCAGTGACAAGACAATTCACACACAACACACGTCGTATCCTCAATGTATTGCAGCAACATACGTTTTGGAAAACATCGCTATTACAAAACATTTAGAAGGGAAGGAAAGAAGAAGTGTTAAGTCCAGTGGGACTCCTACCTACACCTTGAGCGCAGGCTGAGAGGACTGCAAAACACTGGATAACGGGGACAGCCGAAGTCGAACCCGGCGTCTCCTGCGTTGGTGATGAGGGCAATGCCCGCTGCGCCACCCAGCCGCTACGTTCTCCATGTTGACGAAGTCCTCGCTGGCAGGGCACCCGGTGTAGGGTCGACTAACATCCTCTGTCAAAGATGACGTCGTAGTAGAGTGTTAAGGCTTGTTATTCTCACAGTAACGTTCAACAGTGTAGAATTAAGCTAACAGCCACTACGGACTGATAGCAACAGGCTAACGTTCCTAGCCTAGTGAACGCAACGGGCTAGCGCCGTAGCTAACAGCTGACTGGCTAACAGGTAGGCCACACAACTAGCACGCAAGCTAAGCAGCTATCACCTGAACTGTACACAAGAACATAATAAGCCACACTTCAGACAGGCCGCCGTCTGAGTCCCTCCT
Source organism: Notolepis coatsorum (assembly GCF_963971535.1). Classification (NCBI taxonomy): domain Eukaryota; kingdom Metazoa; phylum Chordata; class Actinopteri; order Aulopiformes; family Paralepididae; genus Notolepis; species Notolepis coatsorum. The sequence continues at coordinate 94,072,569 of NC_140166.1, forward strand.
CATCCTAAGAGAGAAGAGAAAAAGAAATGTCAACACAGTTTTCAACGGTGATTTAACAGACATAACAGCGGAGTCGGCACAATTCCCGTATGGGCTACAGCCGACTTGAGCATGGAACTTCCGATAACGAAGATCCAGACTCACTTTTCCTCGTGCTTAGGGTTTAATCTTTCATTCTTATTTGAAAGATGGGGCCTTCACGGGACAGAGAAGAATCCGCTCGTCCAGAGAACCCCGGGTTTAAACCAGATCTTGGTCTCAGCCCACTAGTTTGACCATTATGGGCGTCAGACCAGGACCCTCCGTCCGTCGCCTAAGAGGCCGAACAGAGAACCTCAATCTGTGGCCGGCCTTCGTAAAATTGTCAGCTAACCCCCATAGCATTAGCAGTACAACCGGCGCCCGCATAGCAAAACATCACTCACCCAGTCCAGAGGCAACCAATGTCTCACAAACAGCCGGTGCCTCCTGCAGTCCAGCTGTAGAACCGGAGGTTCAATACCTATCCAGCCGCAGCTTTGGAGGACTGCAGGTGGGGAGTAGATCAGCGACGCAAGCCCCTAATACGAAAAAGCCGGTGGAGGTCAGAATGATCATCATCTTCCAGACACCCCAGTGACGAAGACATTATCGCCGTATTTTCTCGAAATAGTGAGAGAGAAAACAAAGATATAACGTCAACGTATCTCCTTGCTCTTCTGTTCTCCTTTCTTCAGCTAATACTTTCTTTTCTTTGTCAAAGTGATTGGTATACAGGCACTTTATTGTGGTGAAAGTGAAAAAGGAGATGAGTATGTGGCCACACCCCTGCTTATATAGGTAGCGGATGGGGGTGTGACCAGACGGATGTTGGTATGTAAAGGTACATTTGTGAGTTTTTATTCAGTGCACATGCACTGGAGTGAGATATGTGCAATAGACGCTGAGCGAGAGCTACACGAAATAGAACGTTATTGCCATAAAATACAACGTATATTGTTTCTTTACCTTTCGGTGAACATAGAAAGAAGAACTAGAAAAAGTAAGTTTTAACATTCTCAGAGTCTTGAACACACAGACACAAGATACATGCACATGTGTGATAAGCCCCCTTTTTGTTTCCCCTTCCCAGGTGCCGCCCGCCCCCTTCCTGTAGAGTGTGCTGATTACCCGATGATGACTACAGCTGAGGGCAATCATTAAGGGGCGGGTGGATAAAACCAGAGATGCTGCGCCCACTCATGGCCTTTTGCCATTGCCACTGAGTTGTGTGGATCGTGGGTTGTGTTGGCCTTTTGCCACGATGATTGCATTTGTCTGGGCTGAACTGTGGGTCAGCTTGATGCCTCTGTAATGTGGGCTTGTGTGAACTGGGAGTTCACACGTATTTTGTTAATAGCCTTGTGTCGTTGTACTGGTTCGTTTTACCAGTGTCTTACCACATGAGTGTTGATTTTGTCCTGTGACACTAGGGTTATTTGTCATTTGAAGGGTTGTTTAGTTATTGTTTAGTGTTATCCTTTCCTTGGTAGTTTGTCTCCTTGTATATCCCTGTTTTGTTATCCCTTACCTTATCCCGGTTATTGTCTGTTTACAGGTTTCATTCCCCTTTATGTTAATAAATATAATTTACTTTGGAAACGTGTTATTCTTTCCTCCTGCCGGGACTGGTGCTAAATGCACTTACTGAAGGGGTTGGATTCAACAACCCGGTTCAGCTACAGTTATGGGTTAACTGATACGTCTGTAAAGCATTTCCATCATCATTATCAACCTTTGTAGACCTTTGTATGTGACAACATGGACTATTGTTATTGGTCACAGACACACATGGACCCTGGACTGCACCTTAACACATTGGTGCCAGACCCATGATTTCTCGGGTTAACGCGCCAGCGGTTGAGTGCCAGACCTGAGATTTCTCTGGTTTTGGTCGTTTTTTCTTTTATTAAATGTTTGTATTCATTACAGGTTCACGGACCTCTGTGTTACCATAGGAAATCATTCTGATATCCCAAAAGTGCAATACCGGCCGCATCCTGCTAGGTGGCAGTATCGCCCACCCTTTGAAACCTTATTTCACACTGTGTGTTACATTGTATATGGTCCGGGCGGAGAATTTAGACCAAGCCAAGTGAATCGCTTCATCTGACCACTCGAAACGCGTTCAGCACACTTGAGGCAAATCTTGTGCCACTTCATGTCAGGGACCAATACAGGATCAATACTGGAAATCGCGATCAGACAATTGGAATATTCTTTTTGGGATACCTCCTAGTAAAGCTAAGAACTATGACATCAATCCTACTTTGATTCAACAATGATTTCACATCGATCGCAACGATCATAATTTGTAACGTACTCCAAAACATATGCCGTTGCTGACGATCAAAGCATCAAAAAACTACCCCCCCCCCTTTCATGCATTCATGATGAAACATAATACCTATTATATACCTTTGAATTGGAAATAGTAGCATGTCCAGGCGAGCAACACGAACGCTTTTAGCAAAATTCACATATTGCTCCATTACACAGTTACCAGGAATTAGCCAGGATCACTCTGAAACTATACAATATTCACAAACGCAAACGTATACATGAAAAGATTTATTCTTTTTCACATGTTGAACGATGGCTAGTTAATGTCAAATGAGCCATAGTATTGTCTCCATAGCTATAATATAGAATATAGATATAGCCCTGCAAGCACAGTGAAAATCGCTATCCTTTACAGCGGTGGCACACTGAGTACAAAGATGGCTAGACCGGCTGGCGCCCAAAGTGTTAAGATGCATACAACTGTGATTATAGTTAGTGCTCTCACCACTATGTAACTGTGATTATAGTGCTCTCACCACTATGTAACTGTGATTATAGGGAGGTGTAGTGGTTACGTCATTGCCGTTTTTCGTGTTCCACCCTCTGTTCCACGCATTGTGTTTTCCCATTGCCCATTTCTAAATCGTCTCGTTTAAAACAAATAAAGCATTAACATTTGCATGGTGTACCTTTCTGTGCTTATTCATCCACACTCTATAGCTCAACATAAAAATATGCTTAAACAATAATGTTAGTGATAGAAGGGAACTCATTTTGTGCAAAAATGGAAAGATTTTCAATTTCCATGCGGCAGAATTGTTACAATAGCCGATAATCCATTTTCCCAATGATGAATCCCTATACGGGTGGAACAACCAGTGACGTCAGACTACACATCCCTTCTATCACTAACATTATTGTTTACGCATTTTTGGTTGAAATAAAGGTAGTTATAAGGTTTTTAATTCGTCGTAAAAAAAGAACTACATTTACCAGTAGGCAGCCTGTTGTTCAGTAGCCAGTAGGCAGCCTGTTAGGCTGTCGCCTAATCAACGTCACGGCAAGCTGATATCAAGCTAGCTAGCTAGCTAACGTTAATATTACCTAGCTAAACGTACTAGACATTAGCAATGTCTACTGTCGTGAACCATTTTAATTGGGGCATGTAGAGGAGTTTCGGGAATGAGTAAAATGTGCAGGTCCTCTTCTCAGACCTGTGCACTGCATGCATCATGCCGGCTAGCAAGCTTGCTAGCTACACGGCATGGCCCGCTGATACCATGATAATAGCTAACTAACCCTAACTAACCCTTATAACTACTACCGTCGTGTCCATAAGTTCCCTGGCAGAATACTTTGTTTGTGAGGACAAAAGTATACAAAGAGGAGAGAACCATTTTAAATTGGGGCTTGTGGAGGAGTTTCGGGAATGGCTAGCTAGCTAGCTACTAACGTTATATAAAAAACAATAACGTTATAAACTATACACAATATGTACAACGAAACAATGATTTATATTAGTATTTACAGTGATTTGATATGCAGCGAAATAACGTTATACGATTTAAATTATAAATACAAATATTTTTTTTAAATAGTGGTTGGTGAAACAGATACTAGCAACAGATTCAGGGTCAGTTCTTTTCCCATTGTACGCTTATGGAATGTAAGGGAAATCTGATCCTAGGTCTGCGACTAAAGCCAGGATGCTACGCTGTGGTGACGTCAGTCAGCAGCGCCAAACGTCAGTGTAGTCTCCCACTGAACGAAAACATAAATGTTGTTATTTTGCTACCTTTACGATTAATTGCGAATATTTTCATGTTGAGCTATATATTGTGGATGAATACGCACAGAAAGGTACATCATGCCAATATCCATGCTTTATTTCTTTTAAACGAGCCAATTTAGAAATGGGCAATGGGGAAATACATTAAGTGGAACAGAGGGTGGAACAGGAAAAAACGAAAATGATGTAACCACTACGCCTCCCTATAGTGAGTGCTCTCACCACCATGTAACTATGATTATTATTGTATATAATTTTATAGTAGTATTACTACTACTACTACTTATTGTTATTGGACACAGACACACACACAATACACATGGACCCTGCACCTTAACTCAATCAGCGCCGGACCCGATAATAGTCGGGTTAACTCGCCAACCGTTCAGCGCCAGACCCGAGTATAGTCGGGTTTTCATCGTTATTTCTTTTATTCGATATTTCCATTCATTACAGGCACACGGACATCTGGGTTAACATGGGGAATTGTCCTGAGAATGCCAAAGTGCAATACCGGCCGCATCCACCCAGGTGGCAGTATCGAGCACACTTCGAAACATTATATCTTGGCCTGTGCGTCGATCAAAAGTCTCCGGTCGGATTTTTATTTGTCGTGCAAGGGGGGCGGTTGTCCCGATCGGATTGAGAAGAGTGAAATGCTCCCGGTGCATGATGTGTGGTGGATTATGTTGGCGACACGATCGATACCAATACTGCGACTCGCAATCAGATAATTGGAATATTCTTATTGGGGTACATCCTAGTGAAGGTAAGGCCTATATGGTATTAATCCTGCTGTGATCCAACCATGACTTCACTTTGATCACAAGATATGTGTGTAATGTTACTCCACAACGTGTGCCGTTGGTGACGATCAAAGCATAAAAAAACACCCCCCCCCCACCCTTTCATGCATTCATGATGAAACATAATATAGATGTGATTTCGAAATAGTAGGGTGTACAGGCGAGCAACGGCAAAGTTTTTAGTGAATTGCACGTATTGCTGCATAGCGTAGTTTTCTGGGATTAGACAGGATTACTCTAAAACGATACTCCTATTTACCCCGGTATAAAATGGGAATGTATTGATGAAAAAATTCTTTCTTAAACACATATTGAACGATAGATAGTCGATGTCAAATGGGCCATAGTATTGTATCCATAGATATAATATAGAATATAGTTATAGCCCTGCAAACACCGCCACGTATTCCTATATTTTAGAGCGTCGACCTGCTAAGTACAAACGATGCTCAACTGCGTGGCGCTGATTGAGTTAAGATGCATACACTTGTACGCAAGACACTTTCTGTAGAATTTGATTCTTTTATTTTACCTCATTTTATTACTACTACCTATTGTATAATCCTTTTTACATACCTGTCGATACTATATCTGTACATATCCCTTACCTACTCTTACTAGTTATGCTGCTGGCCAGTGCAAATTTCACAGGGTTACGCTATTTTCACAGCTTACAGTATGTTTCTTTTTTTTTATGTTACTTGTCCTTCCAGACAAGTTATGTTTTTTGTAGGTTTTTATAGATTTTTCCTACCGGGCAGTCCGGTAGAGAGAGAGAGAGGAGGAATGGGAGATAGATCGGAGAAGACAAGGATCACCGGGTCCGGGAGTCGAACCCGGGTCGCTGTATGCGGTGCGCCACTCGGGTGCCCCGATTAAAGGTCCCATGCATTATAAAGGGCCTTTTCCAGTGTTTAGCATTGCTTCCTAGCAATTGGGGATTATATCAATAGGGAGGTGTAGTCTGACGTCACTGGTTGTTCCACCCGTATAGGGATTTATCATTGGGAAAATGGATTATCGGCTATTGTAACAATTCTGCCGCATGGAAATTGAAAAGCTTTCCATTTTTGCACAAAATGAGTTCCCTTCTATCACTAACATTATTGTTTAAAGGGGAACTATCTTATAAATGGCCTTTTTGAGTGTTTAGCATTGTTTCCTAGCTATGTGAACTTATATTAATATGATCTATGTCTCTAATTCTCATATTGGCGCATTCTTCCAATTCTCCTCTCACAATATTCACCCTCACTGAACTGAGTCATCTGAAAATGTGCTGATTTGTGATGTCAGAGAGACACCGCTGCATGATAATGTGGCTGTGTGGCATCAGGTACATGATGAGCTGCACACAGTGGTTGGAGCCCAGGCTCAAAACGGCTTAAGATAGAAAAATGCTGTTTTTGAGGACTTGATTAGAAATACAAAACAATGAATAAAAAAAAAGAATACATTTCAGAGGTGTTCCATAGACTCACAGGAATTGTGTAAAAGTGCCCAAATAGTGAAAGAAATAGTAAAATAGTTCCCGTTTAAAGGGGAACTCCAACATTTTGGGAAATTAGCTTATTTAACATCTTCCCTGGAGTTAGACAAGAAGATACATACCTTTTTTGTCTCTGTGCGTGCATTTTAGCTTTGGGAATAGACGCTCCGTTAGCATAGCTTAGCTTCATCACTGGAAGTGAGGCAGGACAGTAGCCTTACAGTGCCTTACAGTGTATTGCAAGGTCTGACATTGACCAAACTTGATATGCATGACCTTGGTGGGCTCTAGGTCAACTCCTGAAAAGGGGGTCAATGTCAGACTTTGCAATCAAAAGTTAGGGGGCTAATAACCCTTGCCATAATTTCAGTGCGCCCCCTAACTTTTGATTGCAAGGTCTGACATTGACCCCCTTTTCAGGAGTTGACCTAGAGCCCACCAAGGTCATGCATATCAAATTTGGTCAATGTCAGACCTTGCAATATACTGTAAGGCACTGTAAGGCTACTGTCCTGCCTCATTTCCAGTGATGAAGCTAAGCTATGCTAACGGAGCGTCTATTCCCAAAGCTAAAATGCACGCACAGAGACAAAAAAGGTATGTATCTTCTTGTCTAACTCCAGGGAAGATGTTAAATAAGCTAATTTCCCAAAATGTTGGAGTTCCCCTTTAAACATTTTTGGTTGAAATAAAATTTCGCAATTTTTTTTATGATTAATTGCGAATATTTTCATGTTGAGCTATAGATTGTGGATGAATAAGCACAGAAAGGTATACCATGCCAATGTTTATTTGTTTTAAACAAGGCGATTTAGAAATGGGCAATAGGGAAATACATTGCATTAGACAGAGGGTGGAACATGAAAAACGGCAATGACGTAACCGCTACACCTCCCTATGTGGTCTGTGTCGTTAATTATCATATTGACTCATCAGTCTAGTCTCGAGTTCACGAGATCTTCCCTCACTCAACTACTAAGCTCACTAGCGGACTGGCCATCGGGACCACCGGGAGACTGGCAAATGCTTTTTTTTATTTAAATTTTTTTTTGTTTGTGCCCGCAGTCAGGCCACTGAACTCCGAAGCAGGCCAGGTCGGTATACATGTTTCTATTTGCGCATATATAAGTTCAAGCAAGCAGGCAGGAATGCGTGATTTTTTTTCGTAGCCGCAGTTTGCGAAGATGCTCTCTAATTGGCTAGCCCGCGTACAGCGAAGACCCTCTCTGATTGGTTTAGCTCCGAAGGGCTCTTCCGTGTTACTACACAAGTTTTGAATCAGATGAAACTCCGGATGTTGATCACTTGATCACTTTATTGGATGTACTGCTGGGAGTTAAAGAAGACAGTTTGTTGGAACCTGAGTCAGGGCATGGGTATGGGCCTGGCCTGGCCTGACCTGCCTGAGTAAAATTCCCGGTAGGAATTATGGTCCCAGTCCGCGACTGACTAAGCTGTTCTGATTTGACTCGCAATGCGACGTAGCAAGTAGCTGATCTGCAGTAACGCCCCCTCAACCATAGGGTTGTAGCGCATAGTGTAACCCGACACTTCCTCAAACAGGTTTTGACAGAGGCAGAGAACGAGCGAGCGAGAGAGAGAGAGATAGAGAGGGAGAGAGAGAGAAGGACCGGCGGGGCCGTGCAGAACTTGACTTGACTGCGTGTGTGTCGGGACGCATCTCTCCTCTCTCTCTCCCTCGTCGGAGCATTTTATGGCTGTACCGAATGCTTCGAAGCTTCGATCATAATGTTGACATTCGAATTCTAAATCATCATTAAAATTCTTAATTTTTAATAAATTTTATATTTTTATTTTTATTTGTATTTATTCTTTTTGTGTCTATTCAATCTGTTTAAACCAATGGTGGTTTTCGTCACAGCTGCAGTTAAAGATTAGGCTACACTAATATTATGATATTATACTATAAGACGTCACCATCACTTTCATACCAACCGTGCCCTTATTGGATTATTTATGTTGACGAAACTGATGAGTTGATTTAATAAAAGAAATCCATATTACCATATTATCCATATTACCCATCCAATAACAGCCTGAAATCCTGAGGCTGAAAAATTATGCTTTTGAGTACTTCATTAGAAATATAAAACAATGAGATTTTTTTTTTTTTTAAATGTACAGATGTCTTCCATAGACTCACAGGAATTGTGTAAAGTTGCCCAAATAGTGCACGGAATAGCAATGCATGTCCCCTTTAATGCTATTCAGTGAGGGGAGTGGCTGGGGCTGGGCGGATCCTAGGGGGCTATTGTTTACGCCCAGTAGAAACAGGCAGATGTGTTAATTCTAGCCTTTTCTTCGAGAGGCGTTTTCACAGCTTAAAAGCAAACAAAATAAACAGTTTTACAAGATTCAAATTAGCACATCATCTTCAAACATTCTCAGATTTCAACGTATGACACATCATTTGAAAGCTTACATTCTGTACTTTCACAATCTGTAAACACCTGGAAAATGATGTGGCATGAATCACTGGTCAGGGTCACTATATGTAAACTGCTATATAACATTACATGAACATTTTGTCATTTAGCTGACTTACTAATTGTGAAAAACAATTCGGCAGAAGGGGTACATCTCTGGCAGCTAAGGGTCAGTGGTATTGTTCATCAAATAGTGTCAAACTTGAGTGTACAGTAGTATAGACATATTAGCATATTAGCATGATAGTCCAAACATGATTGGTCCAAATACGTCAACGTCGAGACGGTTGTCAAGAATGCAGACTTTTTCTTCTTGTTTTTCTTCGAGACAGTTGTCTTCTACAATAGACATTCAATCTGACCTTGTTTGAATATATTACCAGGGAAGTCCGCGGGAAGTGGGGGTGCTGAGATATAGATCGTTTTTGATTAACATTTTCTTTTTATATATATATATATTTTTTTTTAAATATATATATTACATAATTATACTTGTAGTTGTATTGTCTGCGAGACATCGCCACCACGCAACACGTCAAAATGCTCGCTATCTGCAAACAGCTCCACTGTCTGTGTGTATACTCTGCTTTGGTCAAGTCACATTCAGCGTGGGTGGGGCCTGAGAGTGCTGGGGCTGACGTTCTGCAGATGGATACTATTGAGTCAGAGGCTAGAGCGATAGTTCAACAGGGTCTGAAACGTGTTATGAGGGGGTGCTGAGATAAGCGATATAATAATAACGTCATAGGTTTACCATTCTGGTAAACCAACACTCTCGTTCACTAGAGGAGACCACGGCCCAACTCCACGCTCTCACGCTCAGCTCTGCGGAGCGTGCGAGACAAACAATGTACAGTAACCATTTTGATGCACACATCACAGCCCAGCTTACCCCACCTGTTGCTCCCTCCCTCTGCAATTCGTTCCCCGCATACATGATCGCCGACATGCAAAATCTCTTCGACCACCCTCCCGGGGGCTCGGATAGTTCTGCTGGCTTGTTCACGCCAGGGAAACCGCATATATATTCCTTTACTGCGAATTCAGCGTCCCAAAACTATTCCAGGCTGCGTCTATTTTTTTACCAACGGATTTCCAGTTAAGCGTTGACGCTCCCAGGCCGCGTCTATTCGAATCCCAACCGGTTCATGCGTCGGCTACACGCTGTTAATAACACTGCATTATCGAGACAGCGCCCCTATGAGGATCTGGCAATGAATTCCAAGAGTAGGGTAAATCTGCAGTGCCGCTCCGCTCTGTGACATTGAGTAGCCTTGGTTACAATGGAATAAAAGCCAAAACAACCTTGCAGTTGCAGTTACACTCCCCGCCAGCAGGGGGTGCTGCAGCCCCCGCCGCACCCCTACTTGCCGCGTCCCTGTATATTACATGTTCTTTTTTACACTTCAAACAAGCAGACCTGGATATATACCAGTGCGAGACTCACACAGGCGCGTTTCAAAAACGGAGAGTCAGTCATTCAGTAACACTGGCCCGTAACGGGCCGACCAAAATCAATTTGGCCTCCAGTTGAATAACTTGACCCTGCGAGACGCTGCAGACACAGGGCCGTTTGTGCCGTCTGGCCCCCGACGCAGCGGCTAACCCCAGGGTCACACAGGGAAGTTCAGGGCTCCTGTGACTGCAGAGCAGGAGGTCAGAGGTCGGGAAGACTACATCCACCATGAAGGACAAGCGAGGAGTGGGAGTCGACGTGCATTGGGGAGAGAAGGCGATGCCCATTAGATCTCGCCTCCGTTGGCAGTCGACTAGAGGAGGATGTGTGTGTGTGTGTGTGTGTGGTCTTAGCTGTGTGGGAGGGAGCTGGGGGGGGCATTATTAAAAACGATCTGCTGTCCTGCAGTCAGAAGGCTGGCTGGACGGAGTCGCTAACCGGGGGCCTGTTTTTCTGGACACCCTGAGGCAATATGAAAAGTGTGCCCAAATTGAAATAGTGGGTTGGGGTGGTTGAGGCATAACAGGTTTTTATTTTCTCCGAATAGGGCATTTGTTTATTGTGTTGTTGTTTATGTTTTAGTCTGTATGTATGCATATTGGTGGTGGGGAGGTGGTTGGCTGGGTGCAGAGAGTTCAAAAATGTATTATCCTCAAGGAATCCTATATTTTGAGCTGATCAATTAGATTATATTGAAAATAGTCAAACTCATTTCACCAGATAGGCTCTAAGTGGCGAGCTGGTGCTTCCTCGACCTGTAGGACTAATCATTTAAAGTCCACAGTGCGCTATAGAGCCATATTCAACTGGAACAAGCTACCAGGATCCACAAGGCAAGTAAAGAATAAACATTTATTTGTTTTTATTTTATTCTATTGTATTTTTCTTTTTTTTTTAATTATTTTTGTTACCTGAAAGTTACCATTCAGATATAAGTTTTGAGGGGGGGATATTCAATGTTGAATATCAGTGTCTTCTTATTTTAATTGTATTACTAATTACATTCTGTATTGTATTCTGTTATAGTATTAATTACATTCTGTATTTGTATTCTGTTGTATTATAAATGACATTCTGTATTTGGGAAGACTAGCGGCCATTAACATGACAGCTAATGGGGATTCTAATAAAACAAACAAACACATAAGGATCCCAAATACTTTTGTATACAAAATATTCGTTTTTTTTTTTTTTTACAATTAAATGGCTGAGAGAAATCAATGTAACCTCTGCAAACATCATCCACATCAACAAAAGGAGCTTCACAGGTAGGAGGCCAAACGGCCAGGCAATGCTGCTGTAAACCTCGGAATGTTTTTTTTTGAGCATAGGAGAAGGTGGGTGTTAAATCATTTTATAGATTGACAAACAACAACAGACAAACAAAACAACAAAGCGAGCAGAGTGCGCTGCAGTTTATCCAGCTACACAGGGACATTCGTCACCGAAGATCACCTGTCAAATGGTGAGCGACATCACCATCCACTGTGGGGCGCATTGATCTTCTTCACCAGCCTTCTGAGTTATACTGTACTACTTTGACTTTCAGATGGTTTGAAGGCTTGTGAATGTACTGCACGCCTTATATTGATGTCCTTGCTGCATGTATTGTCCTTACTGAGGCTTTCTATACAGAAACAGAACCAGCTTTCCTGGCTGCAATTTATAGGCATGCTGTGGCCTCAACCCTTAAATCCCTGGGCCCTCATTTATCAATGGTGTGGGACTTATCAACATGAGCGTGTGCTTGAGATTGTGCGTATATCTACCTACGCACAGCTCAGACCGTGCATACATGGCGCCATGCGGTAGAATAAGAAAACTGCAACAAGTAAGTAAGTAAGCTCTCGTGCATTAGTTTCAACACTGACGTTAATTGTAAAATAGCGACATTAGTGTAATTATTGTCAAACCCTATAAATAGCATTTGGAATTGGTCTTTCCGAATGAATGCATCATGATTGTTAAATGTCCCTTGACTAAGACGGGGAGGACGTGACCCTCTTTGCGCCGCCCCTGTGCCTCAAATAGATTGCTATCAGCTCTATCTTTAATCTTTCAAAATGTTCAGTTGCTATCGCTATTAGCTCTATCTTTAATTTTTCAAAATGTACAGTTGCTATTGCATGCACTCATCTGTGTTCCACTACACACATGAGTGCATGCTTACCAACTGTCCGTCTGCAACACTACTATCACCAACATCTAAGAAGGGAGATCCCCCCTTGAATGGCCCTTCTAAGGTTTCTCTCCTCCACACTGCCTGTGGAGCTTTTTTTCCCTATTGTTAGGTTTTAGTGAGTTTTTCCTTACCTTCGCGTGGGGTATGTCTGGGAGTGCTTGCATTCTTTCATTTATTTGCATCCATCTAAAAATGTTTGCACCTTATGGTGTTCTTGTTCTGTTCTTGACTTATTGTTATGTTTTCTTCTTGACTTGTTTAAAGAAGATCTGTACGGCCCATGGGGACATTAACGTGTGTTGTTGGGCCCTATAAATAAATTTGATTTGATTTGATTTGATTTGATAAGCTGATAAGTCATTGCCGGTTATTTTGAACATCTTTTCTATTGCCAGTTTGCTTTTACGTAATATCAATGCTGTTTTCAATTCATTAAATAAAACTGGTTTTTGCAAGGGTTGACTGACTGCCATACAAATAAATAATTAACCATCTACATACTGTAACTTTTCAGTGCACATTTTTATTTACATTGTGACAACAGCCAATTTGTGAGCTCCTGCATAGATGGAATTCAAGTTCAAGTTTGTATTGATCACATAGGCAGGCTACACATGGCGTAGTAAAGGAAATCGATGATTTGCATTTGGTTTACAACCTATATAGATATTAGTTTTAACTTTGTATTGTGTGTTAGACTCTTCAGAGAGACAGAGTGCATGGTGTGGGAGTAGCAGCCAGCCGCACCAAGGTCATCGGCTGAAGTGCTTGAGAAGCTGTTGCTATGGTGATGAGATAGGGTGGGGCATTTTGAACCATAGTTTGATTTGGGTCAGAGGTGCCACCGCTGTTGCTATAGTAACAGTCATGAGAAAGAGAGAGTTTGACATAGCAAGACTTGAAGACTGTAAGCTGTGAGTTCTTCAGAAGACTAACCAGACTAGGACACGAAGCTGACACATAGGGACATTGACAGAGAGACAGCAGAAATCCCTCCACCCTCCTATAGCCAGAGGGTGGGGGAAGGGGAACGCCACGAGGAGCTAGCTTCAACAGGAAAGGCTTTGGCTACCCACTGGGCCGCAACCATCATCGGGCTGATAGCAGGAGAGATCGTTAGAATTAATTAATTCAATAGACTTTTCAAAGACTTTCAGAACGGTTTTCATCTTGTACGAATCTATGTTTATGGAATAAACATCAACATCAAGGAAAGGTATCACGTTTCCAGTGTGTCGATTCTTCTGATTACGAATGCATTAACGGGGGAGACAAAGTGTGCCAGCCAGTACGAGGAGTAAGGTATAAACAACACAACACAGACTTCATGGAACCACGGTGATAGTATCAAAAAGCCCAAGTCCTTTGGATTGATATGTATGAGCCAGCTGAACAGAGATTCAAAAGACAAAGGTGAATTCAATCTGTGTTTTTTTGTGTCTGGAACACACGGAGAAGAGAAACAGTCCTGCAGTTCCATATATAGGGAGGTGGTTAATAATGGATGATCCGACAGGCATTGCCATACATGGTCTGGTTTGGAGATGAATCTGATATTATGTTCAGGTCTGCCCCTCCTCACTGGCCTGTGGTTTGTGTGTGTGTGTCTGTGTGTATGTATGTGTTTGTGTGTGTGTGTGTGTGTGTGCTTGTCTGTGTGTGTGTGTGTGTGTGTGTGTGTGTGTGTGTGTGTGTGTGTGTGTGTGTGTGTGTGTGTGTGTGTGTGTGTGTGTGTGTGTGTGTGTGTGTGTGTGTGTGTGTGTGTGAGAGGGGGGTGGGGGGCTGGGGGCATGTTTACACATGAACTCTTCAAGAGGCATGGGGGGGCTGAGCGAGGGATGGAAGAGAGAGAGAGAGATGGATGAGGCATCCAGATGTAGACAGAGAGAAACAGACGATAAAACATCCACAGCCCGACAAATCAAAAGGGATGTACAGTAGCAAACGGGGGGCGCAGGGGGGGAGGGCTGTTCATGCGCTGGTCATCAGGTCACACAGGTCATCAGAGCTTGGTCACAGATGCACATCCAGAGTGGGGGAGACGATCATGATTTGACCAGAGGAGCTTAAATGTAAGATATTAGATATTAACGAACTAAAACGATCAACAGAGAGATTACTGGCTGATGACACGATTATCCAACAGTAGGCTACATGGCAGTGAGATTCATTGTTATTGTATGCTCTTGTATTATTGTTATAGGCTATTGTCAATAAAGGAAGTACATTATTTTCAATTGTGGCTTTAATTCGTAGCTGAGAAGCAGTCTCCTAGCAGCTTCATTAATCCCGATCCGTCTCAGCCACAGCATAACTGAGACCGGCTATGGGAAAAAATCATAGACTACTGTAAATAAAATTGCCTATAACATTATAAAGGATAGGCTATAGCAGGGGTTCCCAACCTTTCTTCCCTAGAGCCCCACGATTCCTTGGAGACATAGAAATATGATATGATATAGGTATACTGGTCCGTCAGCGAGGAGATAGCCCACAGTGGATAGCCATTTGAGAATAGGCTATTATGGCCAAACGAGGGCCTATAGCAGGGCTATTCAACTAAATTGTTCAGAGGGCCACATTGTCAGAAACCCAAGGGGCCAGGGGCCGGACTGCCACGGCGCCTCCCCATGCTATGAATATATGTACACTTGACACAACACGCAACCACATTTTCACAACTTTTATTTAACTACATTGCAAAAGTAGTATACTTTTTTAAACAAGCGCTTAATTTATGTGCCACATCTGCAACATCTCCTGCAAAAAGTGCTTCATTTATGACTGTGCAACAACTGCAACATCTCCTCTTCAACATTTCAATATAAAAATTAAATAAAAAACAAACAAGTGCATGATGTGCATCTGAACATTCTAACATCAACACTTGAACAAAAAAACACATTTATAGTGCAGCTGAGCTAATGAAAAAGTGCTTCATGTCTGTGCAACAACAGCAAATCACAGCATCTTATTAGCACTTCTACTCTTAACTCTCAAACATCAGGGGGGGTGGGGGGCAGACAGGCCTAGCCTACATACACACATCTAATGAGAGAGAAACGGTTGCTTGTTTTAATGGCATTCATGTGAGAGAAACTGGATTCACAGGTGTATGTTGAGCCAAACATTGTTAGCACAGATATTGCCAGCGTTTTTATTTTGGGGAATGTGTTGACATGAATACACTTTATCCAAAATGTTGTGGTGGATTCATTCTCAAGTGCCTGCTTCAGAGCAGATGATGCTTGCATGTCAATTATTTCAAGTTGCAGGAGACCTTCATCAATGTGAAGTGATGCAAGGAACTCTTGTCCTTTTGTGGAAATAGCAGCTACATTGGCAAATGGGTTGCTCACAAAATGCATCAATTCTCTGGGCATGTCAAATTCATCAAATCGACTTGCAAAGTTTTCCCTCAATTTATCAATGAAATCTGTCATTAATTGAGTGACTTTTGGCTCAATTGTGCGTGTGAACGTTGACATGAAAAGAAAAAAGTAAAAAAATAATAATAAAAAAATATTACATTTTTTTTATTTTTTTTTTTAT
This sequence comes from Notolepis coatsorum, assembly GCF_963971535.1. Lineage (NCBI taxonomy): Eukaryota > Metazoa > Chordata > Actinopteri > Aulopiformes > Paralepididae > Notolepis > Notolepis coatsorum. Next base: position 94,088,591 of record NC_140166.1, read on the forward strand.
TATCATGTAATCTTTTGCGGGCCGGTCAGAATCATCCCGCGGGCCGCCAGTTGAATAGCCCTGGCCTATAGCCTATAAATACAATTCTTATTTTTTTTATCCACTTTTTCTCCCCATTTTCTATTTTTCTCCCATCCCAATTTCGTATTTCCAATTCTTCCCTCCCCTGTCTTGAACGTTGCTAGACTATGCCTCCCACTGGTCGGCTGTGGTGAGGATAGAAGCCTTGCATCACGTGTCCCCTCCGGTACACGAGGAGGCAGCCTGTCGCATCTTTTCACTGCAGCAGCTCGAACTCTCAGTGGCGAGGAGTAACGCGTGGGAGGCTCACGCTGCCCCCGATACTTCCTATTTCCGCCGCACCGGCGTCACCCAACCGACCTGTAGGAGTCGCTGTCCACAACGTCCAATCCCCACCCACCGGCTTTCCCACCCTCTAACACTGCCAATTGTGTTAGTATGACGGCCGGCCAAGCCGGTAGCAACGCAGAGAGCTGGGCTCGATACCAGCATATCCTGCATTAGTGGCAAGCGCCTTGCCCACTGTGCCACTCAGCCGCGATACCTATAAATATTATTTAATGTTTTCATAAGCGTAAAGATACAAGGACAACAGTTAGATTAACGATCAAGTTAGTTTACTGTATGCAGGTGTAGCACCCTGAAAATATGGCTATTATTCAGAAGTGCTGACTTGCCTTTTTATCTCCCCTGATGCACCAAGACCTACTAATTAGTCTCCATTAATATTCCCTCGAACAATGACGCAGGCTCCTCCTTGTTCTACCGGCTGGAATATGGATTATGAACAATAACCCTGGATCATATTCTCCACTCAGTGTTTCCCTTTGGGGCTAGTAGGCGGTACCAGGAGGGGGCGCCGGTGGCAGGCAGAGAGCGTACGAGAGAGACGGAGAAGGAAGCAAGCCAACTGAGACGGAAGTGCGAGGAACCAGCCTCTTCGACATTGGACTTGGATCGGTTCGGTCGTGTCTGGACAGAGCCCCGTAGTGTACCACGGGTGAACGGATTGAACTTGAGTATATTACGGGTTATCCTATAAAAGTAAACGTAGTAGCGTGTTGCATGTTTCCCTACTGAATACCCTAGCGATACAACGAGTTATCCTAGAAGAAATGCGGTATAGCCAAGTGTGGCTTAAGTTAAAGATATTCCCTCTAGTGAGGTGCCCCGCCAGCGTGGCGTGAAGAGGACCGGTGTTTAGAGACACCCTGCGTTATTATATATCACGGCTAGCAGGAGGGCTGTTTGGGACCCAGAGTGTAGCTTCAGTGTCAGTGAGGGCAAGTTTATGGATGCGCGTCGACCCAGCACCGGCTGTCTACAACCAGTCTTCACCGGCGTCAACGTCGGCTCTGCACCGGCTGTCTTCAGTCAACACGGGAGTTCGTCCCGACCAGCAGAGGTCGCCATCACCCAGCACGCGCTCTCAGCCCACTACTGCCCCTCTGCTCCAGCCCCGCTTGCTAGCGCCCGTGCCGAGAGCGTTCGACGCCATCTTGCTATCCGGACGGCGGTGGCGCGGCGAGGCCGCCATCTTGGTTGAGTACATTAGGACTTCGGTGCCCAGGATCTTATTGCACAGTACACAGTGTGATGCGGCCTGCGGGCGAAGCTAACGTTGCTAACTACAGTTCATAGGGGTACCCCATCAACAATATATGCCGGCATTAGTATAGGACTTTTGTTTGGTATTGTGGGCCCACATTTTTTATTTCCTTTGAGTGTGATAACGTGTTGTGTCTTTAATAATAATTTCCCATCTAATCAACCCTTTCCCAGTGGGGAGGTTACAGACTAGAGGTCTTATACATAGTACTGACCCAGACGTGGGCGATGAGACAAATGCATTAAAGTATATTATTCCTGGTACTAACACAGAGGTGTGTGTAGAATATACGTGGACATGAGGTATTGAGTTACAAATTGGGTAATAGTAAGATTTCATTCTATTTGACCCAGTGCCTTTAAATCTTTGTAACTGACCAGTATAATTAACTATAAAGAATTAGATGGGAGTTCTGTGTGCGTGTCCATTCATGAGCCGTTTAACAACTCTTTTGGTGTGGGTAACGTTAATACAATTAACCCCTTCCTATTCCACCTTTCCCTTTTTATTGTAAGGTTTCTAGTGTCACTGAGGGAGGGTACTGCTTGCGGGGGGAACCAAGTTATTTACTTACAATGCAGTCACTAGGTGTGGGAGGGTCACAGGAGTAATTGGGGGAAGTGGGAGCGTGTTGGGGAGTACTGCTGACCGCCCTGCTGCAGGGGAGGAAGACCAGAGTACCAGACCAGGTTGGTAAATCCCGGGCCCCATCCACTCACACTGCCAGCCTCCAGTTGAAGCTCCAGACTCAAAAACGGAGGTGCAGTCAGACAGAGCTCTACTGTGTCTCGCTACCCAGTGATTGTGCCCACCCGTTCCCACGAAGCAGGGATAATCCACCCTGCTACACAGGCTTCGCAGGGCTCCGTGTCTGTGCCATGCGTTATGCGCAAGTTACTATTGCATATGTATATAATACTAATATAATATAATATGCTATTATATATAATTTATATAGGCTACCTAATACCGACAACACATTAGATTGTATGCCTCTACAAATCATATTATACCAGGTAGCCAATCGAACTTTAAAAGAATGAAACGAAAAAAGGCATTCATATTCCAGCATGGTTATTAATGACACCAACGCCAAACAGTGGTTAACGGTCTTTATTAGTATTTTGTGCTGCCCAGGCAGCAATGGTCTTTAGGGAGTCGTTGATATCCGACATCACTGCATACAAGTCCTGTTGCGTATTTCTCCCATAACACGCGTTGTGTCTTCTTGGTTCGACAGTGCGTTAAATTAGTTGGTTAGACCTCCGTGATCAATTTCACTCTTTCAGTGAAGTTTCTCACTCGGCTTAGTCCATTTTTCCACATTTCATGGGGGTGTTTAATTACCATATATGGTTAATTATGGGCGGTTCTGTATGCAAATACTTGCAAATACGGAGCATAGAACAAGTGGCATTTATCAACACGGAGTACTTGCAGGTGTGCGTAGGACCTGTGTACGCACGTTTGATAAATCCCGATTTTTCTGTGCGTAGAGACATTCTAAACTCTGTGCTTAGGAACAAAAATAGAACACTTTCTACGCATTATTGATAAATGAGGGCCCTGGACTCTGTAGATCACTCTGCCCTCAGATGCCTCACTAATGATAGATACGACACTATTTTTTTTTGGTAAGCTACCTCCTTATACTACATCATTATTGGAATGGAATTTTAGTACCTATGGACCCCAGTGACTGGCTGGTCCTTAACCTCTTCCACCCATGGTGAAAATCCGCCTAAAATATATACCTAGGTACAGGGCCGCCTCAGGGGGTGTGCAAGCAGTGCGGTCGCGCAGGGCCTCGCGGGAAGGGGGGCCTCGCACAATAAAAAATAAAAAATAAATATCTTTTATTTATTATTTTTTTATTTATTTATTATAATTTTTTTTTTTTGCGAGGCCCCCCTTCCCGCGAGGCCCTTTTTCATCACAGACCTAAAATCTAGTTTTGCTTATAATATGCTTATATATTTCACATTAGACACGTTTGTAGAATGTACACATTCTGACTTGTTCCTGGCTCTGCGGCTCTGCAGACTGCAGATACACTATTGGAGCTCTGGGACTCTGCAGCAGACCTACTATTGGTTTCAACGAAGGGAGGGGTTACATGTGTACAGTCGGCCGGCGTGCGTCAGCTGCGTCTGACTATTTCGCGCGTGCAGCATTGGAGGTTATGCCAGCCAAGACGAAGAGGATGGTCGTTCGGCTGATGGACTGAAGATGAAAGTTGTTGCATGTTAGAAAGTTCAGTCAAGCTAGCCATGTCGGCTTAGCTAAAGGCAGGGACAGCTAGTTAGCTTTAGCTACGTTATAATATCGAGTGCTAACGTGTGGTTCAGTCGGGATAGCCATGTCGGCTAGTAGCTTAGCTAAAGGCTAACTAGCGTTAGCTAACCTAGAGAGAGCGCGTGCAGCATTGTTATGCCAAGATGAAGAGGACGGTCGTTCGGCAGATGAACTTCGTCAACTCCACGCGGTTGTCTCCATCCTCTTGGACGTTTGGTGAGTTTTTAATGCACTCTATTCTATTCCCGCCGTGGAGATATCTCTCTCTCTCTCGGGCCGGCTAGCTATCGTGGCTACGTTATGTTGGCTAACGTTATGTGGAGCCAGTGGGCCGCCTAGCTATCGTAGCTGACGTTCTGTTGGACCAGCGGGTCGGCTAGCTATCGTAGCTAACCTTATGTTGAGCTAGCGGGCCGGCTAGCTATCGTAGCTAATGTTATGTTGAGCTAGCGGGCCGGCTAACTATCGTAGCCAACGTTATGTTGAGCTAGCGGGCCGGCTAGCTGTCGTAGACGTTATGTTGAGCCAAGCTGGCCGGCTAGCTAACGTAGCTAACGTTATAATGAGCCAAGCGGGCCGGCTAGCTAACGTAGCTAACGTTATATTGAGCCAAGCGGGCCGGCTAGCTGTAGTAGCTAATGTTATATTGAGCCAAAGCGGGCCAGCTAGCTGACGTAGCTAACGTTATATTGAGCCAAAGCGGGCCGGCTAGCTAACGTAGCTAACGTTATATTAAGCCAAAGCGGGCCGGCTAGCTAACGTAGCTAACGTTATATTGAGCCAAACGGGCCAGCTAGCTGTCGTAGCTAACGGTGTGTACCTGGTGTCAGTACCTGGCTACTCTATTTGCAGTTAGCCTCCTTAGCTGATGTTGGCCGTTGGCTCCTTGTTACTTTGTTTTCTCTGGTATAGATCCTCTTCTCTTTGGATTTAAGTGTTGATCTTTGTCCTTTTGGATCTATGTATATTCATGTTGCCTTTGAAGTTATCTTTTCCTTCTGTTTTGTTCTTCCATTAAAAGTTGAATATCCTTTAGGGGCTCATCTTAGCTGTCTTGCTTATCTCTCTCTCTCTCTCTCTGTCTGGACCACAGACCCATCTTTCTCTCTCTCTCTCTCTCTGTCTGGACCACAGACTCATCTCTCTCTCTCTGGACCACAGACTCTCTCTGTCTGGATCATCACAGACTCTCTCTCTCTCTCTCTCTCTCTCTCTCTCTCTCTCTCTCTCTCTCTCTCTCTCTCTCTCTCTCTCTCTCTCTCTCTCTCTCTCTCTCTCTCTCTGAGCATTGCATTGCTTATAGTTGTCAATTGTGTCGGTCAGTTCATTGCAATTTTTCCTTCAGTCACATTTAGTTTTATCCTGCACCTGTCCTAAAACAGGTTGGATGTGCACACAGCTGCTCTAATGTGTTTGTAGCAGAGCAACCATACCTGAAGTACGGATGTGCACCCGACGTTGTGAGTGGCTGCAAAAGAGGGGAAAACGCGGAGGTGCATGGGCTAGGCTAAAAACAAACCCATTCAAACCCCCGCTCCCTACCATCTTCCTCTCGAATGCCCGTTCGATCCGCTACAAGATAGACGATATACGAATGGAATTAGCAACACAAAAACACATGGACAACTGCTGCTGTTTAATTTTCACCGAAACCTGGCTGGATAGCACAATCCCGGATTCGGCTACTGAGCTAGCCGGTCGCACTGCCTACCGAGCCGATAGAACAACAGACTCAGGTAAGAGGATAGGAGGAGGACTGTGCATCTATATTAATGACTCGTGGTGTACCAATGTCACAGTGGTTGATAAACATTGTTGCCCCGATGTGGAATTTTTGCTGCTAAAATGCAGACCATTTTACTTACAGAGAGAATTCTCTTCTGTTTACATCTGTGCTGTTTACATACCTCCGGACGCCAATGCTAAGCTAGCGTTAGCTAGGCTACAGGATACTGTAAACAAATGCCTGGCGGCACATCCCGACAGTATTTTTATTGCGGCGGGGGATTTCAATCATGCCGACCTAAAGACTGTACTTCACTCTTTCCACCGAAATGTGAAATGTGCCACCAGAGGGAGAAACACACTTGATCAGGTTTATACCAACATAGCCCATGCTTATAGAACCACGGTGTCCCCCCACCTAGTTCTATCAGATCATGTGTCGCTCCTCCTGCACCCTTGGTACACACCAAAAATCAGATCCAGCAGACCCGAAGCCAGGTCTGTCAGGATCTGGCCTGAGGACGCCATCCCTAAACTCCAGGACTGCTTCAGCACCACAGACTGGGACATTTTCGGTGGCCTGGGAGTGTTGACACATAGGTCTCTGGACATTTTCTCTCTCTCAGTGCTCGACTATATCACTTTCTGGGTAGACATTGTTACAACTTGGAAGCATATCCGTGTCTTTCCAAATGTCAAACCCTGGATGACACAGAACATAAAATCACTATTACGAGCCAGGAATGCAGCGCATAGATCAGGTGACACCAACGCATACAGTGCAGCGAGATCAGACCTGAAAAAGGGAGTCAGATCTGCTAAGCTGTCACAAAAACCGCATTGAAGCCCACTTCAACAGCGCCTCAAACCCCGTCAGGTGTGGGAGGGTGTCAGGGCTATATCGGACTACAAGGGAAGAACATGTCAACGGCAGCGCCCCCCTAGCGGAGGAGTTAAACATCTTTTATGCACATTTTGACAGGGACAACAAGGACCCGGTGTCGCCCCCTCTCCCCTCTGACGGCTCCACCATAGTCCTGAGCACTCATGAGGTTAGACTCAGTCTACAAAACATCAACACAAGGAAGGCGGCGGGGCCTGATGGAGTCCTGGGACGGGTGCTCAAGGACTGTGCGGCTGAACTAGCCCCAGTTCTCACCACCATCTTCAACCTGTCTCTGGGCTCATCCTGGGTTCCTGCATGTCTTAAAGCAGCTACAATAGTCCCGGTTCCAAAGAAACCTAAAGTCACAGGCCTGAACAACTACAGACCTGTGGCACTCACCCCCATCGTCACAAAATGCTTTGAGAGACTGGTCATGAAACATATAAAAGCCTCCATACCGCCATCATTAGACCACAACCAGTTTGCCTACAGGAAGAACAGGTCAACAGAGGATGCTATTGCCATTGTTGTGCACACTCTGCTGGAACATCTAGAGCACAGGCACACATATGGTAGACTCCTTTTTGTTGACTTCAGTTCAGCTTTCAACACCATTCTACCCAACAAACTCCACAGTAAACTGCACAAACTCGGACTGAACACCACACTATGCAACTGGATCTTGGACTTTCTCACAAATCGCACACAACATGTCAGGATTGGCAAGCACACATCCCCCACCCTGGCCATTAGCACCGGGGCCCCTCAGGGGTGTGTACTCAGCCCACTTCTCTACACACTTTTCACACACTACTGTTGTTCCTCCTCTCCATCTAACCTCATAGTAAAATTTGCAGACGACACAACAGTGCTTGGCCTCATCAGAGGGAATGATGAGACCTCATACAGGAGGGAGGTTGAGCAACTAGTGGAGTGGTGCGATGGTCATAACCTTGCTCTCAACCCCACGAAGACCAAGGAGATGATCATCGATTTCCGCAGGACTGGTGACCTCAGCCACTCTCCACTCCTCATTGGGAATGAGGAGGTGGAGAGGGTTTCAAAATTTAAGTTTCTGGGCGTGACAATGTCTGATGACCTGTCCTGGGGGGTCAGCATTGCCTCTGCTGTGGGCAAAGCACAGCAGCGCCTTTTCTATCTTAGGAAGCTTAAATGGGCTAAACTCCCACAGGGACTGATGGCCAACTTCTACCACTGCGCAGTAGAGAGTGTACTCACGTACGGACTACTGGTGTGGTTTACTGGCTGCACCAGGGCAGAGAAGGAGGCCCTCCACAGAGTGGTCAAGGCTGCGAGGAGGATCACTGGAGCTAGCCTCCCAGATATCTCCACAGTCTTTACCTCCCGCTGCCTACGGCGTATAAATAACATCTTACAAGACCAGGGCCCCGTTCCCCGTACCTGGTTCAACTAAGTCGATCAAGATGTCATTATCCAGATTCAGTTAACCCGATGTTTGAAGCCAGGATTTTCCTGTTCCTCGAAGGTGGATTCAGTCTCGTTAACTCAAGCCAGACTTGAGACCCAGGATAAGTGCGCGTGCCCGCCTCAGCCGAGAAGGCAGCAAGTGTCGAGAGCAGAGATCCTGATTCTCTAGCGGCATTGATTGATTAATTGATTTAAAACTTTAGTAACATATTGCAGTACGGCTCAATCGCCTCGCCGACAAGTTAAATGCGTTATCTATAGGCTAATTTTAAGTCCCTCATTACCTCAATCAATCAGATTATATTTCTTTGAACTTGCCTGCTGGATTGAATAATCAAATGAGATCTTGCTAGCGAAAATAATTAGTTAAACTGTTATACAAAATAACGATACGGCTTTCTTCCCATTGATTGATGTATAGTCGATCTTTTAGTTATCTCCACTGTGGTGTAACGGGTTCTTCTTTTGACTTTCACGCAGACGACCGGGGTTCGAAACCTAGTCTCCCCCTTCTTTTCGCGATGTAGGAATAATTCAATTTGGTGCACGTTGAGAGCTATATAAAGAATGACATCCTCAATGCATGTAGATTTATAATATTTTAACTTGAAACTAGGCTACTTTGGCGTATAATCATTAATATTATATTCAAAAAAATTATATTGGAAAGACGGGGTTTTGAACACCGGTCGCTGGGTTGGCAGGATAGAGCACTACCGCTGAGCCACTGTGCCAGATGGGATAAATTCATTGTTTATACATTAATGAACGAGACAAGATCCACAATCCACGCATAGACACTTCAATTTTATGCTTGAATGAAACACAATCCAGGCGCTCCATTAAACATCCACAGCGGAGAATATGAAAGGAATCAGAGCCAAACGAGCGATAGGTTTCAATCATTAAAAATATCCCCGCGGGATTCACATTTTCAATGCTGCGCGTTGTTAGAATAACCACATAATGTGTACATCGCACCGAGCGAGCGCCACGGTATATATAACGTGCATTATTTAGGACAAAGTGAATTTAGTATCAGCATTTTGGGTCTATTTTACATTTCAAAAGCCCCCTCTGGAAGAATGGAGCACAAAAACGTAATTCAGAATGGTATAAAGCAGATCCTAGACTGTGGGAATAATTTCAGGAAACGCGCTGTCACTCCTTTGCGGGGGCGTGGCGATGGTTGATCCGGCTATCTTGAACTTAAACCCTGCTTTCGACCAGGCTCAAACTTTTGGATCTGTTGTCATGGTGATTTGGAAAATCCAGGTACGGGGGGCCGGAAAGTCCGGCTTAAGTCAGACTTAACCGGAAGTTATCCGGCTAACTCAGTTATCCAGGTACGGGGAACGGGGCCCAGTACCACCCAGCAAACCATCTCTTTCAACTGCTGCCCTCTGGTCGAAGGTACAGATCCATCCAGTCCGGAACCAGCAGACTGACCAACAGCCTCTACCCACGGGCTGTCAGGATGCTCAACAACGAACATCAACTTTCCCCCCTCCCGCATCCCACCCCCGGTGACATAACTCCCACTCCCACATTACAACAATAACTATGAACCGGACTTGCATTGCTGCACTATACAATATTTTATCCTTTGCAAGTCAACACCCCCCCCCCTCCTTCCATCAACTCACTGGACTGAAATATTTATATTTATTAATTTATTTTGCACTAGCACTAAATGCACTTGGGACAATGATGGTATGTTATGTTATATTGAGGACATTGATAATTTATTACTATATTACTATTATTATTGACATTATTATTTTGCACATGCTATATCTTATGTTTGTATGCCAGTGGTGATGCTCCTAACAAATTTTCGTTGTACCAACAATGACAAATAAAGATCTATTCTATTCTATTATTATCCCAAATAATAACAGTTATCGATATAATTCATACAGAACTCTGAACCTTGAACCCCTATAGAATCTTCCAGGAAGTGTAGTTCTGAAAAATTCCAACGCTGATCGACAGCTAGTGATGTCTATTACAAAATGGCCACAAAAAGACTACAATTCCCATGGTTCAAAAATATCCAAGATGGTCGCCCTCGCGACTAGACTTGTCCAAAATCGAAAAGTTAAATCTATGTAATGACACTTTTAACCTATTGCTAAACTAACGTATTGATGATAATATACATTCCAGATGCTGTTGTGACATGTTACTGATGTTAATACTTGAATACGTTTGAAATTAAAATCGCAGTGTACAGTAGCAGTACTGTCTACCTGTATGTCATGTATGTCATTATGAATTGAAAATGGGGGACCCTGATGTAAACAAGACGACAGAGAGACGTGGTAGTATCCGCGTCTGTGATTTGCCTAAACGTTATTATTTTGGTAACGTTTATTTCTGACTACAGTACAGTATGTATTACTATCTATTAGTATTACTACCTACTATGGGCCAGCCGTGTATAGGTGTAACAGAGTTATAATAGTTCAATGGTTGTGATGTCGGAGTTACTGTACAGTAGCGATGCGTCAGGTACTACTTTGTATCACAAACAGTACTGTATTTGCAAAACTGATATGTCATAAATGTATAGATGTACAGTAGCAGTACTGTCTACCTGTATGTCATGTATGTCATTATGAATTGAAAATGGGGGACCCTGATGTAAACAAGACGAAAGTATTTTGCACTGTACAGTATGTCACAGGTGAGCTTGCTAGCCATTTGATTGTTAACGTGATATAAAAAAAATAATCAATACTTGATTGATTGATTGAAAAGTTTATTAACAGATTGCAGAATGGGTACATTACAGTACAGCTCAATACATACAATTGTTAAGGGGATGCAGACCAGAGAAAGACTTTCGTCTTGTTTACATCAGGGTCCCCCATTTTCAATTCATCATAACATATATGACATACATGACATACAGATAGACAGTACTGCTACATCTATGACATACCAGATTTGCAAATACAGTACTGTTTGTGATTGCCAAAACATGTGGTCAGAACACAGTGCATTTAGTCCATTCACTCTCATTCTCTCTCGGGACATCCCTATTGATTACCAATAACCGCGTTAGCCTCAGTAGCCACATACGCTGATCGGAGTGTCATTCATAGTGTAACACCCAACAAGAATGTGAAACAACTTATTAGTATTGGGTTAGAGTTGTTTGATTTCCACTAACGTAATGTTAGATTGCTATCTGAGAAAGTTACGTAACGTTACTCTACTGTATGTGAGCTGGCTGGCTACACCATTTGCGGCATTTGCCATGTATAATCTGTAGGCAAAACGGACTGCATATATAAACGGCTGATGACTCATAACTTCCTATCACGTTTGAATAATGCTGTAAAGTTAAGTAAAAATGCATTTCAATAGTAATGTATATAAATTAAGAGCTTACCGATTGCAATCCACTGCCGACAGAAGAGACGCAATATTTACTTCCTAGTCCATGACGGCACTCTCTCTCTGCCTCTCTCTCATTTTGCCGAGGGCGGAGCTCGTCCAGCACGTTGTCACCAGCTGTATGAGAGCGCCCCCGCTGGTCATTGTTAACATTAACCACACCAAAACGACTTCATAACGGCAGGCAAACAGCTGTTCCAGGACTTTTCCCAGCTGTATCTGTATGATTCCCCTGGCTCATGGAATGAACTCCAACAGTTAAAGCCTGAGATGTTCCCCTCTGTTTGCAGAACCTGTTAAGCTGTAGCCCTATTTTCAGAAATCTCGCCTAAAGGTACATGCATAAGTAAATGGAAGATTGCTCCACTTCTACAAGGCCAATTTGCAGGTTCTTGGTATCTAGGAACGTCTAGGGACCTGGGGGTATTATTTCCAGTCTCTAATATTGTGTCTGTTACTAGGCTTGAGTAAATTGTAATGAAAAAAGGGAGAATATAAATTATGATTTATTTTTGCATCTGTGCCGGTGAATAACACCATGTTACAATTGTGAGCCAGCCGAGCTCGCTCACTGAGCCCATTCAGCACCTTCTTGAGATCAAGTGTAAAAAAAATCTATAAGCAAATGAATAAAGGGAAGATGATTAAACAGAAGGATTTGTAGATACAGTTAATAAATGATAATCGATTTTAATTATTATCGGCCGAAATGGTTAAAAAAGGCCCTTTCGGCTTTCTGCCGAAAAGCTTTTAGCACAGAAAAAAGATCACAGAATGTCAAAGAACAGGGTTACGTTCGTAACCTAACGTGTTGTTGTGATGGTGTAATCAAAACGCGGCTACAGTCATAACATGCGCAACGTGTAACGTGAGCTTTTCAGTCCTGCGTTTGACAGCCTGCGATAACTCCTATTGGGAGTCGCACTGTTTCTATGTAAACTCTGCGAGCAACGCCTCCAATAAATGCGTCGTTAACATGCTTCATATCCTTGCCATTACTATATGCCCGTCGCGGTTAAAAACCTTTTTAACTAACGTTAGCATTAAGCTAGCTAACAACGCTTCCATTCCTCTTTCACTAGTCTCTCTTAACCTATTGGTAAACAGACGTATTGTTGAAAATATACACTATGACTGCTGTTTTGACAGGATTAGGGTCTTTACTCTTGGTTACATTTGGAAAAAAAATGCAACATTAATCCATACAGTCTGGAGAGATGGATTTATGGCGTGATGTCATTTGCGGTCCGCCCCCAGATCAGAGCTGAGAGCAGAGCTGGGCTGGCCAATCAGGGTTTCTTTTCACAGACATTTATTTTTACATTGTTATTTCTTGATTATTTTTATTGTTTATAAATGCATTCATTCATTCAGATGTTGTGCCTTATTGAATGTATTACTTTTACATGAGATTAAGAAATCAATCATGAATCAATGAATATTGCATGAGGAGTATTTATGCAACAGCAGTTTTAAGCAACCTCTAGGCAAGAGCCCTGCTTGGTTGGTATTGCACTTTATTTGAGTGTTTTTGTTTTTGTTTTGGTGGGAGGTGTGGGTTGGAGTTTACTAACATATTATTCTGTGAATTTCTCCAGACCTCTCTTGGTGGAACCTGGTGTGTGGCCAGCAATAACAATCCATCCCCTATCCACACTCAACTCCAACCCACACATCAGGCCCAAACAAAATATTCAAACAAAGTGCAACACCCAGCCGGGGGCTCTCTTGCCCAGGGGTCGCTGTTTGATGGCATACAGAGTTTACATAATAAAGGTTGTATTTAAATGCTGTGCTAATCATCTCTGTTAATCCTGTACTTCACATTATTCATGGTGGCGTCTGCACGTAGTGGTAGTTTGGAGATATCACAGTTTGTTACCTTAGTTTCAGGAGAAGCCATTTGTTCTTGTACTATATGAAAAACTATTTCCTTCAAAGTCTTCAAAATGACCCCAGTTAGATGATCCATCACACTTAAAATTGTTGTTCAAACATTTTGTTCAAACTGTTTCTCCATTCAATCAGTCTGCTCGCTCTGCTATGAGCTTGATCTCATATCGGCTTGCTAGCATTCATATCGACTTGCTCTTCAGAGATAAACAAGTATCGCAGCACAATAACTTCTCTACGGCCCGCTAATTGCATGCATACCTTTGTGTGACTTCTCACCTGAAGTATCTTGCTAATGGTACTGTATGTCATCTATTCAATGTTCAAGTGGGACTTCAATGTTATTCTCGCAGGTAAACTTTTGTACGTTTTCAAAGCACTTGTTTCAAGGGCAAACCTTCGGAGGACATTCAGCACTGAAAGGGAAAAGGTTAAATCTGGTTAGAAACACACTCCCAAGAGGCAATATCTACAACAAGATGCAAAAATGCAAAGCTGATTCTAAATGAGTCGTGCATACTTTTGGAATCATTAGTGTTATGTCATCCATGACAGTAAGTGGACGTAAACTGAAATAATGAGTGGAATAGTCATGCTTTTACAACCAGCAAGAAGAACAACAGAACATGTGGATTTATTTTTTATGAACAACTTTCTTGTTTTTTTATGGAATATGCGTCATGGTCAGATAGCACCAAAGGAGAAGGCTAATTAGGTAAGACGCAACATTTTATTTTGACAATTTGTAATAAGGAACTTGATGCCGTTTGGGTCCGTGTCTCCCGGGACCAACCAGGTTTGGGTCCAACATAGTCATGAGTAGTCATACAAATGTTTATATTTTCTCACTTCTTCTGATAAGGTTTATTGTAACTGGTTCATGGTATGAATCCAATACAACTATCAATATCGATAACGTTAGCTAGCTATTGGATCTTGATGGCTAAGTTTAGATACCGTTAGCATCCTGATATGCCAATTAGCAACAGTGACTCAGGGGGTAGAGCGGTCGTCTGGTAATCAGAATGTTACCGGTTCAATTCCAGCTCCTCCCGGCAGCTCGTTGAAGTGTCCTTGAGCGAGTCACTTAACCCCTAACTGCTCCCGATGAGCAGATTGGCACCTTGCATGAATGCTGTGAATGTGTGAGTGAAGGGGTGAATGTGAGGCATAAATTGTAAAGCGCTTTGGATAAAAGCACTATATAAATGCTGTCCATTTACCATTTACTACTGTACTGAACTGTGACCACAAAACCGCGGTACATACCGAACCATACAACCCTACTATCTGTCTGTCTGTCTGTCTTGAATAACCACAAAGCCAACAAGGAGCTCAATAAATGATCCAATAACCTCTTTTATCACTGGCTGGCAATGGTCTCCACCCCCTTCAACACGGCACGACACGTGACCTAAACCATGAGCAGATCCAGATTCCATTGCATTTCATTATTGGGGACTGTTCCTCCTGCTGACTTGACCCCCCTGCCCCGGGCGGGACTGTTAGAGCAGAGTCTATACAGTAGGGCGATTACTGCCATTACAGTAAACCCTGCCACTACTCTTACTAACGGTCAGAAAATGTACCAGGCTGCTCCAGATCCACAACGGCAAATGAGACAAAATCACCTTAGGCTTTCTCCGATTCGGCACTAAAAGGTCATTATATGTTTAGGGAGGGGGAATTCATTAATCAGCGGGGTCTAATAGTAATTTGTGTGTGTGTGTGTGTGTGTGTGTGTGTGTGTGTGTGTGTGTGTGTGTGTGTGTGTGTGTGTGTGTGTGTGTGTGTGTGTCTGTGTATGTTTGTGCATGTGCTCACATGTGGATTTGCACGTGGCACACCCACACACCCACAAACTAACACACATGCACGCACACACACACACACACACACCCACCTGACTTTTAGCAGTCAGATGCACCATGTCAGTGCATTACGGCGCCGGTAGCGCTCGCCTGATTAGTCTCAGACAACAGTCCCTCTTGATTAGGGATTCTTTGTTCTCCGTGTGGAGGAACAAGCTGAGCCTCCTTCCCCCTCACCGGCCCTTCACATTGCTCAGTAGCTCCGCTTGACGGCTCCACCGTGTGTGGGGGTCACAACTGGTGGAGGTGAAAGCCTGTTGCAGGACTGGACTGAACGGATCCTCCATGTTGCCACTGCCCCCGGGGTACGAGAGGAAATGACGGAGGCTAAACACTACGAGATGCGCGTATATTTTCCCTAACGGAGTTGCACTTCCGCGTTCGGTTTGCGTGATCTGATTGGACACTGACGTTTTTTCAGCGCCAATCGCGTTACTCCTAACAATCGCGCCAGCAGGCTGTTACCCTAACCCTAACCCTAACCTTAACCAACTAATCCTAACCCTAACCTTAACATATGGTTATCCTATAACCATAGTTATATGAGTAATAGCGGCGCTCTGTGCTGCCTAGTGGAACATATCCCATATCAGCCTAGTTGTTGAATACATTTCTCCACATGTACCTGTACACACCCATCCGCCTAGCCACACCCCTGCTTATGTAGAGGAGCGGATGGGGGTATGGCCAGGCGGATGGGTGTGTACAGGTACATGTGGAGAAATTTACCATACTAACAGCTCCTTCCCAAGTCTTTCACCACCGAAGGCGAAGACCACGGGTTCCTCAGGGAGTCCAGCGCAGAGCGCCGCTATTACTCATATAACTATGGTTATAGGATAACCGTATGTTATATATCGTATAGCTTACGCTCTGCGCTGCCTAGTGGAGCTGAGCAGAGCGGAAGCTCAACAAATGTACCCGCTGAGGCACCCCACAACCATCAGAACCGGGGAGGACCCGAGCCCCCGGACCCCCTAACTTTAGGTTAGTTGTAACGTTAGTTTAATGTTAACGTTAGATAATGTACAAAATAAGCGTATTTCTGCTGCTATAGACGTCGCTCTTTTATTTTGAAACCCCCCCGACCGGAAGCTATTACCCTCGTTATTTGCTTTAGTGTCGGCCCGGTTCTGTGTGTGTTGGTTAGCTCCATTAGCTAGCAGCATATCAAGACCAGTTTTCTAAATTGGGGAGGCTTTTAATCGTCAAGGTAAGAGGATTTTAAGTCATGGTATCCATAAACTTCAATCGGTTCGGATCCTTTGAATGAATGAGAATGTAAACAAACACGGCGTCACGTTGAAATCACTGACTGCGCCCCGAGAGGAGTAGTTCGGCAAAAAATAGTTCAGAGTATATTTGCTTAGAAAACGTAATTGTCGAATTCAATTATTTTTTTTCTCCACGTGGTAAATACACAGGTCACAACATGTTTACAGGAACGTTTTGGAGTTGTATTTGGAGTGTATTTTGTGACTGTGGGGCACTGTAGGGAACGTCGGGGTACAAGTCTGACCTACTTCCAGTGATGAAGCTAAGCTACGCTAACGGAGCGGCTGTTCCCTAAGCCTAATGCATGCACAGAGAAGAAAAGGGTATGTATCTTCTTGTCTAACTCCAGGGAAGATGGCAAATAAGCTAATTTCCCAAAATGTTGGAGTTTTCCTTTAACCAGTTTGTTAGGAGTAACGCGATTGGCGCTGAGAAAAACGTCAGTGGCCAATCAGATTGCGCAAACCGAACGCGGAAGTGCAACTCCGTTAGGGAAAATATACACGCCAACGGGATCCTAAAGGAAAGGTGTACTGTAGAGAGAAAAGGAGGGCGAGAAGGAGGAGATACAGAGGGTTGTGGTAAAACACAGGGGCTGTTTCCTAATTGGGGCATGTACTGGACCTGTTGGAACGACAAGCCTGGGCTCCTTCTCTCACTCCTATTGGTTGTCACCAACCTGCCATGGCACATCAGGTGACAGCAAGCTCACATTCCCGTTCACATGAGCGCACACATGCCCACGCACATACAAATACACATACAAGTTCAAGTTTCTTTAATAGTTTTCATACAGAAGTACAGAATACTTTTATACAAAATGCTTCTTACTGTTACGCTCCAGAGACTGTGCTAGACAAGATAAGTATGAAATAAAATAGTATAGCATGTAAAAATAGAAGTAAAAATAGAAGTCACAGTGTTCAGTATATACATATGCCATACAATATACAATATACTATGCAATGTACTAATATACAATACTATATAGTGCAAAGCAGAAATGGGATGAGGTACAATTTAGGTACAATTTCCAGTAAGGTGTACGGGTTGTAGTGCAAATCCTCTACCAATAAATATAAAGTGTGTTTAGGTGTTCTAAAGTGTGGAGAGTGGGTGCTGCAGTGTGTTGTTTGTTTAAAGTGAGTGTGTGCGTGTGGATGTGTGTGCTGTGTGCATTTGATGGTTGTTGCATAGTGTTTATTGTTCGTTGAGCAGCCTGATGGCCTGGGGATAGAAGCTTCTTCTGAGTCTTTCTGTGCTTGCCATGAGACTCCGGTATCGCTTGCCTGACCGCAGCAGTTCAAAGAGGCAGTTGTTTGGGTGGCTGGAGTCCTTGATGATTCTCTTAGCCTTACCCCTGCACCGCTTGTTGTAAATGTTCTGGAGGGTGGGAAGCCCCCCTCCAATTGTGCTTTCGGCTGAACGTGTCACTCTCTGTAGTCTGCTTTGGTCTTGTGCGGTGCTATTCCCAAACAAGGAGGTGATATTGCCAGTCAGGATGCTCTCTATTGTACATGAGTAGAAGTTCTTAAGGATCTTCTGACTGACTTGGAACTTCCTTAGGCGCCTGAGGAAGTAGAGGCGTTGTTGTGCCTTCTTCACAACACTGTCAATATGTGTGGTCCATGTCAAGTCCTCGGATATGTGGGCTCCGAGGTACTTAAAACTGTTCACTCTCTCAACCGGTGCCCCGTCAATGCTGAGGGAGCTGTAGTCCCTGACCCCCGACCTCCTAAAGTCCACAATCATCTCCTTTGTTTTGCTGACGTTCAGGGAGAGGCTGTTCTCATGGCACCATCCCGCCAGAACCTTGACCTCTTCCAGGTAGGCCCTCTCGTCGTTTGCAGAGATCAGGCCCACCACTACTGTGTCGTCAGCAAATTTAATGATTGTGTTGTTATTCCGCTGAGCCACACAGTCATGTGTGTACAGGGAGTAGAGGAGGGGACTCAGAACACAGCCCTGGGGGGCCCCTATGTTGAGGGTGATGGATGAGGAGGTGCAGTCTTGGATTTTTTAGGTACAGGGATGATAGTGGACTTCTTCAGGCAGGTGGGGATGACAGCCTGTTCTAAGGACAGGTTAAATATGTCAGTGAATACTGGGGCCAGTTGGTCGGCACAGACTTTTAGGACGCGGCCGGGGATACCGTCCGGTCCTGCTGCCTTCCTGATATTCACTTTTTTAAAGGTCCACATCACCTCATGCTCTGTTACCCTGAACACTGAGTCTCCATCAGCAGACCCCCCCCCCCATTGCCGTGGCTTGTAGGCTGGTGTTGTTATTCCCAGCCTCAAACCTCGCATAGAAGGTATTGAGATAATTTGCTAAGGAGATGTCACTGTTCAGTTTGAGGGAGGTGCCTTTGTAGTCTGTCATCGTTTTGAGGCCCTGCCCCATAGCTCTGGAGTCAGCCTGTTCATATTGAAGTTCAATTTTATTCCTGTAGCGCCGTTTTGCCTCTATTACTGTCCTCCTTACGTTGTATCGCGCCACCTTGTGGTCATTCATGTTGCCTGCCACCAGCCCGGCGTTGTATGCTGTGGTGCACGCTTTCAGAGCTTCACGGACAGATTTGTCTACCCAGGGCTTTTGATTTGGGTAAACTCTAATTATGGTAGTGGGGATTGTTTCTTCCACCAAAGTACGAACAAAGTCCAGCACTGTCTCCGTGTAGTCATTAATGTTATCTGTGTTGTCACGGAATACACTCCAGTCTGTGTACTCAAGCGCAGCCTGTAGCGTCTCCTCTGACTCCACATCCCATTTCTGCACCTCTCGCGAGACTACCGGAGTGCTCTTGATCCTTTGTTTATATTTTGGTGAAAGAAAGATGGCCGCATGATCAGATTTACCGAAGCCACTAGCAGAATGAGCCTTGTACCCACACTTGAATTGCCTTGAATTGCGAGTAACAGTGGTCTTAAGTCTCCCTGCTCACTCACCAGTGCCTCCACGGAAACGCCCCCCCCCCCCCCCCCCCCCCCTCTACCTTAAATAACTTCACTCCTCCTCACGACTTCTCCGCTCCGGCCAGGCAAACATCCTCCAGCGCCCAAGGACCAAACTCTGCATTATGGGAGATTGGGCTTTCTGCTCATTCACTCCCAGTCTGTGGAATGCTCTCCCTGACCACCTGAGAGCCCCACAGACTGTGGCTGCTTTTAAAAAGGACTCATCTTTTTAATAGAGCCTTTTGCTGATTTTTTATCTAGTTTTAGCTCCACATATTTTATGTTCTTTTACCAGTTTTAGCCCTTCTTATTTAATTTTTTACTCTTTTGTTGTGTTCTTTTTACTACTTACTAGTTTTAGTCTTGCTTATTTTATATTCTTTCTTTTTTTTACTCTCTTGCTAGCTTTTATGTTCTTTTACAATGTAGCACTTTGAGATTTGCTCCACAACTATAAAGCGCCCTACAAATCAAATATATTATTATTATTATTATTATTATTATTATTATTATTATTATTATTATTATTATTATTATTATTATTATTATTATTATTATTATTATTATCATTATCATTATCATTATCATTATTATTATTATTATTATTATTATTATTATTATTATTATTATTATTATTATTATTATTATTATTATTATTATTATTATTATTATTATTATTATTATTATTAAACACACAAGCATACTGGCACACACACACACACTGTCAGTTTTAACTAGGTGCTACAGTATATCACTTACTGTATCTCAGTCAAGTCAAGCTTGGCAGGACCGATCTACTGCAGGCTGTACTTCTGAGTCAATGAGTCAGAGTTGAGGACCTCCTCAGACTTAAAAGAGAAACTTATACAGAAGAGCGGCTGCGTGGCGCAGGGGACATTGCGCTCGTCACCAACGCAAGAGACACCGGGTTCTTCCGGTTTGACGACAGTATGTGACAGTCGCATCTGTCACAAGCTCCGCTCCAATTTTTGTTAATTTCGCTTAAAAACCTACTTTATACAACACTAATGTGTTTAAACCTCGACGTATATATTAACTAAGACCTTCAACTAACTATATCAACAGTGAAACGCAGTATGCCAGCAAAGAAAGATAACTCAAAAAGCCGTGAAGCAGATTCTCCAACGGTAGACGGCGCGGTGACACGTTCCACAGTGAAAGGAAAAGCAGACACTACTGAAAGCCCGACAATCGCATGGATTCCAATATTCCGACGACCTCAGCCGAGACAGTCATGGAGAGTATGTCACCCGACTTCAAAACACTGATGACAGCTATGATGAAGATCTTAACCGACAAGGTTAATGATATTGCTAAAGCTGTGGAAAGAGCAGAGACTAATGCTACCACATTTAAGATAGCCATAGAGGCTAAACTTGAAGAAATCAAGACACAGGTTGTAGCACGATCCGATCGCATAACGGCGGTTGCAAATACTGGGATCGAATACTCACGGAAACAAGATGAGAAGAATAAGGAACTATTTGAAACTATCGCCGAAGTATCGAAGGAAATGCAACTGGAAAACAAACAGCTCCGGCAGATGATCCGTGACAACAAGGAGGAAAACTTGATCCATCTGCTAGAAATAGAACGGCACGCCCGCAGATTTAACCTCCGTATAGTGGGTTTGGATGAATCAGTCAACTGCACAGATGACAAGTTTGCTGCAGTGCTAGTCGAAATCCTAGGTTCTGAAATCCTATCTACAGAACCAATAGTGGACAAACGCTACAGAATTGGAACTGAAAACTACAACAACAACAACAAGGAAAGAGTGATAATTGCTAGTCTATGGGAAACTGCAACAAGAGACACGATTATCAGGGAATCACGCAAGAAATGGGGAAAACTGATGTACAAAGGGAAAAAAGTGTGGTTTTATGAAGACATGTGCAAGGAAGCCATAACTCTGCGGGCCCACTACAAGGGTGTAGTACACCGGCTATATGAGAAAGGTCTCCACCCCGTCTTACGGTATCCAGCTATTCTTTCCATAGTTGAGGGAGAAGGAAAGAGATTCGTGCTACGTTCGCTTGAGGCGGCAGAAGATTACGTGAATAATATAAAAAGTGGATGACAAGATTCATCTTTCATGGATAACTCTACAATTGCATGGACATCAAAAACGGCAACATACAAGCTTTTGACAACATTGAGAAATAAGTAATTATAGATATAATTATAAAACGCTAAACACCATATATAGATAGATTCATGGTAATATGCAGATCATGATTTGATACCGACCATTTTGGAACATTCTAGAATTTTCTATCTATTTTTCTTACTTGAAGGCTATGAGTCATAACGGAATATTCTGGAATACACTGGAATGTTATTGTTCTAAGGCACGAGGAATGTACTGGAACATTAAAACATCAATCTGCAAGTCACGAGCAGCTGACAGCACTCTGGAATACAATACCCCTTTTTCAATGATGGCCCCGTGAAACAACAACGATATGAGACTTGGTCATGAAATAGACGTGAAGAACAACGACCACCATAACAGATTAATGATCACGCATGACGGGGGACGATCTGCATACAAGTATTTAAAAATCTCCTTGTCGTTTAGATGTGTAAACATGCAAAGGTATTTACATTTTTTTTTTTAATTAAGTAGATATTCCCGGATTATATGGGTTTTCGATATCTAATTCTAAATATCATTATTTCTTATTCTTTATTTCTTTATTCTGAAATGTTCTAACCAATAAATGTTAATAGAAGGTTAAAAAAAAAAAAAAAAAAGTTTAAATGAGTATACCAATTGAGGTATAATTTTCATTGTGTTATAATTACATTAACGGGAGAGAGGCTTGGTCACAGGTGACATTCTATTAAATTAGAATTAAAAGTATAGATCCTATGGTATACATAGGAAAGCTTAGGATAAATTGCTCATTCTGGGCAGACCGGAGGTGCAGGAAAGGAAGAAGTTGTACGCGAAGGAGGTATCAAATAGGTACCTTGTACGACTCTGTAAGGGAGGGGGGATCAGTTTATTTTTTTTGTATATATGTATGTTTTCATGCTCGGCTCTCAACAGGACCTCAACAGTGGGATGTAAATCCATTGTGAATTCGCACTCCAGAAATATTACCAACAAATACAAATCAATATGTATAGATTATGGCTAGTTTGAATATAATGATCTGGAACACTGGGGGAATAAATAATCAACATAAACGCAAAAGCGTGCTCACATTAATGAAAAACAAACAGGTTGATGTGGCTCTCTTAAGCAAAACGCACATTTTAGTGGGAGACGAAGCTACGTTAGCGGACAACACATACCATAACATTAGTCACTCTTCCTTTGGAACGAGAACCCGTGGAGTTGCTATAGTCAACGGAAATTGAATATTGAATTGAAGGGAGTATGGTCTGATGCAGATGGTCGGATAACCATAGCTAAGATTATACACAAGAATAGGAAAATAGCGTTGGTAGCGGTATATGCCCCAAATCTATACGAAACTAATTTCTACACTGCACTAACTAGGGAAATGTTAGACCTTCCAGAATACTCATTTATAATTGGTGCGGATTTTAATGCCATTTGGGACCCTGGGTTGGATAAATCTTATCCCAACTTTTCCAACGAACAAAAAAAGTCATCTAATGCGTTAAAGGATTGGGCAAAGAATACAGGTGTAAATTATCTATGGCGATCACTCAACCCCACGACCCGGAAGTACTCTTGTCGATCAGTAAGACATAAAACACTCTCCAGAATAGATTGTTTTCGCAACACCGAGACTATTTGAAAACTATGAAGTGGAGATGGTACCCAATGCATTATCAGATCATTGTTATTTACTCCTAAAAGGATAATTTGGTGTAATATCATCCCGAGCCCCAAGATGGCGCTTTAACACGACACTGCTGAATAACAAGGAATTCATTACACAACTCAAAGAAGCTCTTTCAGTATTCCTACCAGAGAATGTGAACTCGGTGCCGGACCCTAGAATATTATGGATGTCGGTAAAGGGAATGATCAAGGATTTCACTGATAGCTTTTCATCCAAAATACGCAAGAATCGATGCTCAAAACTGGCGGAACTAGAAACGCTTTACTCTACATTATTTACTTCTTTACAATATAACGACTCGGTTCGACTGGAATCTCAAGTTAATTTACTAAAAATAGAGATTAACGCCATTTACAAACAACACTCTGAAGTACAAATACGTAGCACAAGACAACAGCATTACACTCAAGGTTCCAAACCAAGTCACCTACTAGCTACGCGATTAAGAGTTAACGCAAAATTTGCAGATATAACTTCCATTAAAGCACAACAAGGACTTGTAACAGACACCAAAGAAATAAACGCGACATTCAAAGAATTCTACTCCAACTTGTATAAATCAGAAACGACCTTCGATCAAAACAAAATGGACACATATCTTAATCAAATTAACCTCCCCAAACTTTCAGAGGATGATGCTAAACAGTTAGAAACACCAATCACACTAGACTGACTAGAGGAACTCAAGAAGGCCATATCCGAAATGCAAAGTGGTAGGGCTCCTGGAAGAGACGGTATCCCACCAGAAATGTACCTCTCATGCTGGGACATAATTGGACCCCTATTACTTAATATGATTTTATACTCAGTCAAGGAGGGGAACTTTCATAAGAACGACAATATTGCACTCATAACAGTCCTCCTTAAAAAAGACAAAGACCCCACAGAGTGCGGTAGTTATAGACCCTTAAGCCTCCTCGGAACCGATATCAAACTGTTCTCTAAGGTATTCAGACTTCAAAAGCATATGACGTCTTTAGTTCATCCGGATCAAACTGGCTTCATAAGAAACCGTTTGATTACTGACAACATAAGACGATTACTATACATACTAGATGCCAGCAAGGATGACACCACACCTAAGGCGATGCTGTCCCTGGATGCAATGAAAGCTTTTGATAGGCTGGAATGGTCGTATTTATGGGCAGTATTAGAAAGGATGGGGTTAGGAAAAGGATTCATTGATATGATTAAAGTATTATACAAAGACCCATCGGCCATGATTACAACAGGTATAATCACCTCCGGAATATTTCCGGTATCACGCTCTTCTAGACAGGGTTGCCCTCTTAGTCCCGGACTATTCGATTTATCACTAGAACCTTTAGCACAATATATAAGACAATCCCAACTCATAGAACCAATCGTAATCAAGGGCACACAACACAAAATTTGTCTATATGCGGACGACGTAATACTGTTCATGCAAAACCCTAACACCACAATGCCTCATCTTCTCAAGTTGATTAATGACTTTGGCGACCTATCGGGATTTAAGATAAACTGGCCAAAGTCGGCTTTCCTTCCACTGAACGCCCCTGCAAAAAATACAAGTCTTCCAGAAGAAATACCAATGGTTAAACACTTTAGATGTTTGGGAGTTGAAGTATTCCCTACCATAAGCCAAACGGTGAAACACAATTACATAGAAATCCAAAATAAAATAAAATACGACTTTGACAGGTGGTCAAAACTTAAAAACTCAGTACAGGCACAGGTTTCAATAGTTAAGATGGATGTCTTACCTAGAATCAACTTCATCAGCTCAATGCTTCCGTTACCCCCTCCAGATGGTTACTGGAAAAAATTACACTCTTCCGCATATACATTTATTTGGAATAACAAACCACCACGTATAAAAAGATCCACCGCACAGAGTAACAAAGCCGACGGAGGGATGGCATTTCCAAATTATTTCCACTATTTTAAGGCGTACACTTTAAGACCACTGACAACTTGGTTTGAACCCCAAGCATCAGTATCCTGGAGAAATTTAGAAGTAAATATAGTAGCACCACAGAGACTGCAGGACATAGTATACACCAAAGTATCAATTAAGCAATGCGAACTGAAATTTGGCCCCATAATCACTCATGCGATCCGGATATGGCGTGAAACACAAAAAAAATATTCTAACCCACATAAATGGCATAATCATACTCCCTTATTCAATAACAATGCACTCCTGATTAGAAAACGACCTATAAGATTCCCTAGATGGGAAAAGCAAGGCATACATACATTAGGAGATGTTTTCAACAAACAGGGTATTTGTAGTTATGATGAAATAGAAAAAAAATTTAATCTCACCGGTTCCACATATTATTTTTACGCACAATTATTGTTATGTTTGAAGGCTCACGGCGTTCCATTACGGATACCAATTGCACACCACAGATACCACAAATTATTCTATGAAAGAGAGAAATCGAGAGGTTTTGTATCAGATTTTTATCATCAATTACTAACGGCCTCGTATGAAACCCTCCACCTAGACTCTATTTGGAGGAGGGATATACCAGACCTGGAAAAAAATTTTGATTGGCAAGAAGCCTGGGCAAATGTTCGACTTGCATCAAGGAACCCGGACCATCAACAAATCAATCTTAACTATATTCATAGGACATACTTGACTCCTATAAGACTGAACAGAATGGGTCTTAAACAAGACTCCAAATGCTCCTTATGTACAAATGGGGACGAGGGGACATTTATGCACATGTACTGGGACTGCCCACCAGTTAAGATATTCTGGAAAGAAGTGACCCAGCAATTATCAAATCTCTTAATTCTGAATATACCTGTACACCCCTCTGTATTACTGCTGAATGATGTTTTTGAGTATGCAGTACCTATACAGCTAAAGAGATTGGTTTTATCTGGTATTACAGTGGCTAAAAAACTGATAGCATCAAGATGGATTCAACCGGAAAAAATGTGCCGAAAGGTCTGGATTCTTACATATCTCGATGTGATTTATCTAGAAATATCTACATCAAGAATTTTGGGTCTCAATGAATCCAAATTGACAATGTGGTTAGAAGTGGTGGAGAGAATAAAAGCTAGCATATAATGGTAGTGTCTGGTTAGGAGCGAAGATAATGGATAGATTATCCATTGGGGGGTCCAGGGTGGGGGGTGCGAGCAAGAGCATATGTGTGAGGTTTTGCCCGCTGCTCACCACCTTTTCTCTGTTTCTTTAAGCCTATACTGTTTATTTTCCCTTCTCACTCACTCTCTCTAGCCCCCACCCTCTCGTTCTTTACCCTCAGTGGCCACACCTGTTCGATTATCTATTATCTCTCGCACCTGTGGTGGCAGGCTAATTAGTCCCCCTGTGGGCTTTAAATACCAGGGCGCTTCCCCTCGTTTCGGCGTGGGGTCGTGTTGTATACTTGCCGAGTCATATTCTCTAAACATCTAGACTCTTTCGGGAGATCCTCTGTCTGCCTATGCTGTTCCATTCTCCGGCGTCGAGATGTTTTGCTCCAGCCTTCGCCAGCTGTCGCCGTTGCCTGTGGGGGAGACTGGTCTGCGCTCCCTGTACTTCCACGGGAGGCACCCCAGCGTTCCACTGCAGACCCCCGCGCAGCTGTTCGTCCTGACGCACATCCAGACCAGCGCAGACGCTCTCCAGTCCTCAGCGCGCAACGCGCATCTTCCAAGGACGCTCGAGCTTGGCACGCTCTCCAGACCAGCGCGCAACGCGCATCTTCCAGACCCTCGAGCTTGGCACGCTCTCCCGACCAGCGCGCAGACGCGCATCTCCTAGACCTTCGAGCTTGGCACGCTCTCCCGACCAGCGCGCAGACGCGCATCTCCTAGACCTTCGAGCTTGGCACGCTCTCCCGACCAGCGCGCAGACGCGCATCTCCTAGACCTTCGAGCTTGGCACGCTCTCCCGACCAGCGCGCAGACGCGCATCTCCTAGACCTTCGAGCTTGGCACGCTCTCCCGACCAGCGCGCAGACGCGCATCTCCTAGACCTTCGAGCTTGGCACGCTCTCCCGACCAGCGCGCAGACGCGCATCTCCTAGACCTTCGAGCTTGGCACGCTCTCCCGACCAGCGCGCAGACGCGCATCTCCTAGACCTTCGAGCTTGGCACGCTCTCCCGACCAGCGCGCAGACGCGCATCTCCTAGACCTTCGAGCTTGGCACGCTCTCCCGACCAGCGCGCAGACGCGCATCTCCTAGACCTTCGAGCTTGGCACGCTCTCCAGACCAGCGCGCAGGAGCGCATCTTCCAGACCTTCGTGCTTGGCACACCCCTCCACGCAGACGCACCCCGATGCGTCTCTCGGTTCCGGTGCGCACTCCAAGTTGTGGCGCACCACTCTGTCCTCGGCTCGGACAGCCGGCTTCCCGGTGGCGACACCCTCGCCACCGCCGCCTGTTCCAGCACCACTCTGTCCTCGGCTCGGACAGTCGGCTACCCGGTGGCGACACCCTCGCCACCGCCGCCTGTTCCAGCACCACTCTGTCCTCGGCTCGGACAGTCGGCTACCCGGTGGCGACACCCTCGCCACCGCCGCCTGTTCCAGCACCACTCTGTTCTCGGCTCGGACAGCCAGCTACCCGGTGGCGACACCCTCGCCGCCGCTGCTGTTCCTGCACCATTACGCATACGTCTGGGTGAGTTTTGACTGTCTAGATCATCTCCGTTTTCGTGTGTTTCTAACACTGAAGAATTACCACCTTTTAATCTGACAGTCACTCACCCAGCGTTGTGCCTCTGTTTGTTTCACTTGGATATTATTTTGGACGTTACATCTCCCACTGTGTGTTTGTTCACACCAAGGATAGTATTCTCTTTGTATTTGTTTTGGTACTTTGCTCTTTGTGTATTTTTCACGAAGATAGTTTACTTTGTTTAACTTTGGTATTTGGACTGGTCACCTCTCCTGCATCTGCTCTGTTTTTCCCCTTTGTACATTAACCCTCTCCTCTCTCCCTCTCGGCCGCCGTTACCCACCTCGGAGATCTGCCGAGAGTTCTGCAGAGCGGCCCAGGTTTTCCTCCCAGTCCTCCCTGTCCCCAGCCCGCCTCCGCTGGCCTCTGTCCCTAGTTCTCCTAGTCCTCTGTCCCTAGTCCTCTATCCCTAGTTCTCCTAGTCCCTAGTCCTCTATCCCTAGTTCTCCTAGTCCCTAGTCCTCTATCCCTAGCTCTCCTAGTCCCTAGTCCTCTGTCCCTAGTTCTCCTTGTCCCTAGTTCTCCTAGTCTCTAGTTCCTCTGTCCCTAGGCGTTCCCTTATACCTTCCCTTAGTGTTCCCTTTTCCTGCCCGCCTCTTAAAGGCACTTTACCTTCCCCTCTTGTGTTATTCCAGTGTTTTGTGTTTTCTCCCTTAAAGGGACAGTGCCCTTTTTCCCTGTTCTCAATAAATATCTGTTTCTTGGCAAACCATCATACCTGTCTTGTGTTGTGCGATTGGGGTCGGTTACAAACCATAACAGTACGACCCCACCAAATCGACGACCCCAGCCAGCACAGACGGTGTATGTTGAGTTTGCCTTTTTTTTTTCTTGTTCCCTCTAGCTTCATTGTTAGTCCTGTTTAGCTCCCTTGTTTAGCTTGTTAGTCTCCCCGGTTAGCTCCCCTGTTTGCTTCCCGTTTAGCCCTGTTTGACCCCCCTGTAGCTAGCCATGCCCTGGCAGCTAACCCAGTCCCTCAGCAGAGCCCCTGTCTGCTAGCTTAGCCCCGAGCCTCTATGTTGATGCAGCCCTTGCTGCTGGCATAGGCCCTGTAGCTAGCCATGCCCTGGCAGCTAACCCAGTTTCCCTCTGCATGGCCCCGGTCTGCTAGCTTGGCCCCGGCTGTTAGCACAGCCTCTATGTTAATGCAGCCTTGCAGCTGGCATAGGCCCTGTAGCTAGCCAGGCCCAAGCAGCTAACCCGGTCCCTCTGCATGGCCTCCACTTTTTTGTGTAGTTTATCCCACTGCTAGGACTGCCCTTTCAGCTAGCAAGGTCAGTTTATCTCACACAGCTAGGACTGTCCTTCCAGCTAGCTTGTTCTCTCATGCTGGTCCAGCCCTGTCTGCCAGCCTAGCTCCGGCAGCTAGCGCAGCCTCTATGTTGATGTAGCAGTACAGCTAGCATAGGCCCTGTAGCTATCAGTGCCCTGGCAGCTACCCTTTCCCTCTGCTAGCCTGGCTCCGGCAGCTTGCGCAGCCTCTATGTTGATGTAGCAGTACAGCTAGCATAGGCCCTGTAGCTATCAGTGCCCTGGCAGCTAACCTTCCCTCTGCTAGCCCTTTCCCGGTGCTACCATGGTTACCCCTTAGCTACCCTGCTTGCCCCTCTGTTTCTCTGGACCAGTTCTCTAGACCAGTTCTCTAAACCAGTTCTCTAGACCAGTTCTCTTGCCCAGTTCGCTAGACTAGTTCTCTAGACCCAGTTCCTCTTGACCGGTTCCCCCAGTTGCCCCTCTGCTACCCTAGTTACCCCTCGGCGACCCTGTTTCTTTTGCTAGCCCCACTCTTGTGGTGGCTTCCCCTGCTGGCTTGGCCAGTACCTCTTGTTTTGCCCCCTGCCACTCTGTCTGTATTTGTTTTGGGTCGCCGGGTGGCTCCCGTTGAGGGGGGGGTACTGTGAGGTTTTGCCCGCTGCTCACCACCTTTTCTCTGTTTCTTTAAGCCTATACTGTTTATTTTCCCTTCTCACTCACTCTCTCTAGCCCCCACCCTCTCGTTCTTTACCCTCAGTGGCCACACCTGTTCGATTATCTATTATCTCTCGCACCTGTGGTGGCAGGCTAATTAGTCCCCCTGTGGGCTTTAAATACCAGGGCGCTTCCCCTCGTTTCGGCGTGGGGTCGTGTTGTATACTTGCCGAGTCATATTCTCTAAACATCTAGACTCTTTCGGGAGATCCTCTGTCTGCCTATGCTGTTCCATTCTCCGGCGTCGAGATGTTTTGCTCCAGCCTTCGCCAGCTGTCGCCGTTGCCTGTGGGGGAGACTGGTCTGCGCTCTCTGTACTTCCACGGGAGGCACCCCAGCGTTCCACTGCAGACCCCCGCGCAGCTGTTCGTCCTGACGCACATCCAGACCAGCGCAGACGCTCTCCAGTCCTCAGCGCGCAACGCGCATCTTCCAAGGACGCTCGAGCTTGGCACGCTCTCCAGACCAGCGCGCAACGCGCATCTTCCAGACCCTCGAGCTTGGCACGCTCTCCCGACCAGCGCGCAGACGCGCATCTCCTAGACCTTCGAGCTTGGCACGCTCTCCCGACCAGCGCGCAGACGCGCATCTCCTAGACCTTCGAGCTTGGCACGCTCTCCCGACCAGCGCGCAGACGCGCATCTCCTAGACCTTCGAGCTTGGCACGCTCTCCCGACCAGCGCGCAGACGCGCATCTCCTAGACCTTCGAGCTTGGCACGCTCTCCCGACCAGCGCGCAGACGCGCATCTCCTAGACCTTCGAGCTTGGCACGCTCTCCCGACCAGCGCGCAGACGCGCATCTCCTAGACCTTCGAGCTTGGCACGCTCTCCCGACCAGCGCGCAGACGCGCATCTCCTAGACCTTCAAGCTTGGCACGCTCTCCCGACCAGCGCGCAGACGCGCATCTCCTAGACCTTCGAGCTTGGCACGCTCTCCCGACCAGCGCGCAGACGCGCATCTCCTAGACCTTCGAGCTTGGCACGCTCTCCAGACCAGCGCGCAGGAGCGCATCTTCCAGACCTTCGTGCTTGGCACACCCCTCCACGCAGACGCACCCCGATGCGTCTCTCGGTTCCGGTGCGCACTCCAAGTTGTGGCGCACCACTCTGTCCTCGGCTCGGACAGCCGGCTTCCCGGTGGCGACACCCTCGCCACCGCCGCCTGTTCCAGCACCACTCTGTCCTCGGCTCGGACAGTCGGCTACCCGGTGGCGACACCCTCGCCACCGCCGCCTGTTCCAGCACCACTCTGTTCTCGGCTCGGACAGCCAGCTACCCGGTGGCGACACCCTCGCCGCCGCTGCTGTTCCTGCACCATTACGCATACGTCTGGGTGAGTTTTGACTGTCTAGATCATCTCCGTTTTCGTGTGTTTCTAACACTGAAGAATTACCACCTTTTAATCTGACAGTCACTCACCCAGCGTTGTGCCTCTGTTTGTTTCACTTGGATATTATTTTGGACGTTACATCTCCCACTGTGTGTTTGTTCACACCAAGGATAGTATTCTCTTTGTATTTGTTTTGGTACTTTGCTCTTTGTGTATTTTTCACGAAGATAGTTTACTTTGTTTAACTTTGGTATTTGGACTGGTCACCTCTCCTGCATCTGCTCTGTTTTTCCCCTTTGTACATTAACCCTCTCCTCTCTCCCTCTCGGCCGCCGTTACCCACCTCGGAGATCTGCCGAGAGTTCTGCAGAGCGGCCCAGGTTTTCCTCCCAGTCCTCCCTGTCCCCAGCCCGCCTCCGCGGGCCTCTGTCCCTAGTTCTCCTAGTCCTCTGTCCCTAGTCCTCTATCCCTAGTTCTCCTAGTCCCTAGTCCTCTATCCCTAGTTCTCCTAGTCCCTAGTCCTCTATCCCTAGCTCTCCTAGTCCCTAGTCCTCTGTCCCTAGTTCTCCTTGTCCCTAGTTCTCCTAGTCTCTAGTTCCTCTGTCCCTAGGCGTTCCCTTATACCTTCCCTTAGTGTTCCCTTTTCCTGCCCGCCTCTTAAAGGCACTTTACCTTCCCCTCTTGTGTTATTCCAGTGTTTTGTGTTTTCTCCCTTAAAGGGACAGTGCCCTTTTTCCCTGTTCTCAATAAATATCTGTTTCTTGGCAAACCATCATACCTGTCTTGTGTTGTGCGATTGGGGTCGGTTACAAACCATAACAATATGTGTGTATGGGAATAGATAGCTGGTATTAGGGGCATATCTTGTATAAGACATTTATCTAAACAGTGATTTAATTTGATGTGCACTGTTAACAATGCTGTATATCTAATCGTGTGTTGTCATGTTTGTTTATATGTTTGTTTAAAAAATAATAAAAAAATAAATAAAAAAGAGACACCGGGTTCGACTTCGGCTGTCGGCGTTGCCTCCGGCTTGGGCCGGCCGTCATACTAACTCAATTGACAGAGTTAGCGGGTCGGTAATCTGGATGTTGTGGACAGCGACTCCTACAGGTCGGTTGGGGGACGCCTGCACAGAGACAGGAAAATGGCGTGGGTAGTGTGAGCCTCCCACACGTTACACCTCACCAAATGAGAGTCCGCGCTGGCAGGTGAAAAGATGTTACAGGCTGCCTCCACATGTATCGGAGGGGACATGTGATGCAAGGCTTCTATCCTCCCTACAACGGACCAGTGGGGGGCATATGCGAGCAGCGTTCAAGACAGGGGAGGGGAGAATTGGCATGGCTAAATTGGGATGGGAGAGACATAGAAAAAGAAAAAGTGGATTAAAAAAAAAGATATACAGAAGATTATTGTTATTGTCAATGTACACAAGTCCCTCCTAGTCACAATACACACAGTCATCACATCCCTCCTAGTCACAATACACACATTCATCATATCCCTCCTAGTCACAATACACAGTCATTATATCCCTCCTAGTTACACATACACAGTCATCATATCCCTCCTAGTTACACCTACACAGTCATCATATCCCTCCTAGTTACACATACACAGTCATTATATCCCTCCTAGTTACTCACACACAGTCCTCATATCCCTCCTAGTTACACATACACAGTCATCATATCCCTTCTAGTTACACCTACACACAGTCCTCATATCCCTCCTAGTTACACATACACAGTCCTCATATCCCTCCTAGTTACACATACACACAGTCATCATATCCCTCCTAGTTACACATACACAGTCCTCATATTCCATCTAGTTACACATACACACAGTCATCATATCCCTCCTAGTTACACCTACACAGTCATCAAATCCCTCCTAGTTACACCTACACACAGTCATCATATCCCTCCTAGTTACACATACACACAGTCATCATATGCCTCCTAGTTACACATACACACAGTCATCATATCCCTCCTAGTTACACATACACAAAGTCATCATATCCCTCCTAGTTACACATACACACAGACACAGTCATCATATCCCTCCTAGTTACACATACACACAGTCATCATATCCCTCCTAGTTACACATACACACAGTCATCATATCCCTCCTAGTTACACCTACACACAGTCATCATATCCCTCCTAGTTACACATACACACAGTCATCATATCCCTCCTAGTTACACATACACACAGTCATCATATCCCTCCTAGTTACACATACACACAGTCCCCCACACATACTGTATGCATTTCATCAGATAGATCAGAGTGCAGGCTTCTCAAAGACAGTACTGAACTGAAGCAACAGAGGTGGTTGCTTTACCCTTTACCAACCCTGGCTGAGGGTTCCCTCTAAGGTGATACAACTTATTCTTGCGCTTGCGGTCAGGGGTACTTATAATCAGTGTCACTGAGCTTCTCAACAACATCATATGTACCAGAGAAACGTGCAGACAGACAGTGCAGAACCTGGAATGGGCAATAACACTGAAACCGCATCACTTGTGTCGAACGAACGAGAAACAGCCTTCCTATCATAATGGCCTTTCATAGTGGACTGAGATGAAGACAAGGCCTCTTTAGCAAGAGAGCAGGCCTGGTGTAGGCACTCTCTGAACTGGCTGACATAGTCCAACACTTTAGTCTTTGGACTAGACATACATGTCTCTTTTAGAACCTTCACTGGTCCTCGTACAGTATGGCCAAACGTTGATGTGCACTTTTCCCCTGTGTGATTACATTGTGATTACATTGCAGCCCGTTTTGTGGCAGCTGGCTGAAGCAATCTCCCTCAATACTGGACCAGTTACAAAAATGTTTGTCTTTATTATTCATTTAGATCCCAACCAACAAAAAATAGAGTCCATGTTTAAAAATACAGAAGTTATCATTTAATGTTTGTAAAATGTTAGATATTATTTAGAGTTTGTTTGTTTATTTACATATTATTTATTGTTTAACTGCACTTTAGAAGAAAAATAAATGTGTATTTCTTAGTCATCTAATCCTCTAATCAGTAGCCTACCTGCTGTTTTTTTTGTTGCAATGCCCAGGAGAGTAACCCTGAAGAGTACTAGTCCTTCAAGTTTCAAAATTAAATCGATCAAATTGATCAATGGTCTTATCTGCTTATTACTTCCTGTGTTGAAATAGATTACACAGCCTGTTCAGATACAGACATTCATCATGAAATACTGACGGCAATATATAGTAGCCCGAATCTATCATGGTGTCCTCACAGTGATGGCCTGCTGGCGACAGACCTTTCACTTGCTCTTAAAATAGCCCTGTATTAGTGTTACAGTAGCCTGGACTCCAGAGTATTCATCCATTATGCTCATAATCTCTCCGTACCGACAATGGGCAGAAAATTGCTGTTTGGGCAGGTGACAAGACATTGGCCTCGGTTGAATAGATTTACTCACAGGTGTCAAGCTCAGCTCTCCAGCTGGCCACCCTGGATGAGTTTAACTACCATCACAATGGAAAGAGAGTGACAGACAGCAGGACCTAAATAGAATGCTGTGGTGTAAACCTGAGTCTACGGCATTCCCAATGTTAATAACAGTTTTTATTTCTCACATTGACTGCATCATTTTTTTTTTTTCACTTTTTTGTTTATTATACTTTTTTGAGGACATAGACATTATAAGTATATGTCTGTATATATACATTGTTGTATTGTCATTGTCCACATAGAACAGATAACAACATTAAACAGAAGAAAATAAAATAAAAAAATAAAAAACAAGAAAAAATAAAACAGAGTTCAAAAGTAAATAATAATACAAACAAACACTGACTTGGTCGCTCGACAGTCGTCTCAAACGTATATACATAGTATATCAAATATATAGCACATGTTTAGGTACCCAAATATGCTTCTCCAATGTATATCCGGTATATCAAATAACTCACGTTGAATTAACGTTCACACAGATGAATACCAACAAGCAGCATACAAATTGTTATTCTGGAATAGTATGGAACTGTACATCATCCACAAGTACAAGGAATGAACCCCACGTTTTCTTGAACATAGATGAAGAACCTCTCAGAGTGCATCTTATCTTTTCAAGTTTGATAAAGTATAGTATGTCTCTAATCCAGTGAAGGTGAGTGGGGGGAGCAGCGGACTTCCATTTAAACAGAATCAGCCGCCTGGCCAGTAGAGTGGTAAATGCCACAATGTGTGCTTTGTGCTTTGAAAGTGATAACATAGGTGGGGAGTATCCAAAAAGCGCTGTCAATACATTTGGTTCAAGATTTGTCTCAATACTTCCCGAGATGGTTTCAAAAATATTTGTCCAATACCTGTGCAAGGAGGGGCATGTCCAAAACATGTGAGTATATGTGGCTGGGGCCGAATGACATCTATCACATATAGGATCGATATCTTCATACATTTTGGCTAATCTGACTTTCGTCAGGTGTACTCGATGAACAATTTTGCATTGTATCAGCCCGTGTCTTGCACAAATAGAAGAAGAATGAACAAGACGTAGAATGTCAACCCAAATGTCATCCGAGATCTCCTCCTCTAAATCCTCCTCCCATTTACTTTTAATATTGTGTATTGTGGTTGGACATAAGGAGAGAATGAGATTGTACATAGTCGATATCATGCCCTTGATGGAAGACATCGGGGTTAAAAAGGAGTCGATGGGTGTTACCTCTGGAAGGTTGGGAAATATAGGGTTAATGCTACAGACATAGCTACGAATCTGTAGATACCGAAAGAAATGTCGGCTATGGATTGAATATTTCTCTGATAATTGCTGAAAGGAGGCAAAAACATTATCTATATATAGGTCACCTAGTGTTTTAATACCGAGTGAGGCCCATAAGGAGAATGCTCCATCCATCAATGAGGGGTGAAATAAAGGGTTAGCTGCTATCGGGGCCAAGTGGGATAGAGTTTTAAACCCAAAGTGGCGTCTGAATTGATTCCAAATTCTGAATGTAGTTTTAACGATTATATTTTTGAAGTAGGGGGCCAATGGAGAACTAATGGGGGCATGTATAAGACCGGTTAGTGAAGCAGGTTTGACAGATGAGGCTTCGATGTCAACCCACATAGGGCACACCAGAGGTTTGTCTGACTGTAGCCATTGCTGTATGATTCTGAGATTGGCTGCCCAATAGTAGGCTCTGAAGTTAGGTAGAGCCATGCCACCCAGAGATCTACTCCTTTGTAATAGAGCTTTACTAATTCTGGGAACTTTGTTATTCCAAATAAATTTGGACACTAGGCTGTCAATTTTTTGAAAGAATGAGTGGGGAAGAAAGATAGGCAGGCACTGGACAAGATAAGAAAACCTTGGGAGAGAGTTCATCTTAACGCAATTGATACGTGCAGCAAGAGAGAGAGGTAATAATGACCAACGTTCAAAATCTTCCTGAAATCGAGTCAGTAGAGAGCCAAAATTAAATTTGAATAGGTCCCCAAATGTATCCCTAATTTGGATACCGAGATATTTGAAGCCATGGGGGGAAATTTTCAATGGGAAGTTATGCAGTGGATAACTTCGAGCTTCTGCATTCAATGGAAGAAGTTCACTTTTGTCTAAATTTAGTTTATACCCTGAAATACGGCCAAATCGGGTGAATATGTCAAGTGCAGCTGGAATAGATGTGGAGATGTCAGACACGTATAGAAGCAGGTCATCTGCATATAGGGAGGTCCTCTGTTCAACACCCCCTCTGATTATACCTTTTATACGAAGGTCTGATCGAAGTGCGATGGCCAACGGTTCAATGGCAACATCGAACAGGAGTGGGCTCAAATTGCAACCCTGTCTCGTGGAGCGGTGTAGATGGAACTGTGCTGAACGTGTGTTGTTAGTCCTTACTGAGGCAGTGGGAGAGGTGTAAAGTAATTTCACCCAAGCTACAAAGTTATCCCCCAGTCCAAACTTTTTCAATGTGTCGAAAAGATATCCCCACTCCACACGGTCAAAAGCTTTGGCCGCATCTAGTGAGATGACAGCCTCCGGGCTAGTTGTGGAGGAAGGGCTATATATGACATTAAAGAGACGTCTAATGTTGGAAAATGAATATCTATTCTGGATAAAACCTGTTTGGTCTGGAGATATGATAGTGGGAAGGACAGGTTCTAAGCGCATAGCTAAGAGCTTTGATAGAAGCTTTAAATCTACCGTCAACTGACTGACAGGACGATAACTTCCACAGGATAGGGGGTCTTTATCTTTTTTTAGCAACAGAGAAATCGAGGCTTGAGTAAGGGATGGGGGTAACTTAAGTGACCTAAATGAATCTGCATACATGTCAATTAACATGGGTGCCAATTTATCAAAGAATTTCCTGTAGAACTCTATAGGGTAACCATCTAGCCCCGGACACTTCCCTGTTTGCATAGAGTAGGCGGCCTCTCTGAGCTCATCTATCGTGACTGGTCCCTCCAGCCCTGTGGCAGCCTCCGGGTTTATCTGTGGTATATCCAATGAATTAAAAAAATTATCATAGGCAGAAGGGTCAGAGGTTTGTTCAGATGTATATAAGGAGGAATAAAAGTTTTTAAATTCTTCATTAATTAGCTTGGGATCCGTAGTTAAACCATTGGTTGTCTGGATTTGAGGGATCTGATGTGAGGCAGAGGCCTGTCGTAACTTATGGGCCAATAATTTATTAGACTTGTCTCCATGCTCATAGTACGTCTGTCTGGATTTAATCAGTAGATCCTCCACGTAAGCAGAGGAGAGGACATCAAATTTAGCTTGGAGGGAGAGACGTTCTTTATAGACATCCGGGGATGGTTGAGTAGCATGTATGTTATCTAATTGACTAATCTGCTTAGTCAAGTCACTCATCTGTCTTTTTCTATCCTTCCTTTCATAGGCGCTATATGAGATTATCTCACCCCTCAGATATGCCTTCAATGTCTCCCATAGTAAAGATGCTGAAATCTCAGGGGTCTTATTGGTCGATATAAAAAAATCGATTTGGTTGTGTATGAAATTAACGAAATTCTCATTTGACAATAAACGGCAATTTAGGCGCCAGGGAGGTGGCGAGTTGTTATATTCCTGGAAGCACAACTCCAGAAGCACTGGAGCATGATCCGACAATACGATCGCTTCATAAGAGCAGGAGTGTAGTGATGGGATGAGTCGATTATCAATCAGAAAAAAGTCAATACGAGAATAAGTTTGATGAACATGTGAAAAGAAAGAATATTGTCTTCCTTGTGGGTTTAAAAATCGCCAGGGGTCAGAGACCTTGAATTCATTCATAAAGGCATGAATGATTTTGGCAGATCTTGAAGGTACACTATTCCTGGGTGATGAGCGATCTAATCTAGGATTAATCCAGACATTGTGGTCTCCACCCTGAATCAGATAATGTGTTGACATATCAGGTATCCTGGCAAACAGTGTTTGAAAAAAGTTCTCATTGTCCCAATTGGGGCCGTATACATTAGCCAGAATTACTGGTACATCATACAGCCGTCCTATAACTATCACAAATCTCCCGCCAGGATCCGAGATAATATCGGAGTAAACAAAGTTGACAGATTTATGGATTAGAATGGCTACCCCTCTGGATTTCCCTTGAAATGACGAATGATAAACCTGACCCACCCATCTCCTCTTTAATTTGATATGATCCGTTCCCTTTAAGTGGGTCTCTTGAAGGAAAGCAATGTTAGCGCCAAGATGTTGAAGATGATGTATCACCTTACTACATTTGATCGGTTGATTTAGGCCTCTGCAATTCCAGCTGCAAAACCTAAGTACACCTCCCGACCGCTGTGCTGATCTAGGTTGGGTCATAATACCGGCAAGATAATGAATAGATGTGCTGGGTACACCGCAAATGAGAAACACTGAAAACAATAAAATAAAACTGCAATAGGGCGACCAAGCCAAGTACACCAAAATAAAAAAGAACTGATACAGACAACATTACTCCCCCTTCCCTCCTCCCCCCTCCCTCCTCCCCCCTCTCCCCTCCCTCCTCCCCCCTCCCCCCTCCCCCCTCACGCCGAAGCATCTCCCGCTGAGATACGCGTGTGGTGTGGTGCCCGGAGCTCCTGCCCTCTCCTATTACTAACTCTAAAGATAAACACCACCCCTTCCGTGGTTAAGTGACAAATGTTAATATTGTGAAATATCGTAGTCCCAAAATGAAATAGTCTGTATATGCTCAGTCATATGGACATAAATTATGAACTTCATTGACTGCATCATGAACCACATAATAAGCAAACATTATTTTAAATTTACATTTAATCGTTTAGCTGACGCTTTTATCCAACAACAAGTCAGCAGGAGGGGTACAACTCTGGCAGCTAAGGGTAAGTGGTATTGTTCGTCAAACAGTGTCAAACTTGAGTGTTACACTCTGAGTGCATAGTAGTATAGGGAACATAGTAGATAGTAATATAGGTGTATAGTACCATAGTAGATAGTAGTACACACATATTAGCATGAAAGGTAGTAGTATAAGGATAGTAGCATACTGTAGTAGTACAGTACATAATAGTAAAAGACAGTAAGACGGTTTTTATATTAGAATACAATATAAGAATATCTATCAATATAAACCAAGGCCCCCGATTCTAAATAATACATTTGTAACAATGTTGCTCCTTTTCTTCTGTGTCTTCTGCAGAATCGTCAGGTAAAGTGTTTCTGTCTCATGTTTGTCTCTAATGTCTCCTGTGACGTCCTGTAATTAGCTTTTGTCTGCTTGTCATATAAATAATTATAGCCTACTGTATTTCTTCAGAGACTCAAACGTTTAATGGACATGTAGCAACAGTAACTAAGGGGGCAGGACATAAGAAAACGTGAACTGCATAATCTTGAAGCTCAAACAGCTGCATCCCTCACAAGCGTAATGTAATAGTGCTTGTCCCCCCCCCCCCGACCCCTCATCCCAAACACAAGTGCACGCCCATGCACACACACACGCGCGCACACACACACACACACACACACACACACCCACACACACACACACACACACACACACACACACACACACACACACACACACACACACACACACACACACACACACACACACACACACACACACACACACACACACACACACACACACACACACACACACACACACACACACACACACACACACACACACACACACACAAACACTCCAGAAAATTGCAAAGCAGACAAATGCTATGTCACCACAGAGAGACTTGCAATTGGTTCAAACAAACCAGAACCTTGGACAGCAGCTGAGCACCAATCTTTGATCAGCACCTTGGACAGCAGCTGACGCACGCACTGCACAGCGAACACAGCAGCCAAACCACCATTTTTATAAACCCTAATCTAACAGCTTGGACTCAATCCACCAGTCCACCACAACCTAAGCTTACACAGTATGTTGATAATAAGCATAGAACAAATAGCCCTCAAGAAAAGCACAGACATTCATTATTTCCTACAGAGTATAAATTAATGGATGACAGCACCTGACCACACAATCACTTGCATTTATAGAAGCATAGTCATTGCAAAGAATTGCCTTCTTACATGACAGACTCTGGGCCGAGGTGCACTGCAATATTTAACTGTCTGTAGTAAGTAAGTAAGTAAGTAAGTAAGTAAGTAAGTAAGTAAGTAAGTAAGTAAGTAAGTAAGTAAGTAAGTAAGTAAGTAAGTAAGTAAGTAAGTAAAGATTTATTTATAAAGCACCTTTCATACATGTCATGCAGCTCAAAGTGCTGTACACAAAGTACCGCAAATAGGCAAAGCACAGTAAAATAACACATTTCAGTAAAAGATCAATACATAAAATTAAAAACACATAATAATAAAAACATTTCAATAAGATACTCGCTTGGCGGCTGGGTGGCGCAGCGGACTAAGCGCTCGTCACCAACGCGAGAGACACTGTTATCGAATCCGGCTGTCAGCGTTGCCTCCGGCTTGGCCGGGCGTCATACTGGCTCAATTGGCAGAGTCAGCGGGAGGGAAGCTGGTGGGGTGGTATTCTGGTCGTTGTAAACAGCGACTCCTACAGGTCGGTCAGGGCGCCTGCACAGCGAGGGAGGGAGATGGTGAGGGTAGTGTGACCTCCCACACATTACACCTGTCTCCTATGTCTCGGAGGAAGCATCTGACTTCAGGGCTCCCTAGACCAACCAGTGGGGGGCACATGCGAGCAACGACCAGGAAGTGGAGGGGGGAATTGGCATAATGACTGGAAATTGGGATGGAAGAAAAACACAGAAAAACAGGAGGAGAAAAAGTGGATAAAAAAAAATAAGATACTCGCTTTCCCTAAGGCATGGTACACTATTTGTAAGCTAGACTGTATAGGTACGTTTTTAATTTTCTTTTAAAAATGTGTATGGAGCTGCCGTTCCTGATGTGTGTTGGTAGCGTGTTCCATAGTTTTGGGGCATAGTTGGCAAATGTAGTGTGGTAGTGAAAGGATTAAATCAAGTCTGCTTTCTTCCAACTCCATGTGGAATAATTACATTTGCAACATGGAGAGACCTATATGTCACATGAATGGAGCCCTAGCCTATAGATCTCTCCTTAGAATGGCGAGCTAACAAAGTATTTATACAGGAGAGTAGACAAAACAAGTAACAAAATCATATGAATTATAGATATGATATACAGAGATATCTGGATAATGATATATGCCGTGTGTGTGCATATGTGTACAAGTATGCATCCCCCACCCTGTATCCCCCCTCATGCTGCTTTGACACCCGAATTTCCCCAAGGGGATCAATAAAGGATCATCTTAAATCTTAAGCTGAAGGCTACAGGTATGTGTAGATAGAGAGAGAGAAAGCAAGAGGGGAGTGTAGATAGATATGTCAAGTCAAGTCAAGTCAAGAGTTTTATTTGTCACGGCATACAAGTATACAATGAAATGCCGGTGGTCTTGCCCGCAACGATGTGCAATACAGTAGTAACAACATATAATAGAATCCAATAAAACAACATTGTGCAATAAACAGGTAACATAGTAGGGCATATCGGTATTTGTACATAAGTTATTTACAGAGCATGGAGGACAGGCTAGGTCCTTTGGTAGTGCAATACACTGTTACTGTTACTATACTATTTTTAAAGTGACCTTTCCTTAGTGGCCATAAATGTGGGCGTGTGCAGCATGAGTGTGTGCTTGCTCATGTTAAAGTGCCTGCTAGTGTGCGAGCGTGTACAGCGTGCGTGTCGTGTGTGTGCTCATGTGTGCTTGTGTGTGGAGAGTTCAGTGTTCAAGGCTCTGATGGCCTGGGGGAAGAAGCTGAGCCAAAGTCTCTCTGTCCTAGTAGCTGGGGTTCGCAGCAGCTGGAACAGGCTGTTGTTGGGGTGGTGAGGGTCTTTCATTATTCTGCAGGCTCTGGATTTGCACCTCTTGTTGTATAGAACCTGCAGGGGAGGTAGTGCAATACCCGTGGTACGCTCGGCTGAGCGCACCACTCTCTGTAGGGCCTTCTTGTCCTGTGCCGTGCTGTTTCCATACCAGGCAGTGATGTTTCCAGTCAAGATGCTCTCTACAGCTCCGGAGTAGAAGGACTGGAGTATCTTCCCAGATACTCTGAACTTCCTTAACTGTCTCAGGTGGTAGAGGCGCTGCTTCGCCTTTTTTACGACTGAGTCTATGTGTGTTGTCCATGTCAGATCCTCTGAGATGTGGACCCCCAGGTACTTAAAGCTGCTCACCCTGTCTAGGGTAGCCCCGTTTATCCTCAGTGGTGTGTGTGTCTCCTGCTGTCCCATACCTGTGTCTGGGAGTGATGCAATTGTGTGTGTGTGTGTGTGTGTGTGTGTGTGTGTGTGTGTGTGTGTGTGTGTGTGTGTGTGTCTGTGTGTGTGTGTGTGTGTGTGTGTGTGTGTGTGTGTGTGTGTGTGTGTGTGTGTGTGTGTGTGTGTGTGTGTGTGTGTGTGTGTGTGTGTGTGTGTGTGTGTGTGTGTGTGTGTGTGTGTGTGCGTGTGATAGTAAGAGAGACATAGAGGGAGAGACAGTGTGTTTGAGCATGTGTGTGTTAGAACGAAAAAAGCGTCTCTCTTCTCCGCCCCTGACTCTCTGCACACCTCTGCAGAAACTCTTGCCCGTGCTTTCGTCACCTTGTGAGTGAACTACTGTACTGCCTGGGAGCTCTGTAGTGCTCAGGTGTTCCCACCAAGGACCTCGCCCGGCTCCAAAATGTACATAACTCTGCTGCCAGGATTCTCAGCTGAATATTCAAGGTCCTCCTCTTCACCTGGAAATCCCTGCATTGTCTGGCCCCGTCACATCTGGTTGACCTACTCCCACAGCCCCACACCCCCACACGAGGACTCCAGTCCATACGATACAGGACCTCTCTCCATCCCTGGTTGCTCTGATAAGATAAGATATTCCTTTATTGTTCTCCTTGGGGTAATCCAGGTGTCATAGCAGCATGGGGGAGGGGGGGAGGTACAGGTATGGGCAGGGTAATACTAGAAATATAGGTAATAAAAAAATATATGAACACAAAAAACGTGTAAAATAAACAGTGTAAACTAATTATAATAAATACAGGCAATATATAAAAGTGAGTAAAAGTAAACACTAGGTGCAGTTGAGGGTCTGTACCTTAACTGGCATAATATACGCCATACATTATAGTCCATGCAGGTGTTGGTGGTGATACAGGACCTCTCTCTCCCCCCTCGTTCCTGACGAGGTTCCTC
This sequence comes from Notolepis coatsorum, assembly GCF_963971535.1. Lineage (NCBI taxonomy): Eukaryota > Metazoa > Chordata > Actinopteri > Aulopiformes > Paralepididae > Notolepis > Notolepis coatsorum. The sequence continues at coordinate 94,132,533 of NC_140166.1, forward strand.
TGATACAGGACCTCTCTCTCCCTCCCTCGTTCCTGACGAGGTTCCTCTGATACAGGACCTCTCTCTCCCTCCCTCGTTCCTGACGAGGTTCCTCTGATACAGGACCTCTCTCTCCCTCCCTCGTTCCTGATACAGGACCTCTCTCCATCTCTCGTTGCTCTGATACAGGACCTCTCTTCCCTCGTTCCCACAACCTGGCTACTAGCCTCCCCACAGTCTGGCTACTAGCCTCCCACAGCCTGGCTACTAGCCTTCCCACAGTCTGGCTACTAGCCTCCCTACAATCTGGCTACTAGCCTCCCTACAGTCTGGCTACTAGCCTTCCCACAGCCTGGCTACTAGCATCCCTACAGTCTGGCTACTAGCCTTCCCACAGCGTGGCAACTAGCCTTCCCACAGCCTGGCTACTAGCCTCCCTACAGTCTGGCTACTAGCCTCCCCACAACCGGGCTACTAGCCTTCCCACAGTCTGGCTACTACAGTAGCCTTGCCACAGCCTGTCCAGGGTCCAGAGTAAAATTTATTATTATTATTATTATTATTATTATTATTATTATTATTATTATTATTATTATTATTATTATTATTATTATTATTATTATTATTATTATTATTATTATTATTATTATTATTATTATTATTATTATTATTATTATTATTATTATTATTATTATTATTATTATTATTATTATTATTATTATTATTATTATTATTAATTAAATAACCACAGTGAAATATTGGAAACATTCAAACAGGAATGGAATACATTTCTACAGGCAACATACTGGTATGTCAGTCTATAGACACATAACAAAAGTTAAAACAACCAAATAGAGAGCTTGAACATAATGTTCAGACATGGTGTATTGAACATCATTCTGCTCTGTATCAGAGGGCCTGCTTGAATATGATTAAACTAGGGGTTCTCTAAAGATTGAATTGAGAAATCTGTGATTCGTAATGAAAACAAGTGAACATGTCAGACTATAGCAGAAATAGAGAGAGAGAGAAAGAGAGAGAGACTGATTGAGACGAGAAGAGATCAAAGAAGAGTGAGGTAGATCAAAGAAGAGTGAGGTAGATCAATGAGAGTTCTATCGCACAGAGGGGATGGGAGAGCAAGTTATTGCATGATAAATTGTCATTCTACTCTAAAGAATAGCATTTCATCACTCAAGTCATCCTGGACATTTGATCAGTAACCGGTAACACTGGAAGATACTGAAGTACATATTGTTAGTGACGGCTCCTAAGATAAGATAAAATATTCTTGATTCATAGAAGGGGCGCGATAGTGGCTCAGGAGGTAGAGTGGTCGTCTGGTAATCGGAAGGTTCCCGGTTTGATTCGCAGGCAGCGTGTCGAAGTGTCCTTGAGCAAGACATATAACCCCTAATTGCTCCTGATGAGCAGGTTGGTACCTTGCATGGTTGCCTCTGCTGTCGGTGTGTGAATGTGTGAGTGAATGGGTAAAATGTGAGTGTAGCAGCCTGAATATTCTACAAAGTATTCAGTAGTGCTAACTAACTGTTATTTTCCCTGTGTGTGTATAACGTGTGATTTACAGTGTTCCTTTGGATAGCTCGCCCAGTCTAACGACGAGGTGAGGTGCTACTCTTCTCCAGATGCAGTATGGATTACTAGCAATAACATTGAGCCTTTTCTCCCTTTCTGGAGCGGTCTTTACGTGGGACCAGTGGAGGTTGCCAGCAGGGGGCGGAGTGCAGTGGTGGCAGGTGGAGCAGTGGAGAGAAGCAAGCACAGAGGAAGAGGGAATCACCTGGAGGTGAGGGGAACAGGAAGTTCTCTTCGGCATTGAACTTGGCCGTGAACGGTCGCAGTCACAACGGGAGGTGCTTTTGAATAGCCCCGTTGAAGAAGTCAGTGAAGGGGAGCCCCGCCGGAGCGAGCGACGGGTGATGAGACATACTTGCTAGTGACGGGTTATCCTAGAAGTATCAGCGATAGTGTGGAAACCGAACCCAAGGACTAACGTCTAAGCTAACGAGACTAACGTCTAACGTTATCGGGTTATAGTAGTTACTGTGTGCGGTATAGTAGCATGCCGCTAACGGCTCCGTCTGACTTGAGTAGACTACCGGGCGTGAGGCACTGAAGAGACCAGTGGTATAGCCAGCCACGTTGCGTTAACAGTGTAACCGAATAGCAGGAGGGTGCGCCGAGACCCAAAGCTTAGCTGTGTTTAAGGTAGCCAAAGTATTAGCTTGCGCGACGGAAGCAAGCCAGCAACAGCAGCGGTGGACATTTCCCAGACGGTACAGAGGACGCCTTTTCCCACCAGCAGAGGACGCCATACAGCAAGCTCTGCCCGCTAACCACTGCCTGCTGTTCGCCCAACCTGCTGGCTGTGCTCGCGGATCGCCGACGCCATCTTGTCATCCGGACTAGCGGTGACAAGAGTGGGTACTAACAGTACCACGTGTATCAACAGCAACATCCATTGAAGTGAACGCTAACCATCAGTGTCTAAGGGGTACCCCAAACAATTTAAGCCGGCTTAGGTTAGGTTTTCTTTGATAACGTGGGCCCACATTTATTGGTTATTTTGTTATTTGTTTATTTGACTGTTTGATTCTGAGATTCCCAATGTGTCTACGTGCTATGCCTGGGTTCCCCCAGTACAAGCGGGGTGGTTTAATGTATTGAGCACTCGGTGCCTATGGTGGGAAGAGCTTCCCCTACATTGATAACAAGAGCACCCGGTGCCATATGAGTAAGCATTAACGTTGTAATGTATAATCTGCCCAGGCTTCACTAAACGTAGATTTAATCGGGATCATTGTGTGTGTCTCTTTCTTTGAGTTCCATTTGCTATTTTATTCTCTGGGTAAATATTGTGACGGCATAATTATTTAACCCTTACACCCCATTTACAGAATAGCATTTGAAGGGTCTATACAGGTGGTCAATGAAGGGTACTGCTTAAAGGGAAGCCCAATAATACTATTGAACTGACAGTCACTGGGTGTGGGAGGGCTGTCGGAGGTACTGAGGGAGTGAGGGTGTGTGGGGAGCTACTGCTGACCGCCTTGGAAGGCGAGGGAGACCAGAGTACCAGTCCCCAGGTTAGTAAATCCTGGGCCCCATCCACTCCAGCTGCAAGCCCTCCAGTACGACGTTCCGGGCCAAAGACGGGGCTACTTATAGGTCCAATACTATAGTATCCTACTACCCAGTGTCTGTGTACTACTACTCCCACAAGCAGGGATAATCCACCCTTCTACATTTGGCGTCACAAACAGGATCAACATCCTACTCCACTTCCTTGACCGACCAGTAGAGAGACCATGACGTCCGATGAAGGGACCAGGGCCGCGCCGGAGATGGCGGCAAAGATGGAGGAGCTGCAAGAGAAGCGTTGAACGACGACACCGGAAGAACCAGTGGCGATACTGGAACAAGGAGAGGCCGTGAAGGGGTCGACCGAGGGGACACTCCAGGAGAGGCGTGTGCTCAGGCGGCTCTGCGGGAGCCAAGAGACGGCTCAGAAGCCGCCAACGGGTTAGAGATGACGTTCACCAAGGAGTATACCCTCCTCGTGAAGGACGACCCCATCCGAGGACGCGCGAGCGACGTGGTCCGGAGACTTCTGAGGACGGGAGTGCTCAGCGGAGGCAACAGGCTCTTTCACGGGATAGAGGGGATGCGCCCGTACCGCAGTTATCGCCCCGGCTCCGAGGAGGTCGGCTTCAGCCCCATGGTGGTAGTTCCCCACCAACCCAGCCAGGTCCGCCGGGAGGCTTACGTCCCGATATGCACGCCCAGGAGGTCAGAACCGGAGGTGGAGGACACCGAGAGGGGCATCCCCATCGCCACGGGCCCCACCCCGTACTCGCCAGTCGGCCCCATACGAATGATGATCCAGATGAGGAACCGCGGGTACGACCGGGTGGAGATACGGCGAATCCAGGTAGAGGGGCCCCAGCTGGAACCAGTGGGGCGGGCAATGGTCCGAGGGATCCAGCCCCCTAAGACCCTGTTCGAGACAGAACCTGATCCTAGAGAGCCTGAGAGGGAGCCCGACCGGAGGGGGTCTGAGAACAGAAAGGCCGATCAGAGGGGGCCCGGACAGAGAGGGCCCGACAGGAGAGAGCCTGACCAGGGAAGGGCCGACAGGAGAGAGCCAGCGCAGGGAGAGCCCGACCGGAGGGGGCATGAACAGAGAGGGCCCGACAGGGGAGAGCCCAATAGGAGGGAGCCCGACCGGAGAGAGCCTGACTAGAGGAGCCCCGAACAGAGAGAGCCCCGAACAGAGAGAGCCCCACAGGAGGGAGCCCGAACAGGGAGAGCCCGACCAGAGGGGGTCTGAACAGAGGGAGCCCAACGAGAGAGAGCCCGACAGGAGGGGGTCTGAACAGAGAAGGGCCGGCCAGAGGGGGCCTGAACAGAGAGAGCCCCACGGGAGGGAGCCCAAACAGAGAGAGCCCAACGGGAGAGAGCCCGACAGGAGAGAGCCTGACCAGAGGGGCCCCGAACAGAGAGAGCCCAACACGAGGGAGCCCAACGAGAGAGAGCCCGACAGGAGGGGGTCTGAACAGAGAAGGGCCGGCCAGAGGGGGCCTGAACAGAGAGAGCTCCACGGGAGGGAGCCCAAACAGAGGGAGCCCGGCAGGAGAGAGCCTGACCAGAGGGGCCCCGAACAGAGAGAGCCCAACAGGAGGGAGCCCGACCAGGGAGAGTCCGACCGGAGGGGGTCTGAACAGAGAGAGCCCGACGAGAGAGAGCCCGACGGAGGGGGCCTGAACAGAGAAGGGCCAGCCAGAGGGGGCCTGAACAGAAAGAGCCCAACGGGAGAGAGCCCGACAGGAGGGAGCCTGACCAGAGGGGGCCTGAACAGAGAGAGCCCAACAGGAGAGAGCCCGACAGGAGAGAGCCTGCTCAGAGATGGGCTGGCCAGAGGGGGCCCGAACAGAGAGAGCCCAACCGGAGAGAGCCCGACCAGAGGGGGCATGAACAGAGAGGGCCCGACAGGGGAGAGCCCAACAGGAGGGAGCCCGACAAGAGAGAGCCTGACCAGAGGGGGCCTGAACAGAGAGGGCCCAACAGGAGAGAGCCCAACAGGAGAGGACCACAATATGGACCAAGCAACAGTGAAGGATAATACGCAGTGACATAACCACGAACACCTCCATAACATCAACCCCTACAACGCCCAGGCCAACATGGCATTTTCCCCCCGAAAAAGCACAAGTCCTTCAGGGTACCAGAACAGCAGATCTGCGCCCCGGCGGACAACGGGTTAACTGACCTGGTCAGGCGTGACCAGAATCAGTCCTGTGTCCCAATCACGCCACCATCCCCAGTCCTAAGAGGGGGGTAGGTACACGTGTCGATCTAAAACATCACAGAGGGCGCCACCAAGACGGTCAAAACATAAAAGCACCGCGCCCGGTGGCCCACCTCAAAAACGTGAGACCCCTCCGCCAATGCTTTGATCTATTTAAAGATGGCGCCGCTATGCCCGGTCGCCTGTCTGTTCGCTCCGTCGAGATTGTGCTTACTTTTGTTAATATTTATAGTTTTAAGAGTTTTGTCTGTACCAACAGTAGGTGCATTTAATGTGTATGACCGTCAGTCACTTATAGACATCGGATTACGGGAAACTTACCGATTGGATTACTCCCTGAATCAGCTTTCCGAACCGCAGCAATGGCCTTTGGAGATTCTCAGAACAATGGGACCAGATCCCGACCCCAGGAACAAAGGAATCAGCGGCGAGGGAAGAGAGCTGGGATCCGTAACAGGCTGAGATCCAGACGACACCGAACGCCACTACCCAGTATATTGCTAGCCAATGTACAATCAATTGACAATAAACTGGATGACATCCGAGCAAGGATTCAATACCAAAGAGACGTTAGAGACTGTAACGTTCTCTGCTTCACCGAGACGTGGTTGACGCCGGACGTCCCAGACCACGCCATACAACCGGCCGACCACTTCTTCATCCACCGCAAGGACAGATCAGCATTGTCCGGCAAACAACGTGGAGGAGGTATTGCCTTCATGTTTAACAACAATTGGAGCGATCCAGCTAACGTGAAGGAATTATCGAACCACTGCTGCCCAGACCTGGAATATATAACCATCAAGTGTCGTCCTTTCTTCCTCCCAAGGGAGTTAACGGCGATCATCCTTGTAGGAGTGTATATTCCACCGCAAGCCAGCAATAGTGCCGCGCTCTCCAGGCTCCACGACGAGGTAAACAAACTCCAGGCAGCGAACGTTAACGCCGCCATCATAGTGGTGGGTGATTTCAATAGCGCCAATCTGAGAAAGGTATTACCTGACTTCTATCAGCATGTGACTTGTAACACCAGCGGCGGTAACATCCTAGATCACTGTTACACGCAATTCAAGGGTGGATACAAGGCTCATTCTGCTAGTGGCTTTGGTAAGTCAGAGCACGCGTCCATTTTCCTTTCACCAAAGTACAAACAGAGAATCAAAAGCACTCCCGTAGTCTCGCGAGAGGTGCAGAAATGGGATTTGACGTCAGAGGAGACACTCCAGGCTGCATTTGACTGCACAGACTGGAGCGTGTTCCGCGACACAGATAACATTCATGTCTACACGGAGACAGTGCTGGACTATGTTCGTACTTTGGTGGAAGAAACAATCCCCACTACCATAATGAGAGTTTACCCAAATCAAAAACCCTGGGTAGACAAATCCGTCCGTGAAGCTCTGAGAGCGCGCACCAAAGCATACAACGACGGCCTAGTGGCAGGCAACATGAATGACCACAAGGTGGCGCGATACAACGTAAGGAGGACAGTGACAGAGGCCAAACGGCGCTACAAGGATAAAATTGAACTCCAGTTTGAACAGGCTGACTCTAGAGCTATGTGGCAGGGGCTCAAAACGATGACAGACTACAAAGGCGCCTCCCTCAAACTGAACAGTGACATCTCCTTAGCAAATGACCTCAATACCTTCTATGCGAGGTTTGATGCTGGTAATAACAACACCAGCCCACAAGCCACGGCAATGGGGGGGGGGGGGGGGGGGGTCTGCTGCTGATGGAGACTCAGTGTTCAGGGTAACAGAGCATGAGGTGAGGCGGACCTTTAAAAAAGTGAATATCAGGAAGGCAGCAGGTCCGGAAGGCATCCCCGGCCGCGTCCTAAAAGTCTGTGCCGACCAACTGGCCCCGATATTCACTGACATATTTAACCTGTCCTTAGAACAGGCTGTCATCCCCACCTGCCTGAAGAAGTCCACTATTATCCCTGTACCCAAAAAATCCAAGCCTGCTTGCCTCAACGACTACCGCCCTGTAGCTCTCACCTCCATAGCCATGAAGTGCTTTGAGAAGCTAGTAAAGGGCTACATCTGCTCCTCCCTCCCCATCAACATGGACCCCCTGCAATTTGCATACCGCCCCAACAGGTCCACGGAGGACGCCATAGCCCATGTGCTGCACACAGCAGCATCACACCTGGACAAGAGGCAGGGGAACTATGTGAGAATGCTATTCATCGACTACAGCTCGGCATTCAATACCATAGTCCCCTCCATACTCATAGCCAAGCTCAGGGACCTGGGCTTGAACTATGACCTCTGCCAGTGGGTCTTGGACTTCCTGACTGGCAGACCCCAGGTGGTGAGAGCAGGCAACTGCACCTCCTCATCCATCACCCTCAACATAGGGGCCCCCCAGGGCTGTGTTCTGAGTCCCCTCCTCTACTCCCTGTACACACACGACTGTGTGGCTCAGCGGAGTAGCAATACAATCATCAAATTTGCTGACGACACAGTGGTGGTGGGCCTGATCTCTGCCAACGACGAGAGGGCCTACCTGGAAGAGGTCAAGGTCCTGGCGGGATGGTGCCAGGAAAACAGCCTCTCCCTGAACGTCAGCAAAACAAAGGAGATGATTGTGGACTTCAGGAGGTCGGGGGTCAAGGACTACAGCCCCCTCAGCATCGACGGGGCACCGGTTGAGAGAGTCAACAGCTTTAGGTACCTCGGAGCCTACATATCCGAGGACTTGACATGGACCACACACATTGACAGTGTTGTGAAGAAGGCACGACAACGCCTCTACTTCCTCAGGCGCCTAAGGAAGTTCCAAGTCAGTCAGAAGATCCTTAAGAACTTCTACTCATGTACAATAGAGAGCATCTTGACTGGCAACATCACCTCCTGGTTTGGGAATAGCACTGCACAAGACCGAAGCAGACTACAAAGAGTGACACGTTCAGCCGAACGCACAATTGGAGGGGGGCTCCCCACCCTTCAGAACATTTACAACAAGCATTGCAAGGGCAAGGCTAAGAGAATCATTAAAGACTCCAGTCACCCGAACAACTGCCTCTTTGAACTGCTGCGGTCAGGCAAGCGATACCGGAGTCTCAAGGCGAGCACAGAAAGACTCAGAAGAAGCTTCTATCCCCAGGCCATCAGGCTGTTAAACGAACAATGAACACTACACAACAACAACCACCAAACGCACATAGCACACACATCCACACGCACACACTCACTTTAAACAAACACACTGTAGCACCCACTCCACACACTTTATAGCACACACCCACTTTAAACAAACACACTGTAGCACCCACTCCCCACACTTTATATTTATTGATGAAGGATTGCACTACAACTCGTACACCTTACTGTAAATTGTACCTAAATTGTACCTCATCCCATTTCTGCTTTGCACTATATAGTACTGTACATTAGTACACTGCATAGTATTGTATATTATATGGTAACTCAGTTACGTCTATTCTGCATCGAACATTGTACATATGTCTATACTGAACACTGTGACCTCATTTTCTACTTCTAAATTACATGCTATACTATGTTATTTGATACTATCTTGTCTAGCACAGTCTCTGGAGCGTAACAGTAAGAAGCATTTTGTATGAAAGTATTCTGTACTTCTGTATGACAACTATTAAAGAAACTTGAAACTTGAACTTGAAACTTGAAAAACTATTCCGTTATCTCCCCCCAGAGATGAACGAGAATTCATCGAGACTAACCTAGTACACTGGCGCTCTGAAGAGACAAACTACAGCCCTCGATCACATGCCACTATGCACAGCATTGTAGGGTAACCCAGCCAGTTGTGGGCTCAGCCACGTTGTCTAACGTTACATGAACACACACAACTTCTCATCATAAAAAAAAAAAACAGTAAATATTTACTCACGTAAAAAACAACGCTGTTCCTAGGTAGAGAGAAAGGCACAAGCCTTGGCCAACGCTACCCAAGCTATACAAGGCGACCAAGACAATTCACACACAGCACATGTCGTATCTCCAAATGTAGTGAAGTAACATATGTTTTGTAGACATCGTTATTAACAAAAACATTTGGGAGGGGGAGGAAGGAAGAGTGGGGTAATGTCCAATGGACATCTTACCTGCACCAAGAAACGCAGGGCGAAAGGCCACAACACAGGTTGGTCTCCACGTTGACGAAGGCCTCTCACTGGCAGGGCCAAAAGAAGCTATGGCCGGTGCCTCGCTCCGGCGAGACGCCCCCCTCCTGCAGCCGGTCATGGTGCAGGCCCGACTACATCTTCTGTCAAAGATGATGTCGTAGTCAGAGTGCCAGGGCCTGCTATTCTCACGGCTATGCCAATGGTTGTAGCACAAGCTAACAGCTAACTCTAGGCTAACTGATAGCATCAAGCTAACGTTCCCAGCCGAGCGAAGCCGGTAGCTAACGTCGTAGCTAACAGCTAACTGGCTAACAGTTAGCTCAACCCGGCTATCGCTAGCCACTAGCTAACGCAGAAGCAAGCGAAGCGGCTACCACTGAAAACTGCACAACGTGAGAAAAGCAATACAGGCCAATACTTCAGACAGCCGCTGTCTTTTTCTCTACTCATCCGAAGAAAATAAGGGAAAAAAGGCAACACACGTCCCTCTTCAGAACAGTGTTTACCAGACACAGCGGTGCCGGCAACAAGTCCCTCACGGACTATAGCCGACTTGAGCATGGAGATATTCTCATAATGAACACCAAGCTCACCTCCCTCGCACCGGGTGCTTTTCATCTTGAAAATCGGGGCCAGCACGGCGACAGTGGGTATCCGTTTGTCCAGAGACCCGGGCAATTGAACCGCAGATTCGGAATCACGGTCCCAGGAAAACAAAGCTCTTACTTGAGGAGGAGCTAATGTTAACGTGGCCATCAAACCATAACCCCCTCCATGCCGCTAAGTGGCAGCGAAAAAGGATCCCAGCCTGGAGCCGGCCTTCGTAAGCTGTGTAGCCGTTCCCCCCACAACCGACACACCTGGCGCCCGCGTCGCAAAAACATCACCCGCCCCAGAGAGGCCGTCAGCCCTCACACGGCCGAGCGCCTCCCAAGCAAAGTGTCCAGCTGCAGAGCCGGAGGTAATGCCGGCGGGGATTGCTCAGCGACGCGAGCCCCTAATACGAAGTGCCGGTGGAAGTCAGAATGATCATCATCTTCTAGACACTCCGGTGGCGAAAACATTATCCCTGTATTTCCTCGAAAAATAGTGAGAGAGAAAACAAAGATATAATGTCAACGCAGCTCCTTCTCTCCAACGTAGCTCCTTTCCAACAATTTCGTCACTAAACTCAAGTGGTGTATACAGACACTTGTCGGTGGTGAAAATAGGGAAGGAGCTGTTAGTATGGCCACATCCCGCTTATGTAGAGGAGCGGATGAGGGTGTGGCCAGGTGGATGGGTGTGTACATGTGAAGAAATGTATTCAGTATTAGACTGGATATGGGATATGTTCCACTACGAGCAGAGCGTAAGCTATTACGATATATAACTGGACCTGTCAGCAGCCTTCGACACAGTCAACCATCTCACAGGAATGGGGGTTGTAGGTTCTGCGCTGGCATGGCTATCATCCTACCTCGATGACCGCAATTAACCAAGTATCATGGAGAGGCACCCTGTCGGCTGCCCGCCCCCTATAGACTGAGACCCAGTCCCACTCTGGCTCCTGGGGGGTCATCAAAGCAGTCTCTGTCTACTCTCCACGATGGTCGAACAAACTTCCCACCACAGTCAGGACAGCTGAAACCACCACCACCACAGTCAGGGCAGCTGAAACCATCACAGTCAGGAAAGCTGCAACCATCACAGTTAGGACAGCTGAAACCACCACAGTCAGGGCAGCTGAACCCATCATAGTCAGGACAGCTGAAACCATCACAGTCAGGGCAGCTGAAACCACCACAGTCAGGGCAGCTGAAACCATCACAGTCAGGAAAGCTGCAACCATCACAGTCAGGACAGCTGAAACCACCACAGTCAGGGCAGCTGAAACCATCACAGTCAGGACAGCTGAAACCACCACAGTCAGGGCAGCTGAAACCATCACAGTCAGGGCAGCTGAAACCATCACAGTCAGGACAGCTGAAACCCGCCCAATTTTCCACCAGTGACTAAAAACACACTTCTTCAAACAATATCTGAAATAATAAAAAAAAAAATTATTAAACCTTCTTACTATTTTTTACTATTATATACTTTACTACTATCTACTATGTTTCTATCCTTATACTGTACTACTACCTACTATGCCAGGGGTGGCCAACCCGCGGCTCGCGAGCCGCATGCGGCTCTTTGCGGTCAATGTGCGGCTCTTCCATCCATAAAAAGAAATTAAAAAAAATTACAAAAGAATATTTGTTTTTAATTTTTTTTTTACTTTTTTTTTTTTATGTCACTCATTCCATAAGGACGTAGAATAAACATTTAATTTTTTTTTAAATGGTCCATTTGTATGTTCTTGGTATCTGAATCTAGGGACATATATGGATCAGTGTCAGAAATAGTGTGTCTGTTACTAGGCTTGAGTAAATTGTAATGAGGAGAATATCAATTCTATTAAAAAAAAAATGTATCTTTGACTGTGAATAACACCATGCTAAAATTGACCAGACCTGAAAAATCTAAGCAAATGAATAAAGGGAAGATGATTAAACAGAAGGTTTTGTAGATACAGTACTGAATTCTGCCATCTTTTTTATAATGTAAATTTCTCCACCATTTTTCATCATATTGCAACACCGTTTTTTGCAAGACGTTCACAGAAAGGTAGAGAAACTAACTGCGTTCTGTTTTATGGCAATAACGTTCAGGTTTGTGGGAGATAATCCGAAAAAATAAGAGAAATTAAAAAGTAAATCCAGAAGTCAGATGATTGACAGGGGCTGGTGTGAGCTGGGTAGGGTAGTTTTTCGAAATTTGAAAGCCCTGAGTCTCTTCCTTCAAAAGACTACACTCACTTTTGGCTGTGCCACTTCCTCCTGTCAATATGCGCCGGTTTCCGACTCAATGCCCTGAGATTTCTATAATCTTATATTTCACTAATAACAGTTAAAATAATTGGTAAACAAACGTAATGCTGAAAATATACACTTTTACTGTATATCTCGGGCTTAAGAGGTTAACCCTGTGAGGCCCAAATTAAAAAGAAATTAGCAACTTCAGAGGCCAGAGGGTGGGACATATAAACACATTTACTATAAAATAGCATTGTGAGGCTGAACAACAGGACCAATTGACTATACATGTGCTTAAAGGGGAACTATCTTATAAATGGCCTTTTTCAGTGTTTACCATTGTTTCTTAGCTATGTGGACTTATATTAATAGGATATATGTCTCTAATTCTCATATTGGCGCATTCTTCCAATTCTCCTCTCACAATATTCACCCTCACTGAACTGAGTCATCTGAAAATGTGCATATCTGTGAGGTCAGAGATTTCTCAGCTGCATAATAATGTGGCAGTTGATGTGGCAGTTGGCACCAGGCCACACAGTGGTTGGCGCCCAGCCTCAAAACGGCTTAAGATCTTGAGGTATAAAAATGCGGTTTTTAGTACTTGATTAGAAATACAAAACAATGCATTTCTTTTTTGAAAAAAACGTAGGTGTTCCATAGACTCACAGGAATTGTGTAAAAGTGCCCAAATAGTGAAAGAAATAGTAAAATAGTTCCCCTTTAACATTTTTTAAATAAACATTATTTTTTTAAATGGCTAAAAGTGATTTTGTAATTTTGCAACCGTGGGTCTCACAGGGTACTTTTAACCCTGTGAGGCCCAAATAAAAAAGACATTAGCAACTTCAGAGGCCAGAGGGTGAGACCTATACACACATGAATGGTGCCGTGACTGAAAAAAAAGGTTGAGAAACGCTGGTATATGGTGTGGCTCTTTGTGGTACCACAGTCATTTTTGTGGCTCTTAGTCTCTGACTGGTTGGCCACCCCTGTACTATGCTAATATGTCTATACTACTATGCACTCAAGAGTGTAACAGTGTAAGTTCAACAGTGTTTGATGAACAATACCATTTACAACACCCTTAGCTGTTATACCCCTCCTGCTGACTTCTTGTACAGAACGTGTAGTCGCTTTGGATAGAAGCGTCAGCTAAATTATCCATAAAAGAAGGAGGGGAAATACACAAGGACAATAATGATGTTGGGATTACAGAGTGAGGTACACACACAACAAGACAGTACACCAGAGAGAGAGAGAGAGAGAGAGAGAGAGAGAGAGAGAGAGAGAGAGAGAGAGAGAGAGAGAGAGAGAGAGAGAGAGAGAGAGAGAGAGAGAGAGAGAGAGAGAGAGAGAGAGAGAGAGAGAGAGAGAGAGAGAGAAAAGAAAGAGACAGAGAAAGGGAGAGAGAGAAAGAGACAGAGAAAGGGAGAGAGAGAAAGAGAGAAAAGACAGAGAAATGGAGAGAGATAGAAGAAAGAGAGAGAGAAAAGAAAGGGGGAAAGAGAATGAAAGAGAGCCAGAGAGCAAAAGAGAGAAAGGGAGAGACAGAATAAGGCACCATCTGGGCAGTGAAACAGCTGCCTGCCCCCGGGAGCGAGAGGGACTGATCTGAGATCTGTTACTTCCCAAAGAAAATATATTATTATGATTGAATAAATAAGTAACACATAAAGTCAATTAAAATAATATGATGCACTGGGAGGTTTGGGAGATTCTGCTGCACATCTGGCTCATCATTTATAATGAATGTTTATTGGATTTCTTCATTTTCTTTTTTTACATAATGTAGAGGGGAAACAGAGGAAAATAAAGAGGAGTGGATGGTGAAGTGCATTGTGTCAGGTTACCATGGTGACGATGTAACATCCATGCACTACATACTCGTACTTACTGTACCCGTACATATATTCTGTACAAGCCGGTACACACACATACACATTATATACACATCCACACCCCTACATACATACATAGAGAAGACTTTGTCATGCAGATTAACACACACATGCGAGATGGGCGACACACAGGAACACACACACACACACACACACATGCATTGAGTCACCGATGAAATGTCGCGCCCGGGGACCACTCCAAGAGCTGCTGTCCGTCTTCGTCAGGGACAATGACAGCATTAGCGATCTGTTCTGCATGTTTTTCCATTAGATTTCTCTTATTGGGAGGGGAAACCCTTGCGAGCATGGGGAGAACATGCAAACTCCACACATAGCGCTTTCAGACAGATACGTTTCTGGTTCTGGCTCTGGCTCCGTTCTGGAGTCTCAGAACCTTGGTGCTTTCTGGCAAACCAGCCTGCGTTCACACCAGTTTAGGCAGAACCAAAGTTCCACCGTCCTCAACAGAGTCTAAATGTGCTGTGTGCAAAACAGCTTCAAAGGTTCAGCGTTGCATCTGCACCATTGCATTCTACAGGTAGCGCGGAAGTAATTTGTGACTGATCTCAAAATTTTATTAGATTCAAATGTATTGTCATTATTCAGCACAAGTACAATACACCATCCAACCAGAGTGGATAAATACATAAATGCATAAATTAATTAAATAAAAAAAAGTCTTGTCAATAGCCAATCTCGCTAATTCGTTCGTTATTGATATTACTAAATGAGATGTCATGCTAATTTGTCATGTTCTACAGTAGGACTTACTACTATAATACCTAATAAAACAAGTCATTAGAATAATAGAAGCCTACTTTGCTGGAACTATTCATTTGGCATGTTATACAGTACGTACGTGTGTGCTTGTGCGCTGCCTCACTAAGCCGTTTCTCCACGCATTTATTTTGTTTAGCAATAGGAATACATCAAACCAACAATAAATAATATCATAGAGAAGAAGACAGTATATGCCACTATACAGTAGCTATATCCGTGGCAATCGGTTTAGTTCTTATTTATTTAGTTTGCAGTGTGTGTGTGTAATGCTCACAATGCCTCATTGAGTCAGGAGTAGGGATGCTTGATATTGGCTTTTTTACCGATGCCGATATACCGATATTGTCCAACTCTTAATTTCCGATACCGATATCAACCGATATCAACCGATACCGATATATGCAGGGTTCCCCCCCCCCAAAAAACTGAATAATTTCAGGTAATTAACATTACATATTGTTGTGGAATTAACATAACATTGTGCATACTTTTGACAATAAATAAAATCAGAATTTGTTCTTACTTGCTTGCCTGGGTAAATAAAGGTTATAGAAATGTAAAAAAATAAAAAATAAAAAGATATATTTTTTTGAAAAACCGATACCGATATTTTCCGATATCACATTTTTATGCCAATATCGGCCGATAATATCGGTAGGCCAATAATATCGGACATCCCTAGTCAGGACTATACATGCAAAACGTAATTATTAATGATACAAATATTGTCATATTCATTTTCATTATAATTATTTTATTCCACGGATGTCAGTAGTATCGGCAATCCCCAATGACTTGTCCCAAAGCAGGCTGTTGAAAACACAGGCGCACACCGGTCTGTCCGACTGCCTTTTTGAGTTTGTAAATCCGACAACGAATTTACAATACGAAGCTGTCCGAGAATGCCGAATAAGTACGTAAATTGAGTTACGAATTAATTCACTGCAGGGCAGTCCCATAGGAGGTGTATCAGAAATCCACTCCAGACCAACCCGTACTCACCGCAGGGCAGTCCTATAGGATAGGAGGTGTATCAGAGATCCATGCTGCCCAGTTATGCCAACATTAATCTCAGCTCTCTGTTCATTTAGCTCTACACGCCGCGGTATCTTAAATTGTATTGCCTTGTATTGGATGAAGTAATAGCATTCCTCCAGTGTTCCCATGTTTAGTGCAGGGTATGAATGGGTTTATCAAGCATTTTTGCAATGGAGTAAGAATATTTGATTATATGTTGGTGAGGACTGCTGGGGGGTTAGCAGACATCTGGCTCTTCACCATATTGTGTTAGTGAAAGCAATCATGTATTATACAGTGGGAAATGGGAAGTGTTTTCCTCTACAATTGGCTGCATTTTAATCATACCTTAAAGGTATCTGATGCCATCAAACAGCCATCTCGAGGCAGGTATTATATTTAGTTTTGGTCTGATTTTGTCTGGGTTGGAGTTTAGTTAGTTTATTGACCCAGAGCCGACAGACGAGGGCAAAGTGCCGCAACGTGCGCACGTCCCATGCACGGGCGTGATGGCCTGTATACGGTCCCCCGAACATTAAGAGGTTAATAATAATAATACATTTATTTTATATAGCGCCTTACATTAGGCATCTCAAAGCGCTTTACATACATGGTATTATAGCATACGGACAAACACAGTACATGGACAAACACAGTACATGGACTTTCACAATGACGACATGGTGGGGATAATACAGAGAGAGGGAGACAGCTTAGAGACAAGACAGAGAGAAAAATTTTAAATAAATAATAATACTAAAATATAGGTGTGTACAGATGTGAAAATGTGAGTGATGCAGGGGTTGGGGGGTCAGGAGTAAGGGTACGCAAGATTGAACAGGTGGGTTTTGAGGTGGGACTTAAATGTTTCTACAGATGGGGCTTCTTTGATGTGTAATGGGAGTTGATTCCAGAGTCGGGGAGCAGCGGAGGAGAATGATTTGTTTTATGTTTTAAGTATCGGACGGCCCGACTGCGGGCCGTCACGCACGTCACGGCACTTTGTCCTCATCTGTCAGCTCCAGGCTGCGTTTTTGCTGATCAACCAAAACATTTTTGGAAAGTTAAATTTGCCGCCTTTCTATCGTCACCTCACTCAACCTAGAGTATTGTGTGATTCTATTCTCGAGTTAGAAGACGAAACATAATTATCTGGGGGATTTTTATAAACTTTGGACCTGTACTACATAAGACTTAACCAATACCTGAAGTGAAGAAAGAAAAAAAACTTGTAACCTTGTACTGTCTTTCACTAGTATGCACTATTATACAATGACATTATACAATCAAACTCTGGTGTGTTACCTGATCGTTTCAGCGACCATTCTATCATCTTCTGCATTTGGAAGATAAAGTTACCACGTCTACCACCAAAATGTATCAGGTTAAGACAATGTAGGAATTTGAATATTGAGCACTTTATTCAAGATATAACATCTATAAATTGGGACAGGTTTAAATTAATTCCATTTGTTGAAGATGCATGGAATTTCTTCTACACTGAGCTTACTAATGTTATTGACCATCATGCTCCCTGGAAGACACTCAAAGTCAAGGGTAGACACTTGCCCTGGATTAATAGTGAATTTATAAATCTGTATAAACAAAGAGATAAGGCTTGGGAAAAGCATCGTCTGACAAAGGATTCTGCCGACTTCATTGCATATAAACTAGGGCTGTCGGTTTATCGCGTTAATTAGATTAATTAATTACACAGCAAATTATCGCGTTATGAAAATTAACTCAAAATGTATTACAATTATTTTATTTTTTTTTATAATTCTTTTGTAATTTTTTTTTTTATCTCATTCATTCCATAAGAATGTAGAATACACATTTACAGACTTTTTTTTAATATGGTCCATTTGCATGTTCTTGGTATCTGATTCTAGGGACATCTATGAATCTCAGGGAATGTATTCCCAGTATCAGAAATACTGTGGGCTAGATCCACAAAGAATGGATTGCACGGTGCAAGGTGCACCCTTACTTACAATTCATTATGAATAGAAAATTGGGGACCCTGATGTAAACAAGACGAAAGTCTTTCTCTGGTCTGCATCCCCTTAACAATTGTGTGTATTGAGCCGTACTGTATTGTACCCATTCTGCAATCTGTTAATAACATTTTCATTCAATCAATCAATCTGTGCGGTGATTGATTGAATGAAGATTTTATTTTGAGTCAATTGTTAATCTTTGACTGTGAATAACACCATGCTCAAATTGACCAGACCTGAAAAATCTAAGCAAATTAATAGATGGAAGATGATTAAACAGAAGGTTTTGTAGATACAGTACTAAATTCTGCCATCTGGACACATGCAATTTGAAATATGATTATAGAATATAGAATATCAGGCATAAAATGGTTATGCGATTAAAATGCGATTAATTAGATTAATTAATTACAAATCCTGTAATTAATTAGATTAATTTTTTTAATCGCCTGACAGCACTAATATAAACAAATACGGAACTTATGTACAACTAAAACAAGAAATGCTAAATCCAACTATTTTAAAGATTGTTTAAGCAATGATTTTAGAAATCCAAAACAGTTTTGGAAGAGAATCAACAGTATTACTAAGAAGTCATCTATAAATCCCACTCATATTAGAATTAATAATGAAGTTGTCAATGATCCCTCCTCAATTGCACTTGCCTTTAATCAGCACTTTAATTCTGTCTGCAGACTCAAATTTAATGACCCCTCATATTCCGATGTGCCTCTTAATAACACCAGATGCAACAGCTCTTTTTCCTTTGGAAGTATCCGTCCGCTAGATGTTCAGAAGGTCATTGATGAATTAAGATTGGGTACTAGCTGTGGTTCAGATGGTATGGAGATCAAATTCATCAAACTTGCATCTCGTGTATTATCATATCCTTTGTCTGATTTATTTAATTTATTTTTAACAACTAATGAAACTCCTTTAAGCTGGAAATGTGAAAAAGTCATTCCATTGCATAAAGGTGGTGATCCTTCTGATCTCAATAATTATAGACCAATTTAAATTATTAATAGTATAGCAAAAGTCTTTGAAAAAATAATTTTTAATCAATTATCCCATTATGTTAATGAATGTCATATTTCATCACCATGCCAATCTGGTTTCAGGCCATACTACTCCACAACTACAGCCCTTCTGAAGTTGACCAATGATGTTCACTCAGCAATGGACAATAACATGGTTACTGGTGCAATATTTATTGATCTCACAAAGGCTTTTGATTTGGTTGATCATTATCTTCTTCTTGACAAACTGTGTGCTATTGGTGTCTCTAATAATTATTTACTTTGGTTCAATTCATATCTCCACCATAGACGCCAGTGTGTATCATATCAGGGTAAACAGTCTGATTTTTTTTATTATGGATAAAGGTGTTCCTCAAGGTTCATCTTTAGGGCCATTATTATTTTCTATATTTGTTAATGATCTCACCCTGATATCATCTGACTGTCTTACTCAATTGTACGCTGACGATACAGTGATTTATTCCTCTAAGTCTGATATTCAACAAATTCAGTACTCTTTACAGACTCATTTTGATGCTGTCCAGAAATGGTTAGCTATAAACAAACTTTTATTAAATAAGAAGTCCTATAGTATGCTTTTTGGTACTAGGTGCAAATATCAAATCAGTTGTCGATTAAGTTTTTAGATGATGCTCCTCTTGATAATGTCGATGAATATAAGTACCTGGGTCTTTGGCTTGATTCTCAACTCACCTTCAAGTCACATATTGATGCTGTGATGAAGAAAACAAATTGTAGCCTGAGAATATTGTATCGTTCTATTAACTGTTTTTCTCTTCAGGTTATGAAAAGCGGTGGGGCAGCGGTGGCCTAAAGGTTAGAGAAGCGGGTTTGTGACCGGAAGGTTGCCGGTTCGATCCCCGGGAATGGCAGGAACACCAACCGCTGAAGTGCCCTTGAGCAAGGCACTTAACCCCCAACTGCTCCAGTGGAGTTGCTCAGTGGCCAATGGTGTCAACTGTGGTTGTACTGGGCAGCTCCCAGGTGTGAATGGAACTGTGTGAATGTGAAGCAGGGCGTTCCTGAAAAAGAGCATCTGTGCTCAGCGAACCTACCCTGGGTAAATAAAGGTTAAAAAAAAAATTAAAGAAATTAAAAATAAATCATTATACAGCTGGTACTTCCAATAATGGATTACGCAGACATAGTCTATCAAAACACCACACTAACAAATCTCCGTCCTTTAAATGTTACTTATAATAGTGTTTGGATATTTATATTGAGGTGTCCTTATAGAACCCATCACTGTCTTATGTTTGAGTCGTTAAACAGGCTTTCTGTGAGGTTCGCCTGTTCCCTGGACCTTAATTCCCTGTCTCCTCACCTCACCAGCCCCCACCCTCGCGTTGTTGATTTATTGCATTCCCTGCCTCGCTCCGTTCCTTTAAGGTACTGTGAGGATTCTGTGTTGATTGGTCCGTGCCGAACACACACTTCTAAGTCAAGTATCAATTACCATCACGCACCTGATGTGTGTTCTAATTAGTGCCCCAGTGGGCTTTAAATAGCTGGACTTCCCCTTCAGTCCTTGTCGGGTCGTTCTTTATTCTCTCTATTCTGTATCCGTATCTTATCGGTATCTGTATGCTGGTTCTTCTCCGGCGTGAGACGAGGTGCCAGCCATCGCCACCTGTCGCCGTTTGCCTGGAGTGGGACACAGCCGATGCGCTCTCTAATTCTCTACGGGAGGTTTTCCAGTGTTCCACTCCAGACGTCTAGCCGGCGCGCTACTACTCCAGACGCACATCGCTCCCTATCCTACGGGGGGATGCGCGCTCTTCAAGCCGACGTGCCCCACTCCAGACGTCTAGCCGGCGCGCTACTACTCCAGACGCACATCGCTCCCTATCCTACGGGGGGATGCGCGCTCTTCAAGCTGACGCGCCCCACTCCAGACGTCTAGCCGGCGCGCTACTACTCCAGACGCACATCGCTCCCTATCCTACGGGGGGATGCGCGCTCTTCAAGCCGACGCGCCCCACTCCAGACGTCTAGCCGACGCGCTCCTACTCCAGACGCGCATCGTTTCCTAATACTCTACGGGAGGATGCGTCTCTCCGAGCCGGCGCGCTCTTCTAGCCGGCGCGCTCCAACTCCAGATGCCGCTCCTACTCCAGACGCGCGCCACTCCAGACCCCGAGCCGGCGCGCTCTTCTAGCCGGCGCGCTCCTACTCCAGACGCGCATCGCTTCCTAATACTCTACGGGAGGATGCGTCTCTCCGAGCCGGCGCGCTCTTCTAGCCGGCGCGCTCCTACTCCAGACGCGCTCCACTCCAGACCCCGAGCCGGCGCGCTCTTCTAGCCGGCGCGCTCCTACTCCAGACGCGCATCGCTTCCTAATACTCTACGGGAGGATGCGTCTCTCCGAGCCGGCGCGCTCTTCTAGCCGGCGCGCTCCTACTCCAGACGCGCTCCACTCCAGACGTCTAGCCTGCGCGCTCCTACTCCATCCCTGTAAGCAGCTCTGGCCCTCGCCCTGTCCAAGGCCTTAACCCTGTTTTCTCTGTCCCTGTCTCCAGCCCGCCTCCGCGGGCCTCTGTCCCTGTTTCCCCTCTCCAGTGCCCCTGTTCCTGCCGTGTCCTTTTGCCCTGGCCCAGTCCTTTAGCCTTAGCCCCTTAGCCTGCTCGCCTCTTAAAGGCACAGTGCCAATTTTCCCTATTCTTGTTTCCAGTATTTTGTGTTCTCCCTTAAAGGGACAGTGCCGCTTTTTGTTTGTATTTCAATAAATGCCCTGTTCTTGGCTTACTCTCATACCTGTCTTGTGTTGTGCGATTGGGGTCGGTTACAAACCATAACAGTACGACCCGACCAGTCGACGACCCCAGCCAGCACAGACAGTGTATGTTGAGTTTGCCCTTGTTAGCTTCCCTGTTAGCCTTGTTAGCTCCCCTGTTAGCCTTTGTTAGCTCCCCTGTTAGCCTTTGTTAGCTTCCCTGTTAGCCTCGTTAGCTCCCCTGCAGCTTGCTAGGCCTCTACTACCAGCATGGCCCCAGTCTGCTAGCTTAGCCCCGGCTGCTAGCACAGCCTCTATGTTAATGCAGCCCTTGCAGCTAGCATAGGCCCTGTAGCTAGCCATGCCCAGGCAGCTAACCCGGTCCCTCTGCATGGCCTCCACTTTTTGTGTAGCTTTCCCACTGCTAGGACTGCCCCTTCAGCTAGCAAGGTCAGTTTCCCCACTGCTAGGACTGCCCCTTCAGCTAGCAAGGTCAGTTTTCCCCACTGCTAGGACTGCCCCTTCAGCTAGCAAGGTCAGTTTTCTCCCACTGCTAGGACTGCCCCTTCAGCTAGCAAGGTCAGTTTCCCCGCTGCTAGGACTGCCCTTTCAGCTAGCAAGGTCAGTTTTCCCACTGCTAGGACTGCCCCTTCAGCTAGCAAGGTCAGTCTTCCCCGCTGCTAGGACTGCCCTTTCAGCTAGCAAGGTCAGTTTTCCCCACTGCTAGGACTGCCCCTTCAGCTAGCAAGGTCAGTTTTCCCCACTGCTAGGACTGCCCCTTCAGCTAGCAAGGTCAGTTTCCCCACAGCTAGGACTGTCCTTCCAGCTAGCTTGTTCTCTCATGCTGGTCCAGCCCTGTCTGCTAGCCTAGCTCCGGCAGCTAGCGCAGCATCTATGTTAATGTAGCAGTACAGCTAGCATAGGCCCTGTAGCTAGCAGTGCCCTGGCAGCTACCCTGTCCCTCTGCTAGCCCCACTTTTGGTGTAGCTTCCCCGCTAGCATGGCCCAATTTTTTATTTGTTGCCTTGTCATGTCCCCTGCCCCTCTGTCTGTATTTTTGGGTCGCCCGGTGGCTCCCGTGGAGGGGGGGGTACTGTGAGGTTCGCCTGTTCCCTGGACCTTAATTCCCTGTCTCCTCACCTCACCAGCCCCCACCCTCGCGTTGTTGATTTATTGCATTCCCTGCCTCGCTCCGTTCCTTTAAGGTACTGTGAGGATTCTGTGTTGATTGGTCCGTGCCGAACACACACTTCTAAGTCAAGTATCAATTACCATCACGCACCTGATGTGTGTTCTAATTAGCGCCCCAGTAGGCTTTAAATAGCTGGACTTCCCCTTCAGTCCTTGTCGGGTCGTTCTTTATTCTCTCTATTCCGTATCCGTATCTTATCGGTATCTGTATGCTGGTTCTTCTCCGGCGTGAGACGAGGTGCCAGCCATCGCCACCTGTCGCCGTTTGCCTGGAGTGGGACACAGCCGATGCGCTCTCTAATTCTCTACGGGAGGTTTTCCAGTGTTCCACTCCAGACGTCTAGCCGGCGCGCTACTACTCCAGACGCACATCGCTCCCTATCCTACGGGGGGATGCGCGCTCTTCTAGCCGGCGCGCTCCTACTCCAGACGTGCTCCACTCCAGACCCCGAGCCGGCGCGCTCTTCTAGCCGGCGCGCTCCTACTCCAGACGCGCATCGCTTCCTAATACTCTACGGGAGGATGCGTCTCTCCGAGCCGGCGCGCTCTTCTAGCCGGCGCGCTCCTACTCCAGACGTGCTCCACTCCAGACGTCTAGCCTGCGCGCTCCTACTCCATCCCTGTAAGCAGCTCTGGCCCTCGCCCTGTCCAAGGCCTTAACCCTGTTTTCTCTGTCCCTGTCTCCAGCCCGCCTCCACGGGCCTCTGTCCCTGTTTCCCCTCTCCAGTGCCCCTGTTCCTGCCCTGTCCTTTTGCCCTGGCCCAGTCCTTTAGCCTTAGCCCCTTAGCCTGCTCGCCTCTTAAAGGCACAGTGACAATTTTCCCTATTCTTGTTTCCAGTATTTTGTGTTCTCCCTTAAAGGGACAGTGCCGCTTTTTGTTTGTATTTCAATAAATGCCCTGTTCTTGGCTTACTCTCATACCTGTCTTGTGTTGTGCGATTGGGGTCGGTTACAAACCATAACACTTTCTCCCCAATTCAGAAGACATTTTCATTGGTTGCTTTTTGTTTACAAATGTATTTACTTTAATTATCCCCCCTATCTAAAGCAGTTCTTAACACCATATAGTTCAGCTTATAATTTAAGACACACGGATCTTCCTTTCTTTAGTATACCTCGAACCATCAAAGCTATCGGTCGACTTGCCTTTAAATATAAAGCACCAGCTGATTGGAACAAACTGCCTAGTTGGATCTCTTACTTCTTACCGGTTATTCAAGATATCTTTGTTCACGCATCTACAGACTACTTGCACCTGTTATTGATTTACTGTGTTAGGGCTTACATGTCGTTTACAGATCAAATTATAATTTTGTACGTGTTTTATAAGGGAACATATATATTGGTGATCCTCTTGGGAGGAATCAGTGTGGACTGTGGGGGTGAGCATGGGAGAGCGTCTGTCAGTGTATAAGTGCATTTGTTGTCCTGTTTTTTGTTTTGTTATGTATTGTATGTTTTGTATCCTATTTTTAGGACCCCCTCGAAAACGAGATAGCATATCTCAAGGGGTTTATCCTTCCAATAAATTTCAAACATGCAAATTTCTTGATTCTGATTGGCTGAAACAGTCAAGTTAGACATTGTTATTTCGTATAACACACTCCACGTGACCCCAGATCCCTCCCACAACCGAATAACTTATTTTTTTCTGTCTGAATGAATCCGCCATAGATAGACAAATGGAAGTATGAATAGCTTTTGAACGAATCCTGCAAAAAAGATGCAGTCAACTGGAATATGTTAGTTTGTTACACATATGTTGGATTATTTTGCAGGTTGCAGAATGGGTACAATACAGTACGGTTCAATACACACAATTGTTAAGGGGATGCAGACCAGAGAAAGACTTTCGTCTTGTTTACATCAGGGTCCCCCATTTTCAATTCATCATAACATATATGACATACATGACATACAGATACAGTACTGCTACATCTATACATTTATGACATGCCATATTTACAAATACAGTACTGTTTGTGATACAAAAATAGTCTAAAAAAGAGAGTATATACATTTGACGAAGAAACTGTATTGGAGGAGGTTGGGTAGGTGGGGTGGAGGGGGGGGTTGGGTAGGTGGGGTGGGGTGGGGAAACTGTACATTGGAGGTGGGGATGGGGGGGTTGGGTATGCGGGGTGTGGGGGGGGCATAACTGTACATTGGATTATCAACAAAACCTTACTTGGTCCCAAGAAGAGGGTCTCGTGTATTATTGGGTTAGGACATTTACTGTACATTGGAGGGGGTTGGGTTAGGACATTTACAGGGGCCAGTTTTGAATTGCAGTCTCCCGTAGGTGCTCTTTGAGAGTGGTTTTGAAAGTGGGTAGTGATTCACATTCCTTTACAGCTGAGGGTAGGGCGTTCCACATTGATGTGGCATAATTGCGAAACGTGTTTAGTCCCCTGTTTGAGCCGAATCTGGATTTAACATGGTTTGTGGAGCTCCCTCTGGTGTCTACTAGTGGATCTACTATTGGATCTACTTTCTCTGTGGATGGTTTTGTGAATAAATCTCCATTATGCTTCAATTACTGTGTGTTTATTGTATAGCAATAAGGTTGGGTGAATTGGGCCATTGTATAAAAGCATTACATCACTTGAAGTCGACGTGTGTTATACTCATTAGCAGTGGCGGCTCGCCACTAGGGGCGCTGGGGCGCCGCCCCCCCTGGTTAACCCTGGTTAAAAGAGAGAAGAAGAAAAAATATTATTATTATGATTATTTTTTTATAGCCCTATAAATAATATAAACATGTTTAAAATTAATAATATTTACTCATTTTAAGTATGTTTGTGTTTCCAATGCACAATATAATGTTAATATATCAAATATAAATAATTGTTTCCATGAACAGGAAGTGACTGTCTTATAGAGAATACGTTCCGTAGCTGCATTTCTCTCGGCCGCATTTCTCTCGGGCTAGACGCAATAGCGCTTACAGTGGGCGTGCACGCCTTGCACTGGTTTCATCGCTGTATCCGTCGCAGCCAATCAGTGCGTAATGCGCTGTGCGTTGAAATATGATGTATTATGATGGAAGCGACCTATTATCATTTAAGCAAGGAGCGCCAGTATTTTCCGTAGCCGCATTTCTCGGAGACGCTCTCTGATTGGCCGACGCGGCGACGACAGTACTTTTCCATAGCCGCATTTCTCGGTTTTGCTTAGAAGTGGACGATAGAACGCCAGGTAGTTTGCAGGATGTTCGATGCTGTGTGTTGTGTTGTGATGCAGTCTCGAGTCTGGACAGTGGGCAGTGGATATACATCGACAACAGTCTGGGGGACAGTCAGTGGACATACACTTTATCAAGCCCTCCGGCTGGACCACGTTTCAATTAAACAAAGTGAGTTAATTCTCTCTCTGTCTCTCTCTCTCTCTCTCTCTCTCTCTCTCTCTCTCTCTCTCTCTCTCTCTCTCTCTCTCTCTCTCTCTCTCTCTCTTAGCCACTCAGCTAACGTTAGCCGCTGTTAGTCACTCAGCTAATGCTAAACTAACTAACTAACGTGATTCCGCGATACCAGTTCCATTAGTGAGGAAAGGGTATATATTGAGGAGGCTTGACAACAGAGGTTGATAACTTCACATTTATTGGCAATTCGTTTCTTTATATCGCTTCCAGGTTCCAACTGTGTTGACATTGACAAAATCCTGGTCTGGTAAACTAACACTCTCCCTCTCTCTCTCTCTCTCTCTCTCTCTCTCTCTCTCTCTCTCTCTCTCTCTCTCTCTCTCTCTCTCTCTCTCTCTCTCTCTCTCTCTCTCTCTCTCTCTCTCTTGCTCTCTCGCTCTCTCGCTCTCTCTCTCTCTCTCGCTCTCTCTCTCTCTCTCTCTCTCTCTCTCTCTCTCTCTCTCTCTCTCTCTCTCTCTCTCTCTCTCTCTCTCTCTCTCTCGCTCTCGCTCTCAACACAGTGTGTTAATTTCGCAGCGCGTAATGGCTGAATGAATGAATGGTAACTTGTTTAAAATGACAAGATATATGTGTTCATTATTGGATTGATGATGATACGTGTACTAGTGTAGTATGAATGAACTCGCGACCACCCAAGTGTAGTTCATAGTGGCCGCCACTGCTCATTAGATCACACCTAGGGGGGTCTAACGACCCTCCGCTGCGCGTCGGGCCTAACAAGTAACAACCACCCCTAGGCATGATCTAATCATTCTAATGAGTATAACACACTCCTGCGCGTGATGTAATGCTTAAATCTACCTTGCCTATATTACTACCTACTATGCTAATATGCACTCAAGTCTGTAGCACTCAAGTTCGACACTGTTTGACAAACAATTTTACTTACCCTTAGCTGCCAGAGTTGTACCCTTCCTGCTGACTTGTTGTACAGAAGTTGTACGTCGCTTTGGATAAAAGCGTCAGCTAAATTTCTCATGAAGTGAAAACGTGGATCCTGAGAAGGAATCTATTTCTCATTGTCATGATTTCTTCATGATTTCTTAATGTACATAGATGACAATTATTCTGTGTGTGTGGGTGTGTGCATACACTAGTATGCTCCTTGTGGGTATAGAGGGATGCTGAGGAGGGGGGTTGGTTTGGATCAGGGAATGTGGCTATGATGATGATGTGATTTTATTATCTCTTAATCGTATTTTGTATTGCTTAATTGTATCATGTTTCACATTTTATATTGTGTATTTCGTGTATGTCTACCTGCCCAGGGACAGCAGACTGCAGGAAATTAGCTGATAGCTAAATCTGGTGCAATGCATCTCCTCTCATTAATTGAGATTAATGTATGTTGTACACGGTCCCTGACAAACTGAGCGATAAACTAAAGTAAATGGTTAACAGACGGTAAAAGGGTGTATAGAACTTGACAGGGGGTGTGTTCTAGTGACATCACAACCGTGGTCACAGGCATGAGCCACAGAGTGTCATGGATAATCCTAGTGGTGACGTTATTTACTAGGCCATAACATATGACCTCAAGAATGCCCCCTTGTTGACACAAATCTATTTCAAGTATCTATTGTAATCTTTTTGTCATTATTAAAGAGTGTTGTTTTTACTTATTTTCATATAATAACCATGTAAAGCGTCTTTGGGTACCCAGATAAGCACTATACAAGTCTGATGTATTATTATAATTGTAATAATGGTTGATAGTGTAGTTCTATGGCTGACAGTCTATAGTTCTATGATGGTCTATAGTTCTATGGCTCACACACTATAGTTATATGATGGTCTATAGTTCTATGGCTGACACACTATAGTTCTATGATGGTCTATAGTTCTATGGCTGACAGTCTATAGTTCTATGATGGTCTATAGTTCTATGGCTGACAGTCTATAGTTCTATGATGGTCTATAGTTCTATGGCTGACAGTCTATAGTTCTATGATGGTCTATAGTTCTATGGCTGACAGTCTATAGTTCTATGATGGTCTATAGTTCTATGGCTGACAGTCTATAGTTCTATAATGGTCTATAGTTGTACGTCTCACGGGCACTTCCCCTGCACTTCGTGTTTTTCCTGTGTGCTGTTTTTCCCTGTGAAGGCTTATTCTTGTTTTTCTCTCTGTGTCATCCACAGCTCACTACCCCCAGTGCTTTCCACCGGCAACGGTCATCCGCTCGCCAGGCTAAAAGACGCACACACACCACACATTCCCCTCCCCCCTCTTCGGCGTATTATTAAATGCCCTATGCGGGGTTCAACACTATCATGTCTCCCGTGTTGTGCACTTGAGCCCACCTGTTACGAGTCCTAACAGATGGTCTATAGTTTTTTGATGGGCTATAGTTTTATGATGGTGTATAGTTCTATGGCTGTTGGTGTGTGCGCCTCTGTTCTCTCTGTTGTCTGTCTCTCCTTCTCTCTCTACACAGGTGAGCTTGGCTGAGTGAATGATTGGCCGGTGTGTACGTTTCTAGGGAGCTGAATGATTCCAGCCTGCAGCCTTGCGGTTTAAGTTCTGCTCCTGTGGGCCTCTCTTCTCCACTTCCAACCAAGCTTTCCAGCCAGCATGATAAAGAAAAAAGATTACCTTTGTGCTATTCTGAAATCCAAGGTTTGGTAGAGGTGGGTGGCATTTTCATTTAAACAATTTTCTCCTGTAAATTGACTGTATTTATATAGCACTTTTATCCAAAGCACTTTACAATTTGTGCTTCCCATTCACCCATCCATTCATACTGTACATTCCACACCGATGGCGGCGGCGACCATGCAAGGTGCCAACCTGCATGCGCACACAGACACACACACACACACACACACACACACACACACACACACACACACACACACACACACACACACACACACACACACACACACACACACACACACACACACACGCACGCACGCACGCACGCACGCACGCACGCACGCACACACGCACGCACGCATGCATGCATGCATGCACGCACGCACGCACGCACACACACAAACCCACCCAATTTTCAGCCGTTGACTAAAAATACACTTCTTCAATCAATATCTGAAATTAAACAAATAAATAAATACAAAATGACTAACCTTCGTAGCCTACTGTCTTTTATTATTATGCACTTTGCTACAAAGTAATCTACTGTGCATTACTACCTACTATGCTAATATGTCTATGCTAATATAGCACTATAGACTGTAGCACTCAAGTTCAACACTGTTGACAATCGTATTTACCCTTAGCTGCCAGAATTGTACCCTTCCTGCTGACTTGTTGTACAGAACGTGTAAGTTGGTTTGGATAAAAGCCTCAGCTGATGACTAAATGTAAAAAATACAGTTAGCGAACTAGCTTAACCCCTAACCGTATTTTCAGAAAAATTGCCTAAAAGTACATACCCAGGTAAATGGAAGATTGCTCCCTGTCTACAAGGCCATTTGCATGTCCTCGGTATCTAGGGACATCCATGGACGTCAGGGAATGTATTCCCAGTGTCAGAAATATTGTGTCTTTTACTATGCTTGAGTAAATTGTAATGAACCAAAGGATTTTGGTCATGCTAGCATTGACCAAAAGTAAAAAGATGCCACTTAGCTCATTCAGCACCTTCCTGAGATCAAGTGTACAAAAGATCTAAGCAAATTAATTAAGGGCCAATGATTAATTTTTTTTTTGTAGATACAGTACAGTACTGAATTTAGCAAATTTTCATCAGATTGAGACATGTTTTTTTTCTAGACGTTCGCAGAAAGGTAAAGAAACAAACTATGTTCTATTTTATGGCAATAACGTTCAGGTCTGTTCGACCCGTGAGACATAATCATGAAAAATAACGTTAAAAAAAAATGTCACGCCAGACGGCTCCAAGTTTGACAGGGGCTGGCGTAAGCTGGGTAGTGTAGTTTAATGAAATTCAAAGCCCTGGGTCTCTTCTTTCATAGGACTACACAAACGCCTGACTTCCTGATTTCCTCACGTCAATATCTGCCTGTTTCCGCCGGGATGTGCCGAGATATCTATAAATGAATATTTAGCTAATAACACTTTTTTTTTTGATCCACTTTTTCTCCCATTTTTTCCATATTTTCTCCCATCCCAATTTCGTATCATCCAATTCAACCCTCCCCTGTCACGAACGCTGTTTCTTGCCTCCCACAAGCCGGCTGCAATGTGGACTAAGTCATACATAGCACAAGTCCCCTCCGGTACTTGAGGTAACAGCAGTCGCATCTTTTCACCTGCGCAGCTCCATCTCTCAGTGTCGAGGAGTAACGCGTGGGAGGCTCACGCTGCCCCCGACACTTCCTGATTTTACTGCGCAGGCGCACCAACCGACTTGTAGGAGTCGCTTGTTCACAACGTTCGATCCCCACCCTTCAGTTTTTCCCTCCCCGTAATACGGCCAATGTGTATTACTGCGGACGACCAGCCAAACTGAAAAACAATGTGGAGAGCTGGATTCGAACACGCGAATCCTAGCGTCTCCACACTGGTGGCGAGTGACTTGTCCACTACACCACCTAGCCGCCCTAGCTAATAACACTTAAAATCATTGGTAAACAAACGTAGTGCTGAAAATATACACTTTGACTGCTGTTTTTATAGGGTTAGTGTCTTTACTTTCTTGGCAAAATAAATAAATGCTACATTAATGAATACAGACTGTATTGATCTATTTATGGTGTGAAATTATTGTCGGTACCGGTCCACTCAGGCTTAAGGGGTTAAGGGCTTAATTTTTGGAGAAATCTTTGGTGATTGCATTGATGTTGATTCTACAAACATCCTTGGATTTAAATAATTACAATAATAATAAATATAAGAATATTTGTATCATTACCAATTATGTTTTACATTTATAGTCATGATTCAACAAGGCATTGTGATGTCCTAAAATAAATAAAAGCATTACACAAACACTGCAAATGGCAGTTAATAAATAAATAAATAAGAACTCAATTGTGCGGATATAGCTATAGTGGAATAGAATGGACACATCTACATTCTTCTCACAGCACATCCCATTCCTTTCATGTAGGCTATATATTTTCCATTTTGTATTAATAGCCAATATTGTATATTGTTGTTTTTTATTATTGGTATTATTTATTTTTATCTTGCTTAGTGTTCACATTGTAATAGCCAGTGGAGAAATATTCCACTGGGCAAATAAAACCTTGAACTTGCAGGTGGACTTGAACATTAATCATGTAAATTGTACCATGCCATCCAATAATCAGTGATCAATTGCGGAGGGAGCAAGAGCGATGAGTACCTAGTGTGATGCTTAAGACTACCAAGACCTGTCCTAATGGAGCTGTGCAATACTGTGGAGCCAGCACTGAGGAGCCTGAACAGACTCTCAAACCCTGTGCCACCACACATCCAGGTGCTATCCACCTTGGGCTTTTATTTTTATTTTTTATTGTATTTATTTTTGGGCTTTCTGTATTTTTCACCCATCCCAATTTTTTGGTCATTATGCCAATTCCCTTCCTGGTCATTCCGCGCATTGCCCCACTGTCTGCCTGGGGAGGGTGTAGAACTACCACATGCCTCCTCCGATACATGTGGAGTCGCCAGCCGCTTCTTTTCACCTGAGTTTCACTGAGGGAATGTAACGTGAGCGGAGGTTCACGCTATTTCCTGTCACGCTTCCTCCGGTCCTGGTCCTGTGGGACCAGGACCCAGACATTCACAACTCCCCATCAATAACCATCATAACATAACATTGCCAACCGGTGGGCTGATGCAGATCTGGCATCAGCTCACACACCAACTTATTATTATTTACTGCCAGTTATGTTTATTATGTTTATTGTCTGTATTGTCGTTGTTGTCTCCACTTTGTTAGTCTTGTGTTCCCCTGTCTGTGGTTTGTAAATATGTTTTAGTCTGGTTGTTTATTTGTTATTGTTTTCTCAGTGTGCTCTGTGTTCTGTTGTTTCGGTCTACCACACCTGTGTCCTGTTTGTAATTACCCTCTGTGTCTATCAGTGTCTTGTCAATTAGTCTGTGTATATTAGTGTGGTCTGTCCTGCCCTCCTGTGCGGGATCATTGTTCAATGTTACCTATGTTTGTCAGTTCTGTATTGTTCCTGTCTTGTTAAGTAAACTGTTTTCATCACCACGTCGACTTCTGTCTCATCCATCATCATTGCTTACTCTGCCACCTGGGTTCATCATCATGCCGAATAAGCATAATCGTAACAGAATGATCCCGCCGCCTAACCTGAACCCGGCAGAGAGGAGAGACGGAGCGAGCTTCGCGCTCGGGATCCTGGGCGCTTCTGTCCTGCGTGCCGACCAGGCGACCGCTCGGGATCTGGCACCATGGGACGCAGTGGCTGGGCCAGCGGCGCCGATGACATCGGGTGCTTGCGCCGCGGCCACTCCTATGCCGGATCCCTGGGTGGGGAGTCACCTGGTCCGCAGGGGAGCGTCGGGGAAGGGGCGCGGATCCCGACGCCACAGCCCCAGGGGAGGGGGTTCCCAGGACCGCATGTCTTCCTCGCCGGCCTGGTCGAGGTCCCAGAGGACGAGCCACCACCATGGCAGACCTGGAGGACGACGCCAGATTCCGCTGCCGGAGGGACCCCGGTTGGGGGTCCTGCACAGCGTCCTGCCGCCAGGGAGCCTCCGGTTCGGGGTTCGGCGGTGGGTCTTGCCACCGTGGAGACCCCAGCCCCAGGTCCTACTCCGGAGCCGTTACCCCTACCCTCCATCCTTCCCTGTTCCAGTCTTCCTCGTCAGCCCCCTCCTCCCGATCCAGTTCCCGCGAGCCCCGTCCCTCGAACCCCCCTCCTCCCCCCTCACTTTTTCGCTGATGCGGCTTCCGTCCCCCCCACCCTCCCCGTTCCCAGGGGGCCTGCTGGGTCGCCTGGGAGTCAACCTTCGAGGGCGGGGTACTGTCACGCTTCCTCCGGTCCTGGTCCTGTGGGACCAGGACCCAGACATTCACAACTCCCCATCAATAACCCTCATAACATAACATTGCCAACCGGTGGGCTGATGCAGATCTGGCATCAGCTCACACACCAACTTATTATTATTTACTGCCAGTTATGTTTATTATGTTTATTGTCTGTATTGTCGTTGTTGTCTCCACACACACACACACCACTGATGATAAACAGGGCCACCGTGGACAGGGTGAGCAGCTTCAAGTACCTGGGGGTCCACATCTCAGAGGATCTGACATGGTCAACACACATAGACACAGTCGTAAAAAAGGCGAAGCAGCGCCTCTACCACCTGAGACAGTTAAGGAAGTTCAGAGTATCGGGGAAGATACTCCAGTCCTTCTACGTCGGAGCTGTAGAGAGCATCTTGACTGGAAACATCACTGCCTGGTATGGAAACAGCACGGCACAGGACAAGAAGGCCCTACAGAGAGTGGTGCACTCTGCCGAGCGTACCACGGGTATTGCACTACCTCCCCTGCAGGTTCTATACAACAAGAGGTGCAAATCCAGAGCCTGCAGAATAATGAAAGACCCTCACCACCCCAATAACAGCCTGTTCCAGCTGCTGAGGTCAGGCAGACGCCTGCGAACACCAGCTACTCTAGGACAGAGAGGCTTCGGCTCAGTTTCTTCCCCCAGGCCATCAGAGCCTTGAACAATGAACACTGAACTCTCCACACACAAGCACACATTAGCACACACACGACACGCACGCTGTGCACGCTCGCACACTAGCAGCCACTTTAACATGAGAAAGCACTCACTCATGCTGCACACGCCCACACTTATGGCCACAAAGGAAAGGTCACTTTAAAAATAGTATAGTAACAGTGTATTGCACTACCAAGGGACCTAGCATGTCCTTCATGCTCTGTAAATAACTATGTACAAATACCGTGATGTCCCACTATGTTACCTGTTTATTGCACAATGTTGTTTATTGGATTCCATTATATGTTGTACTACTGTATTGCACATCGTTGCGGGCAAGACCACCCGCATTTCATTGTATACTTGTATGCCGTGACAAATAAAACTCTTGACTTGACTTGACTTGACTTGAGTCTTGTGTTCCCCTGTCTGTGGTTTGTAAATATGTTTTAGTCTGGTTGTTTATTTGTTATTGTTTTCCCAGTGTGCTCTGTGTTCTGTTGTTTCGGTCTACCACACCTGTGTCCTGTTTGTAATTACCCTCTGTGTCTATCAGTGTCTTGTAAATTAGTCTGTGTATATTAGTGTGGTCTGTCCTGCCCTCCTGTGCGGGATCATTGTTTAATGTTACCTATGTTTTTCAGTTCTGTATTGTTCCTGTCTTGTTAAGTAAACTGTTTTCATCACCACGTCGACTTCTGTCTCATCCATCATCGTTGCTTACTCTGCCACCTGGGTTCATCACCATGCCGAAGAAGCATAATCGTAACAATTTCCGCCTGATCCCCTCCCTGCTGAACAGACGCCACGACCGACCAGTAGGAGTCACCGTTTACAACAACCAGGACACATACCCCACCGGCTTCCCACTCGCTAACACTGCCAATTGTGTTAGTAAGGACGACTGACCAAGCCAGAGGTACCGCTGACAGCTGGATTCGATCCCAGAGTCTCTGCGGTGGTAGGCGAGTGCTTAGTCCACTGTGCTAACCAGCCGCACCCACCTTGGGCTTTTTAAGGACATTCCAGAGTGAGCTAGGAGACAGGGTGGGCATATCGCTGCCATCCATCAGCCGCAACCTCCAGCGAGTTGTGGATGGAATCATATAAGCCGCACAATACATCCAATTCCCATACTGAACAACAACAGTCAAGAGAGGATTCCATGCGATTGCTGGTCTTCCCAACACCATCGGCGCAATTGCGCATCGAGGCACCCTCCCCAGATGCGTTTCTATTATCTCAACGCAAAGGAATACCACTCCATCAATGTTCGAATCATCTGCGACGGCCAGAATTGTTTTATTAGGAGATTGCGGATATGCGCTGGTCCCCTGGTTGATGACCCCACTCACCGACCCCCAGATGGAGCAGCAGGTGGCCTACAATGAAAGCCATGCACGGTCCACTCATTCCACCGAACAGCGCAGCATCGGAGAGCTGAAAAGATGCTGGACCCATTTCTTTTTCACTGCAGCCGCTGTGTGCTCCTATCCTGACACCACATTAACCTCACCTGTTATCTCGTCCCATGCTTTTTTTTGGATGGCCTTGTACCCGTATTAACACTACTATATAAGCTGTCACGCTAAGATGTCATGCTCTACTCCTTAAAACAGTTAGGTCTGCATTTACTGGCCGGTGCACCATGGACCATATATATATTAAGGGCGGCTAAGTGGCGCAGTGGGCAAGGCGCTCGCCACTAACGCAGGAGATGCTGGGTTCGAGCCCAGCTCTCGGCGTTGCTACCAGCTTGGCTGGTCGTTCATACTAACACAATTGGCAGTGTTAGGAGTGGGAAAGCTGGTGGGTGGGGATTGGACGTTGTGGACGGCGACTCCTACAGGTCGGTTGGTGCGCCTGTACAGCAGAATCAGGAAGTATCGGGGGCAGCGTGAGCCTCCCACGTGCTACTCCTCACCACTGAGAGATTGCGCTGTTCAGGTGAAAAGATGCGACAGCTGCCTCCTCGTGTACCGGAGGGGACACGTGATGCAAGGCTTGGTCCTCACTGCAGCCGGCCAGTGGGAGGCATAGTCTAGCAACGTCGACTTCTGAGACAGGGGAGGGGAGAATTGAAGGGAGAATTGGCGAGGAAAAATTGGGATGGGAGAAAAAATAGAAAAATAAGGAGAAAAAGTGGATAAAAGAAATAAATAAAAATAAGAATATATATATATATTTATTCTTACCGTATCAGTCTGCACATTTCTGCAAAATAAACCCTTTTACATATTTTTAAATACTGTAACGGTACACAGAAGCCACGGTTCGGTACGTACCTCGGTATGAGTTCGGTACAACAGGAACAAATTATTCATAATGATTATTATATATTTATAATTATTATTATTTTTAACCTGTTAAGCCCTAGCCCTATTTTCTGAAAATCTGCCTAAAATACATACCTAAGTAAATGTAAGATATTTCAGATTCAGATTCTCTCCCTCCCACTTAATCAAAATGACAATTTACTACATTTGATAACCAGGACACAGTTATTTCAAATTTGTATTCATATTTTATTTTGGTCTTTTACCATATATTTTGTATTCTCATATGTTTTTATGGTAATTTATATTACCCTGCCTGTACCTCCCTTCCCCCCTCCCCTGTGCTGCTATGACCCCTGGATTTCACCAAGGGGATCAATACAGATACATCTTATCTTATGTTATTTTATCTTATGGTACCACTATGACTGTTTGTTATGCCTCATCTAAGGGAGACTCAAAGGCATGACATAATGTGGACCCTCCACTCCCAATTCCCCCAAAATCCACCTCAAAACACAGAGGAAATGGCAAAAAGATGAACAATTTATTAGAATTACAGAAGAATGAAGATGAAAAAGGGAAGCATAGGCTTCGGAGTGGACCATGGTCAAAATAACTAACTAACCTTTTAAATAATCTAACTAAACTAAGAAATAAAGATAAGATAAGATATTCCTTTATTGATCCCTTGGGGGAATTCGGGCGTCATAGCAGCATGAGGGAGGGGAGGTACAGGTATGGGCAAGGTAACAGTAGAAAGACATATGGGGGCGACAGTGGCTCAGGAGGTAGAGCAGTCGTCGGGTAATCCGGAGGTTCCCGGTTCGATTCCCGCTCCTCACTCCTCCTCAATGTCCTTGAGCAAGACACGTATTAACCCCTAACTGCTCCCGATGAGCAGGTTGCCACCTTGCATGGTCGCCTCCACCATCGGTGTGTAAATGTGAGGAACAAATTGTAAAGTGCTTTGGATAAAAGTGCTATATAAATGCAGCCATTTACCATTTAACATTTACATACATATAGGCAAGAAATCTGAATATAAAAATATCAGAAAAATAAACAGTGTAAACAAAGGTGCAGATGAGGATTGGTTATATTATATGTTACAATAAATATAGGCAATAAAGAATTTGCCTCTGAATATATACTATGAGTCGGAGTAAAAGTAAACAGTATACACAAGGTGCAGTAAACAATGAAAATAAAATAAAGGGATCTATGCCTGACTCCCATTTCAAACACAAGAAAACAATCACAAATCAAAAGGCAGCCCACCCCTACTGCGCCCACTAAGATTACCAACATTATCAAGAGCACAACAATAACTAAATCAAAGAGGTTGGGTTGGGGAATGCGAGTAGAGGGTGCTGTCGCAGGTTGCTGTAGCGCCTATATGGTCGTGGAGATGGTGATCAGTGGGAATCAGTGTCAGCCACCAGGCACAGCAATCACTCAGCCAGTTGTCCTACAGGAAAATATAAGATTAGATTTGATTCAAATGTATTGTCATCATACAGCACAACAGTGGAGGCTGCTGACCAAATTTTTAGGTGAAGCACAAATTATTATATTATATTATATATTAAATAATATTTTTAAAACATCCCCCACTGTGTGTCAGTGGTCAGTGGACACAGATGAAAACATATTAACATTAGGTGACAGCGGACCTGACCAGATGAAAACATATTAGGTGACAGCGCACCTGACCAGATGAAATCATATTAGGTGACAGCGCACCTGACCAGATCAAAACATATTAGGTGACAGCGCACCTGATCAGATCAAAACATTTTAGGTGACAGCGCACCTGACCAGATCAAAACATATTAGGTGAAGGTGACAAGGAAGCCACAGACTCATACCCCCCCGACACTCAACTAACCGCCTCGGACAGTCCTTCATACCAGTGGCCATCAGGCTCCACAACAGTGGGCAGCGACTGCTGCCAGACATCGACCTAGAACTAATAGGAACCCAAGTAGGACAATAACACTACCTTATGCATACTGCACCTTATGTGGATACTGTGATACTGTGAATAATGAATAATGTATATTTCAGTTAGTTAGATAGTAAATTATATTGACCTATTTGTTTACACTGCTTGTGTTGTTTTCACTACCTGTACCCCCCCCCCCCTTCCCCCATGCTGCTATGATGCCTGAATTTCCCCAAGGGGATCAATAAAGGAATATCTTATCTTATCTTAAAAGGAAAGATGAAATTACCTACCTGGGTTCCATCCTATAGAGGCAAATCTTTCCTGTGACAAAATGGGATCCAATGTAATAAAACTAAGTCAACCAACGAACTAGATTCCTGTACCGGATCTCCTCTCTGGTAAACAAGAATACCTTGAAGACTCTAACAGGAGCACTCATTCAAGGGTACTACGACTATGCTTGCACCTCATGGTACCAAAGCACCTCAAAGGCACTAAAAACAAGATTACAAACATCACAAAACAAACTGGTCAGACTACTGCTTGACCTTACTCCTAAAACCCACCTCACCCCTGTCCACTTTGACAACCTAGGATGGCTTAGAGTAGACGACAGAGTACAGCAACTTGCAATGGGCCTGGTCTACATGATACACTACACCACTAAGATACCCATGTGCATGTCGAAATACTTCCCAAAGGTCAGTGAATACCACGACCACAACACCAGAGGGAGTTCCACAAATCATGTTCAACCCAGATAAAATAATAAAAAAAGGGTTTTTTTAATAAAAGAAAATAGTCATAACTTAGAAATTAGATTGCATAGGTCTATGAATCGATATCGCGATTCTGTTTCGATTAATTGCCCAGCCCTACAGTGTGTACAGTAAGTTAGCTTGGTGATTATCATTGTGATGTAGGCTAAGCTGCCTAGCTACTGTTAGCATACAAGCCTACTTACTTTTTCATCCACAACGTTTTTTCTGATCCAGATGCATAAATCCACTTCTTCATGTTGCTCAGTTGCTGGTTTATACTTCGGTCCTAATGTTGGCGCAAAGTTTAATTTAGCCTGACTTGTTATAGCTGTACAGCTTACTAACTACTAAACAACAACTTTCTCATAGTCTCAACTTTCACATAGTCAAAATGGGTCCAGCTGCATGTGAGGAGGATAGGTTTAGCTCGGGCCAATCTCAAGTTTATCAAGTTTCTTTATTATTTGTCATACAGAAGTACAGAATACTTTTATACAAAATGCTTCTTTATGTTACATTTTGTATAAAAGTATTCTGTACTTCTGTATGACAACTAATAAAGAAACTTGAGAAACTTGAGATTGGCCCGAGCTAAACCTATCCTCCTCACATGCAGCTGGACCCATTTTGACTTTGCAATGCAGAAATCTCTGATTGGATTTGCAAGGCTGCCAATCATATTCAACCTCCGTGTATTGGATGTCAAGGGCTGTCAATCAATCAATCCTCCATTCAATGGCAAGAGTTTAACTGCACAGACCGTGCTTAGATGAAGTTAATAGCCTATTTTGATTCGCTGTTATTTATTATTTATTTAACAATGGGTCACACCTGTGAAGTTTTCTTCACGAATAATTACTGCAGGCAATTATACTGCAGTGCAGGCCTGCTCAGAGCTGTACATTTTGGCCATTTTTGAAGAAAACAAAATTCACTGGCATTTTTTTTACAGAGGAAAACATTTATAATAAAAAAATAATAATAATAATAATTTAAAAAAAAATATATATATATATAGTTTTTTTTTTTTTTTTTTTTTTTTTTTATATATAAGTATATGTAAATTAATAATAATTATGAATTATGAGTGAATTTGTGTTTCACGTGTTGTCATAGAGAAACCTCCACTGCAGCACAAGTACAAGTACAGTACAACACAAATAAGTTTGGCATCCAACCAGAGTGCAAATGTAACAGTAAAGTGTGTCTGCAAAACGAGGTACTGTTCCGGCACGTTAGCGACCCCTGGGATGGGGAGGAAGTACTACAGCTGGTAGTGCCAACAGCGCTGCGGCGACATATCTACGAGACTCAGCACGACCATGGGGGACACTTTGGCAGACACAGGACCATAGGTCTAATGAGGCGGGGTTACTTCTGGATAGGGATGGCAGCAGAGGTGAACGACAGTGCAAACGGTGTGCTCTAGCCCGAGACATTTTCCCTAAGTCGCAGGCCCCTATGACCTGCACCAATGTGACCGCTCCTATGGAGGTCTTAGCCAAGGACTTTACCATATTGGAATCATCGATGGGAGGTTACGAGAATGTCTTAGTCCTGACTGACATGTTTACAAGGTTCACTGCCACCAAGCCTCTTCAACTCATTCAGAATGCAGCGGCCCGCCTGATCTCAAACCTACCGAAGTCGGCCCATGTCACCCCACTTCTTAGGGACCTGCACTTGCTCCCCATTGCTGCATGAATCCGCTTCAAGGCCCTCGACCTGGCATACCATGCGGCAAAGGGAGCCGCTCCCGCCTACCTCCGGTCAATGGTCTCTAACTACACACCCTCAAGATCCCTACGCTCTGTATCTTCTGGCCGTCTCAGACCCACTCCTATCCAAGCTCCGGGAGGGTCATCAAGGAGAACCTGCCTTTTCTCAGTCCTTGACCCACAATGGTGGAATGAACTACCCACCCCAGTTAGGACAGCCTAAACCCGTCCAATCTTTCGCCGTCGACTAAAGACGCACTTCTTCAACCATTATCTAAAACAATTAACTAAATGTCTAACCCTAACTAACCTTACTGTCATGCACTTAATAAACTAACCTACACTGTAGCACTCAACATGTTGATGAACTTTGTTACTCAGCTGATAGAGTTGATACAAGATACAAGATACAAGAGTTTTATTTGTCACGGCATACAGGTATACAGTGAAATGCGGGGGGTCTCGCCCGCAACGATGTGCAAATACAAGTAATAATATAAGAGTCCAACCAATAGTGCGACATAGTGCAATAAACAAGTAAACAAAGTAGGCATATCGGTATCTGTACATGAGCTATTTACAGAGCTATTTACGATCTCAAGCTATACTGTTCTTAAAGTGATCTTTCCTTCTGTAAAGTGTCCATAGTGTGAGCGTGTGCAGCATGAGTGTGTGTGTGCTCATGTTAAAGTGGCTGCTAGTGTGTGAGCGTGTACAGTGTGTGTGTTGTGTGCAGGGGCGTAGCTGGGGGGGGGGGGGGGGTAGCTTAGGATGATTCCAAGGGCCCAGCACTGGGGGGGGGGGGGGGGGGCCCAAATTTTTTGCAAATTGAAATGCTATTTGGCCCTAAACAGAGAGTACACAGTGGCAGAATACCTGAGCACTGTGACTGACCCAATACTAAGAAGATCCTTGACTAGGTACAGACTCAGCGAGCACAGCCTAGCCATCGAGAAAGGCCGCCATAGACAGACCTGGCTCCCAAGCGAAGACAGACCCACTGCACACAAGATGAGGTGGAAACCGAGCTCCACTTCTTAACAACCTGCCCACTATACCAAGACATATACTTCCCACAAATTGCAAACACTCAAAGAGACTTTGAAAACATGGACAATAACTCAAAACTCCCATACCTACTGGGATAAATACAAGAATGTGAAATAAAGCCCATTTGAATTGAAGAGAGAGAGATAGATAGAGCATGTCTGTGTGTGTTAGAAAGAGAGAGATAGAGAGAGAGCATGTCTGTTTGTGTGTGTGTGTTAGAGAGAGAGCATGTATATGTGTGTGTGTGTGTGTTAGAAAGAGAGAGAAAGATAGAGAGAGAGAGCATGTCATTTTGTGTTAGAGAGAGATATAGAGCATGTCTGTGTGTGTTAGAAAGAGAGAGAGAGAGAGCGAGAGAGAGCATGTGTGTTTGTGTGTTAGAGAGAGAGAGCATGTCTGTGTGTGTGTGTGTGTGTGTGTGTGTGTGTGTGTTAGAGAGAGAGCATGTACAGTGTGTGTGTGTGTGTTAGAGAGAGAGATAGAGAGAGAGAGAGAGAGAGAGAGAGAGAGAGAGAGAGAGAGAGAGCTCAATGGCGGGAATAGAATAGGTTACATGAAAAACTCACCCTAACGCAGAATCAATGGCAAAGTTGGAAGGAGACGACATCGACGCATTTTCCGTGGAGATGAAAAGTACCAGTCCCTTGGGAGTCCTAGTTTATCTGCCACACGTTAGCGCTCGATAACTTAGCAATTAGCTAAAGGCAGGGACGGTAACTAGCGTTAGCTAACACTAGCTAGCTAGCGTTAGCTAAAGCTAGCTAGCTAGCATTAGCTAACGCTAGTTACGCGTCCCGGCCTTTAGCTAATTGCTACTAGCCGACATAGCTATAGCCTGACTGAAGGTTCTAACATGCAACAACTTTCATCTTCAGTCCATCTGCCGAACATCCTCTTCGTCTTGGCAAAGTTGGCATAACCATCATACTTGGTATTGATAACAAGCTTATGGCACACAGTGTTAATTTCTTCTGCTCCATGCTGC
The DNA here is from genome assembly GCF_963971535.1 of Notolepis coatsorum. Taxonomy (NCBI): domain Eukaryota; kingdom Metazoa; phylum Chordata; class Actinopteri; order Aulopiformes; family Paralepididae; genus Notolepis; species Notolepis coatsorum. Next base: position 94,175,219 of record NC_140166.1, read on the forward strand.
TTTTCAAAAGACATCCACTCGCTCCTCTGGATAGCGCTGAATAGATCCTGTACCTGGCTGACTGTAGCCCCTTCCCTCGTGGATCCGTGAAGAGCCCGGAACACTATTCTACAAACGTGTCTATCTGCAGAGCAGCCGAGCCGCAGAAACCGGAACACTATTCTACAAACGTCTAATGTGAAATATATAAGCATGTAAGCAAAACTAGATTTTAGGTCTGTGATGAAAAAGGGCCTCGCAGGAAAGGGGGCCTTGCAAAAAAAAAATAAAAATGAATAAAAAAATAATAATGATATTTTTTTTCTTTTTTTTTGCGAGGCCCCCCTTCCCGCGATGCCCCCCTCCACAACAGCCAGCGCGCCAGTGACGTCACTAGCCGGAGAGCCAGCAGCGCCACTGTCTACACCAAACCGGTGTAGAAAGAGTTGAGCTTGTCCGCGAGGGAGGCGTCGTCGCTCCCCATTGAGGGGGCGCTGACTTTGTAGTCAGTTATTGTCTTCAGTCCCTGCCATAATCCTCTTGTAGACTCTCACGTGTGAGCGAGTCTGTTAAAGGTGCATTTCGCACCTTCAGCATTGGGAATTATCACCTGTTTGATTTCATTAAGATGCTCAGGACTCAGTGAAGGGGCCGTTTTGGGCCACTACGTTCGCTAGCTACGACACAGCGCTGCAACGGGGGGTTTATTATTTCAAGGTGCCGACTTAGCTATAGTGAATGTTCGTTACCAAGTGTGGGCCCCACTCAACTCATTCATGGCCATGCCCTTTTTCCCTCATCTGCACTGACTAGCGCCAGCTTTTCTTGACCCTTTTCACTATATTTCACGATCTTTGCGGAGCTATTGTATATTCTATATTATAGCTATGGAGACAATAGTATGGCTCATTTGACAGACACTATTTCTAGTCCAACATGTAAAAAAGCGTTTGTTTCTAAACACTGTAGTTTGTAGTTTATTACACGTTAAAAACCGCCCATTTCCAAGATGATCCAGTCTTTTTCCATAGATCACGCGATAAAACGTGTTATATGCAATAAGCCCAAACCGTTCTGGTTGATCCCCTGAAACAACAAATACTCCCAAATCAAAGGTATATAGTATATACCATGTACATATGTGCATTCACAAAATCATCAAGGGGGGGGGGGGGGGGTCGTTTTAACTCAAAACTGTGATCGTGTTTGTCGAGCATGTTTTACATCGGGTAAAACACAAAACTGTGATCGTTAGAAAAACATGTTTCAGGTTCGGTAAAATAGACATCAATATACCTTGCCTTAGCCAGAAGGTATTCCAAAAATAATAATTTCAAGTGACCGCATCGCCATCGGGATTACCAGTGTATAATGTCTATACTTGTTTCGATGGGAAATACGCTTTGGCAACGGAATTTCGAGGCGATCGCTGTGAATGTCTGTTCAGGCAGGAGGAGGAGCCCTTACAAAAAAAATGTAAAGGAAAATGTGTATCCACACCAAGCCATTCTAGTTCAAAGGTAGGCGATACTGCCACCTGGTGATATTCGACATTGCAATTACAACGTAGGCAAACGAGCCAGGGACGGCTAGAATGATCCGGATGATGGTTTAGAACGGGGATCAGAGGAAAAATATCAAAGGATCTAAAAACGTATTATTACGTGTTTGGCGCTCAAGCGTTGGCGGTGAAACACATAATATTACGTGTTTGGCCCCCAATGAGTTAATGTTTGTGTAAATGCACTGTGTTACCAGCGTGTTTAAGGCTGTGAAGAGAGAGCATTTGGGGGCTCTCAGGTTGGGAAGCGTAATGAAGCAAGCGTGTATCAGTAGGGTAGCACACTTGTGGGTTGTGTTATTGCCGTGCCGCCATAGGGCAAAGGTTTATCAATATCGTAACATTGTTTGTTATACATTGTGCTACTGCAGCGACACCTTTAAAGGGAACGTCCACCATTAAGGTAACATTGTGAAGTATTGCTTTCTTTTCATGCGAGTGTAAAAGGAATGTGTGTGAAAGTAACCCTGTGATGCATTGTTTCCATTCCCACTGAATGAAGAGGGACTGCTTATTAGGGAAGCAGTATCGTGATACACTGTTTATGTCTATGCCACCCTGCCGTTTACAGTAAAAGTTAACTGGGATAACTGTATACCTGTTGTGATGTGTATATATCCACTTACCGTGAATACGGAATTAATTGGCATACTGCATTGTCAGCGGCCAGTATATTTAAAGGGATCATGCACTAATTGTGATTTCTCAACAGATGAACAGTAAGGTACTATTTTGGGGAAACCGTATTAACCACTACTTCCACCGGGTGTGAGGGGGTATGCTGCTTACTCGACGGGATGCAGTTGTTAAGGGAATTACAGTGTATTATTTAAGAGCCGTGTATGATTACTGTACAAGCTCCTAGGTTGGTAAATCCTAAGGCCCTGTCGACCGCATTCACACCTTACGCCTAGTAGTGTGGCAACTGCAGTTGGGGGGCCGGCTGGACTTAGCTCCTCCGTGTTCCTGCTATCCGGTGTTTGTAGGACCTCACCCTCACTAAGTAGGGATAATCCACCCTGCTATATATTTCATTTCAACCTTTATTTAAAATCGTAAGCATCGGAGGTTTCCCTCATTTACAGAGACGATGATTGTACAAAATGTAAACAAAATGTAAACAGTACATAATACAAACAATATTAACAGAAATTTAAACACCAGAGTAAAACATTTAAAACGTTTCAAAATCATTTAAAAAAAAGATTAGCTAAAAAAGTTACAGGTAGTCACACAATGGTCTGAAATCATACATTTAAACATTCCAAGGGAAGGGAGAGCCTCCAATTTCAGAGAGTTGAAGGATATTCCAAGAGTTAGAGGCATTAAAGGAAAAGGCTGACTTCCCTATATCAGAACACACTTGAGGAACCCTAAGAACCATCCAGTCATTCGATCGAGTTGAATAGGTTCCAATTAACAGTGAAGAGATATAAACAGGTTGTTTACCAATAAGGGCTTTAAAAAAAAAAATACTAGTGTTTGTATTTGGGTTCCATCCTAGAGGCTAATCTTTCCTGTGACAAAATGGCATCCAATGTAATAAAAAAAAGTCAACCAACGAACTCGATTCTTGTACTGGATCTCCTCTCTGGTAAACAAGAATACCCTGAAGACTCTGGCAGGAGCACTCATTCAAGGGTACTACGACTATGCTTGCACCTCATGGTACCAAAGCACCTCAAAGGCACTAAAAAACTAATTACAAACATCTTAAAACAAACTAGTCAGACTACTGCTTGACCTTACTCCTAGAACCCACCTCACCCCTGCCCACTTTGACAACCTAGGATGGCTTAGAGTAGAGGACAGAGTACATCAACTTGCAATTGGCCTGGTGTACAAGATACACTACATGACAAAGGTACCCATGTACATGTCAAAATACTTCCCAAAGGTCAGTGAATACCACGATTACAACACCAGAGGGAGCTCCACAAATCATGTTAAACCCAGATTCGGCTCAAACAAGGGACTAAACACGTTTCGCAATTATGCCACATCAATGTGGAACGCCCTACCCAAAGCTGTAAAGGAATGTGAATCACTACCCACTTTCAAAAACACTCTCAAAGAACACCTATGGGAGACTGCAATTCGAAACTGGCCCCTACAAATGTCCTAACCCAGTTGTACAGTAAATGACCAAGTATGGCTTTGTCAGTATTCCAATGTACAGTGTACAGCGTCCCCCCCCCTACCCACCCCCCCCCCCCACCTCCAATGTACAGCCCCCCACCCACCCACCCAACCCCACCCCACCTACCCAACCTCCTCCAATGTACAGTTTCTACGTCAAATGTATATACACTCTTTCTTCTGGACACTTTTTGTATCAGAAACAGTACTGTATTTGCTAATCTGGTATGTCATAAATGTATAGATGTAGCAGTACTGTCTATCTGTATGTCGTGTGTGTCATATATGTTATGATGCATTGAAAATGGGGGACCCTGATGTAAACAAGACGAAAGTCTTTCTCTGGTCTGCATCCCCTTAACAATTGTATGTATTGAGCTGTACTGTACTGTACCCATTCTGCAATCTGTTAATAAACTTGTCAATCAATCAATCAAGTAAGTCAAGTCAAGTAATTTATTTATAGAGCACATTTAAAAGCTCGAGAGCCAACCAAAGTGCTGTACAGTACAGTCAAGGCATAAAATCAATGTCCTATAAAATACACAAATACAAAAAGGCACAACAGGACAGGACAGTACATTCAAAAAATAGGACAAGCGGATAGGGGAGCACAAAGTACAGTATAGCACACCAGGGACAGAGGAGCACAAGAAGAGATACAAGAGGGAGGGGGCAGGATAAAATTGCATGGGAGTGTGTGGGTTAGGGTGTGGGAGAAACAGGATTAATCGAAGGCTAGGGAATAAAAGTGGGTTTTTAAACGGGCCTTAAATGTCTCCAGCGTAGGGGCAGATCGAATCTCCAGGGGAAGCTGGTTCCATAGTTTGGGGGCTACGGCCTTGAAGGAGCGATCACCTCTCTTTTTTAGTCTGGTGCGGGGGGGGGACCAGCCGAGCCTGGTTGGAGGATCTTAGTGACCTGGATGCTGCGTAGGGGGTGATGAGCTCGGTGATGTATAGGGGTGCTGCACCCGATAGTGCCTTGAAGGTGAGGAGGAGGATTTTGAAATCTATTGTAAGTGGGACTGGGAGCCAGTGTAGGGAGGCTAGGACTGGTGTGATGTGCTCTCTCTTTCTGGTGCCGGTAAGGAACCTAGCTGCAGAGTGCTGGACCATTTTGAGGCGGGACATGGCTGCCTGACTGATGCCGGTGTAGAGGGCATTGCAGTAGTCAAGGCGTGATGTGATGAATGCATTGACTACCGTTTCCAGGTCGACGGGTGAAAGGATTGGTTTTATTTTACTGATGTTGCGGAGTTGGAAGAAGCATGACTTGACCACGGCATTTACCTGCCGGTCGAATTTGAGCTCTGGGTCAAAGATTACACCCAGGCTCTTGACGTGGGGTTTGAGGTGGGTGGAGAGTTGTCCTAGGCTGTTGGAGAGTGTTTTGGTGGAAGAGGGGGGGCCAAACAAAATGATCTCTGTTTTATTTTCATTTAGCTGTAAGAAGTTGAGGGCTGTCGTGGAATATATTATCATGTTCTTATAGATCTGTGTTGAGACATCATGTTATACAGCGTGACTTTCAGTGTGGCCAGCTTGACTGGTTAATGTGTGTATGTCTCTTTAAGAACACTCCGACAGCCCCTAGCCATAACTTCTTTGTTGTTGTTCCCAGTGACTGAGAACCATTTTTATTTACCTTCATCATCATATCTGATATTATGTTATGACTGACAACTGTGTATTTAACATATGTCTGAAACAGCGCTCGGGGTCAGTCTATGGCCAGACGCTAATGTGTTAACATATTGTCTCTGACTGTAGGCTGTCCTTTCATTTGTGGCCACGTGAAATAAACTTTCTTCTTATTATTAATAATTACTCAGAATGATTTGTAAACAGCTCATCGTTTAGTCCTTTAATATTTCCCATTACAGATGGCGACGAGTGAAATTATGGGATATCCGCGCACTGGGGGGGGGGGGGGGGGGGGGACAGTCTGCGCCGTCCGTTTGGCTGTCACCTCCGGCTTGAACCTTGGGAACGCGTGGGGAACATTCGGTGAGCTGATGGCATTCTGTTTAAAGCGTTTTTGTTTTGCATCTATAAAATAGTTATGTTACAATTAGATTAGGGTGTCTAGATTGACCAGACAGCGAATGACACAGAGTGGTGATTGCCGACGAGCAATCCAGGGGAGAAATAATATCCCTTGCCTCAATCCTCCGGGAAAAACAAGGAGAATGGGGATGCCTGTCTACCGACTGTCTTGTCAACTCTGGCAGGTAAACCCATGGGGATGCGTGTGGGAGTTTGAAGTTATTTTGGGGTTCTGGGTCTAGATGGTGTCTAACACTAGAACATAGTATTGTTAGAGTGGTTGAGTCTCTGGGTCCAGGTGGGGACGAACACTAAAACATGATGTTGTTTTTCTTTTTGTGTGTTACCCTCTTGTTTTCCTCTGAACACTTGGAATTAAAAAGTACGTTCTGATATCATAGGAGAGAATTACATTTGTATCCGATATTATAGGCGTGAGCAAAGGGTACTGTGGGTATGGTGGGAATTACTTTAGTTCATGCAATAAGTCCCAATATTTAGGCGTGGGTTATCTTTTAGGCACTGATTCTGGTTTTTTTTGGGTTGTTTTTCTTTCACAAGGAGGCGGGAAGTGAGGCTGTGCGTGGGGAATACCAAGAGAGAGGAGAGGTGCTGGTCAAACTGCAGTTTTTCTGAAAAGAAATAGGATAGGGGCGTTGTTAGTACGCTGTTCACAGAGCTTTTTAGCCCAAGTGATTAGAGGAAACTATTTTTTGTTTACCACATATTTTATTTTGTTTTGTTTTGTTTTTGTCTGTTAAGAAAAAAGAAGCGTGTTAACACTTTGGCTGCCATGGGTTAAATTAATGATATACCATAGATTGCCAGCGCTATTTGTCTATGGAGAAAGTCCCCTTCTTTGCAGGGCTATAACTTTTTAAATTCTATTGCTACATTGCCATTATTAGGGCCCATTCAAAGTCCTATATGTATTGTTCATTGTGTAGCAACGTTAAACTTTTTCATTCACATATTCATAGTAAAGTATGGTCTAATGTATAAGTATGTTTTCATCTCTTTCTGCAACTTTCTCCAGAACGTGATATATAGCCCCAAATGCATTATATTGATGATGAAATACAGTTTGATGGCAATCAGCGCGATATAAAAAATTCCAACTAGACGTACTTCTAGAAGTTACTACACGTCATCTGATGTTGACCGGATGGGCGAGGGGGCGTTTATAATTCCGTGGGCAGCGTTATACCAATCATCTAATGTGGGTCAAATGTTGATAAAAGCAGTTAGTATCGAAGATGGTAACGTTACACGCTGAAACTCACCCCAGTCTCCGCGCGCCGTTGGGCGATCATCGTAGAGTAGAAATTTTATCATTATGGGATATATTATTACCCGGTCCATCTCCAGCTTGTATAATGGTATATACGTCCAAATCATGTTGTTTATCGAGTTATTGGCAATCGATCGCTATGTAGAGTGACGAGCTAGAATGCCGGAACCTATCCCGAGTGGCCGGAAGCAATACGGACATCTAACACAACCTCCACTGTGCTTCCTGTTAAGCGGTTGCGCGATCGGCCACCAGATGGCGCTCCTGAACCGCCAGAGAGCTCAGTGGGTCCTGCTGGTGGTTCTCAGGCCAGCGGAGGGGGAATATGAATCCGATTCCAGATTTTTGAAATATTGATATAAGGACGCTGTACAGCGTCCCCCGGCAACTTTAGCATCGCCAGCAATGACGCTGTAAAGCGTTTTTAGGCAGTCAAAGTGTTAAAGAATGGAGGATGTGGACAATTTAGAGGAAACTATTTTTGTTTACCGCGTATTATATTTTATTTTGTTTTGTTTAGTTTTTGTCTGTTAAGAGAAAATAAGCGTGTTAGAATGGAGGTTGTGGGCAACCTGACACTTTGTTTTATTTCTCTTCCCCCACGGCGGTGCTTTCCCATCTGCAGGTTCTCGGGTGCGTTGCCAGCCCTCCCGCCACGACAACAGCCTCGTTGCGAGGAGATTGGACGGTCGGGCAGTCACAGTTAGCCCTGGTGAGGACTTTTCTCACAGCTTCCGTGGGGCAGAGCATCCCGAGACGGAAGAAAGCAGAGTTGCGAGGCGGGACGGAGGCCGGCAGCGCATTGGCTGTGGGGCACGGCTGGAAGGCATCGACCTGAGGACATGATGATGGCAGGCAGAGTATATGACACACACATGTTTACATACAGGCACGTTATTACAGGGGATAAACAATTCTGGTTGAAATGCAATTTATTTTTTTCCATTCGATATTTCCATTGAAAAACCCTATCAGATTTATTTAGAACAGGCTTGATCCATGCATGTTCCTAGTCGAGACCGGCTAAGTGGCATTATTTTTATAGCGCAGGGTTTGCTATCACCTCTCCCCAATCACAGAAGAGGGGGAGGGGTGCCGCTATTTTATCTGCATCGTTTGTATGTGTTGACATTGGCATGGGTGAATTTACATCATTTTAGTATCTTGTTATTGAACTAAGAAGCTGGACTGTCTTTGCTCATCATCACATTGCCAGCCACCAAAATACTCATCAATATTTCTGTAGGAGTTCTTAGTGACGATGGACATTTCTCTATACATAGAACTATCCTACATGTCTGTGATCAATACATAGAACTATCCTACATGTCTGTGGCCTATCCTACATGTCTGTGATCAATACATAGAACTATCCTACCAAGTGTCGAATGTGTTATCATTATACAGCACAAATACAGTACAGTGGGAATACATGTGGCAAAACAGAGTGTAGGTGGGATAGTGAAGTGCAGTGTCAGAGTGAAAGGTAACGGTAGAGAGGCAACACTAGGTCTAAAAAGACCCGCTGGATATGTATAGGTATAGATATAGTATCTACAGAGATGTAAGGGAGAATTATGTGTGTGCTATCATACAGGGAGAACTATGTGCGGGTAGGCCTGCCGCGATAAGCAATAAATCGATTAATTGCCGCGATAATTAAAATGCAATGATTTTAACGGGCGCGGTTAATTGCTATTTGTTTTAATGAGGCGGAACCAGTACCTACCCCTCGTCATCTCCGTGTGGGGGGCCGCTGGCCTTACTACAGAGCACAGCACGGTAGCTCGCCTATAGCAACGGCACATAGCTTAACTACATTTCTCAATAGTGTTGCTCCTTTTAACCAAGTAGCGTTATGTGTAGTGTAACGTTAGCTGTTTTTTAGACACAAGTAGTTACTCGCTACTGCCGGAGAAACTGGACTGCTAAATAAAGATTAAAGATCTAACGTTCGTTGATGCTCATTCAGTGCTAACAACATTAGCTAAATAGCTAACAAACTAAATACAACGTATAGCATAGCTACAACACAGAATAACGTTAATACAATTACATGCATCATTGTTTACAATAAACGGGGCTGTTAAAAGGACTGGACACGGGGATAAGTTAAACATGAATTAATTTATTATAACAGGTAGTTGCGCTCTCGTGCCTACGCACCACAGGGCTTACTATTCTAGTATATACGGATTTGACGCTTCCTCCTCATCGTTGATTGCCTGTAGTAGCTGCATCTAACGTTAGTAGTTAACGTTAAAACTAACCTAAAGTTAGTTGTTCACCAACAATCTCAACATTTGTTTTATCATTAGCTCAAAAACATGTGAGACAAGGGGTCCGCGCATAGGTTCTGCTAGGTTAATCACACAACAATACTTCTGGTCCGGTCGGTGGGCTTCAAAATAAAGGTCTAGAACACCGGAAAAGACGGAGCGGTGGGCTTCAAAATAAAAGTCTAAAACACCGGAAAATACGTTTATTTTGTACAGCGTTTTCCTCCACGGGTACTCAAGTACATCATGTGATTGATCGATCTGGATTATTTTTGCCCATCCCTAGTTTATCATGTGCTGAAGTCTCCATTCCAATGGAGATAGTGTATATTTTGGTCTTTATTTGCCTTTTTATTTATTAGGTTTCCAGTTTGTTTCCTCACATTTTATTAACATTTTGTACATGGTACTGCGGGGCAAGGTACATTAATAATACATGTACATGTTAAAAGGATGACACAAAAAGCCAGACAGAGGGCTTGTGTCCAGTTTCAGTTTGTTTTAATCAAATTAACAAGGTAGCTGGCCAAAAACACACTTATGAGTAAGAGTAAAAAAATCCTACTTTTGAGAGTACTTAAGTACTGAAAAGTAAAAGTACATTGTTTTTTTTAAAGGGATAGACCAGGGGTCTCAAACTCATTCAATCATGGGCCAAGGATTCATTTTTGCTATACATTGAGACAGGTATAATGGGAGCAGAAGGAAGGGGCCTATTTTTGGGTATAATTAATTGAGAAACCAAATAATGATTTATGATTCTGAGGGGTGATTAGAATCAAAAGGGGGGTCCCCATTAGCTGTCACCTAAGTGGCGAGGGAAGCCACTATACATATATATGTATATATATATGTATATGTATGTATATATATATATATATATATATATATATATATATATATATATATATATATATATATATATATATATATATATATATATATATATATATGGGGGGAGGTGACCGTTTGAGCAGTGAAATATTCTCTATTACTCTCCTCTGTCACTGACAGATGCACAGTGGCTATAGTAGGACTAGAGGGAAACATAAATAAAATAAAATAGCAAAAAAGATGTATGTATTACTGTTGTAAATTAGACATTAACACATCAAGAGATTCAATGTATGTGATGTATATATTGGGGGGAGATGGTAGCATCTAAAGGTGCCAGGTCAGAGAGGTCGAAATGTGCTTGGCTTAGAAGACACAAAACATAACAACATGAGATACATATGACAATCACAATTAACAATGATAATCTAAAAACAGTAAAACATTGTAGACATCAGTATCAACATCAGAATATTTTGCTCACATATTTAAGTAGTGCATTCTCGGGTGGTATTTGAAAGACACTTTACTATTCAATTTACTTATGTTCAGTGGGCAGTTATTCCAATGATTGATGGCATGATAAACAACAGTCCTCTTTAAAGCATTTGATTTTGGACGTGGTAACATAATCTGTCCATCATCAGCTGACCTAGTAAAATAAGAATGAACCTGGTTGCATCTGACTATTTGTTTGTATAAGAAAACAGGTTGAGACGAAAAGACAGTGCTCCTGAAAAATGTAACTGTGTTGAAAACCAGCATTAAGATGATGGTGTTTGTTCTCATGGAACAATGTAAAACTAACCTTGCAGCTCTGTTCTGGGCAGTTTGCAATTTCTTTAGTTGATGAAGTGTCTTATCTTCATGTATCTCTATCTGCGATCGTATAGTTTTCTATTTCACCCTTCTCTCTGCATTGGTTTAGGTATTTTCAGATGTTCGGTTTCAAGTAAGAGGAGACTGACGATATGGTCAAAATCAACGGGCGGCGGTTGTTTATTAATAAAACAGCTTTAGGAATTAAAACAGTACATCGTCTCTTTGGTTCAATCTAATTGTCTCTTTCATTCAATCTAATCGTCTCTCGGTGCTGTTCGCTGTCTCAGGTTGTCCATGGCCAACACGCGGCTTCTCTCTCGTGGTTCGCTGGTCTGGTTGTCAAGACAACCTGGTCTCCTCGCCGATCAGGCAGGGAGTGCTTGATTTCGTATCGGCGGAGTCTGCTATGAACCTCGGCTCAGTCATCTGGTCTCAATGGCTCTCATGTCATCGTGTCTTCAGTAGCCGGCTTGTCGAGTCTCAGGCTCGGTTCTCCGTCTCCTCTGAGTGTCTTGCTCGGCTCTCGAGTTCTGTTTGATGATTCTCTCTCCGTCGGTGGAGGTTCAGCGCTCAAGCAAGGAGCGCTCATCTCCAGGTTCCTTCGCTCAGCCGGTGTGTGTGGCGTGTCTCTCCAGGTTCCTTCTGGTGTGAGTCGTGTCTCCAGGTTTCCTTCTGGTCTCCTCTGAGTGTCTTGCTCCCGTCACCGGGTGTGTGTCAGCGCTTCCCCAGGTCCCTTTTGGGTGTGCGTCTCCCTAGTGTGTCGCCATCAGCCCTTTTTATCAGGGGGAGAGAGAGAGAGAGAGGGGGAGGGGGAGAGAGAGCTGCCTATTCACGTCCATGATCTGGTTTCCTTATTTGGCCACCCCTTGTAGCCAGCTTGTCTCAACATGTTATATTTATTCTGCTGACACAACTCCCTGGGTCTTGGGACAACGATTTTCACAGTTTGAATCTGCTGACACTTTAATCATTACTTAATGAGAGGGTAGTTTTTCACTGAGTAATACATCATCATGCTTGTGACTAAAATGTTTACAGATCTAGTCTAGATATGAACCAGACTACTTTTTCAGACAGTGCCCAGATAACAAACCCTATATATCCGTCCTTTAATAGAACACCTTATTTTCCTGATGAACATTTGACCAATACTGTATAGTTTTACCTTCTAGCTTTAAGAGTTTCTATTCTTTATTGTGACTAAGTTATTCTAATTGTTCTAAGAGTTATGCCTACATGTAACTTATGAAATTGCTAAATCTTTTAGTATATCATTGCTTTGCATGGTTCTTTCAACTAGTGGCAGTTCTCTGTGTAATGGGAGATTTCCAAATAGCCTGTGTCACCTTTCTGACCTCTGGGTTAGTCAGCAGCTGCCGTGTTGTAACCTGAAATTCCTTCCTTAGGGTATTCTGAGTTTGGTTCCTGTTTCAACGATAATGATTTCCTCTCTTGTCAGTTGGAGGTGGCCTAAACCACAGCTGCTAACCAACCAGTGGAATGTGCATTAACATCATAAACAGTCTTTTGCCCTCCAGATTGTCCTCCATTTGGCTGAGTGCGGGGTGATCTCCCTCTCAAGCTTCACTATAGCCAATTTTGTCTTTCTAATCATTACCTTGTACATTTCACTTGCATTTATTCATGTTTTCATTTAGAAATATACGACATTGACCTTTGGATGCAGAGGACCATACTGCTGCACAATAATCTAGGTGACATCCTAGCCTTAATTGATAAAGTATCAGTAATCGAATTACCTATATCTGACCATCACTGTGTATTTAACAGAGACAATAAAGGGGGGGGGGAAGGACAAAAAGCTCTCCGTGGGTAAGAACGATAGCAGTGTTGGTCAGACAGAGAGGAGCTGTAGAGTTGCTGGACGAAAATGGAGGAAAACCAAGCTCAGGGTCCACTGCGATATATATATATATATATGTGTATATGCCTATAAGGTCGTGATACAGACATGGACACGATTAGCAAAAACCCTGCGGGAAAGTAACTAGGAAAATTTGATTGAAGGACGGATGTCTGATTTAGCTGTAGAAACAATTCAAGGTTTGGAAATGCCACTAATGACTTTGCGGTCGTAATGTATTGCCCTCTCACTTTCAAACATGCTTCTGAGTAATCAGACTACAATCACTTATAATCACTGCCTTTTGGTCGTTATTAAAAGAGTGATAGACAGGTCAGAAATGTGCATGGTGATGGTGGTGGTTTGAACGGTGAAGGAAGCAGTCTAGTGGCTGGCAGCTCACTTCCAGCAAACTGAATGTTGACATTCCTTTAGAACATCAACAAGATAAGCTAGGTAGCAGGCAGAGACAGCACATGACAACCAGGAGAGGGGCGGGGCCTGTCGTTGCTATGGCCAGATGAGACACAGAGAAAAATTGTTGCGATGTAGGAGTGTGTTTTGAATAACAGCAGAGGGGCACAGTTTTTGTTTTGAAACCCGAGGGTTATCTTTAGACAAACAAAAAAACGGTGCCGTTTGAGCGGTGAAAAATATGTAGAGCTTCTGAGCTGTCAAGGGCTAATAGCAGGACACTGCAACAAGGACAGGCAGTGGAAGAGGTACATTCGCTAAAACAGTCAGAAGAGTGGAAAAAAGACAGCGAGGTTGACTGCATGTTTTGTGGGAAAACACATGAGAGGAACAAGGGAAAAATGCCCAGCTTTTGGGAAAAAGTGTAAAAAGTGTGGGAGAGAAAATCACTTTGCGGCTAAATGCAAATCAAAACAGGAGAGCAGCAAGAAAACTAGGAAAGTGCATGCAGTAACAGAACAGCACAGTGATAGTGATTCTTATGAGGAAGACCTCTGCTGCATAACAGAAGTAAATAGAGAGGATGAAAATGTTAATCAATTAAAAGACAGCCACAGGCAGGGCCAACAGCTTTTTGCAGGGATGATGTTGGGGGAAACACTAGTTAACTTCCAAATAGACTGTGGGGCCACCTGTAATGTCATCCCCATACATTTGTTAAACCCTGACACACAGCTAGAACACACTGATAAAGTGCTGGTGATGTTTAATAAGACTAGGGTGATTCCTCTGGGTACATGTGAGGTTAAGATCAGAAACCCCAGAAACAACAAGCGTTACAGGCTAGAGTTTCAAGTGGTAGACCAGAGTAGCAGAATTGGAGAAGTAAAGAGTTTAGCTGGCGAGCTGTGGCTAACACGGACTTCGGGGAGAAAACTCTTACTAGCTAAGTGCATGCTGACGGTGGAGGCAGGTGACGAGGATTCAGTAGAGCAGGGTGATTGTGAGCAGCACACTGCCAGCGAGAGAATGTTGACATTCCAATCTAAGACACAACATTGAGGAAAGGTCAACAAATTTGCACCAAGACAAGATGGCTGCACAGAGCCACGAGGAGATAACGAATTAGAGTGGGAGTGTGACGTCAGCTAAAATACTCTAGACTGAGTTTGCCACCATCTAGGGGGGACAGTGGGATAATGCAGGCACATTTTTAAAGATAGGTCTGTACTGGAGTGATTAGAGTCTAGGATCTACCATGGGATTCGGGTGAATCTATTATAATAATAATATTGATATACAGATTCAAGGCTGTCAGGTTTTAAGACTGTCATGTTTTATTTTATTTAATTTTAATTTTTTACTGGGGTACCATACATGGGTCGAGATGGCTTTTGAACTGTTTGGCAACGTTTCAGAGCAACATTGCTGCACTGTATGATTTGGAGGAAAGAAATGGGATAATAATTAGATAAGTCTTGGGGAAAAGCAAATATATTTGTAGAGGGGACATTGCATTGTGAGATTGTTATTTGATTTCGAAGCAAAAGATGTTAACTTGTGTTACGAACGGGTAAGTGACTTCCAAGTTGTCGAGAAGAAGAACGAGACGGAGAATGTTTTACTATTCCAAAACAGTTGTACTGTTTATTAACAGGGAAAAGCATATACTATAAACAGGGAAAAGACAATATGTCTGTGCTTGTCCAGCTGTAGGTACGTCCGTAGGATTAGGTGAAGCTCTAGCAAAGAACAAGGAATAGAGCAAATGTTAAATAGGTCACATACTCAACATTCCACGCTGTCAATGAGTGACAGCAGTCTGACAACCAATGACAGCACCCAGGTGTGACAGACAATTAGTGATGACAGCAATCAGTGGTGACATACAAGGTGAACCCATAACAACAGGAGTGACCCAGGTAGACAGTGGGATACAATCCTAAGGATGATAGTCTCCCGAACGTTACAGTATCCCCCCCCGACGAACGGCACCTGACGTTCACCTAGGGGCCTCGGGATGCAGCCGCCGGAAATCATCGATCAGGCTGGGATCTAATATGTCCCGTTGAGGCACCCAAGAACGCTCTTCTACCCCGTACCCCTCCCAATCCACCAAGAACTGAAATCCCCTACCCCTCCGCCTACAACTCAGGATTCTCCGCACCGTATAGACAGGCTGACCGTCAATAATGCGGGGCGGAGGAACCGCAGGGAGTGGCGGGGACAAGGGCGATGAGAGGAATGGCTTCAACAGGGACACATGAAACGTCGGATGGACCCTCATAGAGGCCGGAAGACGTAGCCTGTAAGCCATAGGATTCACCCGACGCACCACTTTAAAGGGCCCTATAAAGCGAGGAGCCAGCTTCCTGGACTCCACCCGGAGAGGGAGATCACGAGTGGAAAGCCAAACCCGCTGTCCCGGACGGAAAACCGGAGCCGGACGACGCTTGCGGTTAGCTTGCCGCTGAGCCTTAACCGAGGCCTTCTGCAGCGCCGTCCGCACTCTGCTCCACGTCCTGCCACAGCGAGCCACATGTGCCTGGGCCGACGGCACCTCCACCTCCTGCTCCTGTTCGGGAAACAGAGGAGGTTGAAAACCATATTGACACTGAAAGGGAGACATACCAGTAGAGGAGGAGAGGAGGGTATTATGCGCATACTCAGCCCAGGCCAACCTCCTACTCCACGTCGCCGGACACCCAGCAACGTAGCACCTCAGAACGCCCTCCAGGTCCTGGTTGACACGCTCCGTCTGCCCGTTCGTCTGCGGATGGAACCCAGACGACAGGCTGACGGAGGCGCCTAGACCGGCGGCGAACGCCTTCCAGAACCTGGAGGCGAACTGAGGACCCCGGTCGGACACAATATCCACTGGAAGCCCATGAACCCGAAAGACGTGCTGCACCACAAGGTCAGCCGTCTCCCGAGCCGAGGGGAGCTTGGGGAGGGGAATGAAGTGGGCCGCCTTGGAGAACCGGTCCACCACCACCAGGATGGCAGTGAACCCATCCGATAAGGGAAGACCGGAAATAAAATCCAGGGATATGTGCGACCAGGGACGCTTGGGAATAGGAAGCGGTCGGAGGAGACCCGCCGGCGCACGGCGAGAGGTCTTACTGCACGCGCACACCGGACAGGCCGCCACAAAGGAGCATGTATCCCCCCCCCTCTGTCGGCCACCAAAACCTCCTACGGATAAACTCCAGGGTTCTGGTGGCCCCAGCGTGGCCGGTGAGAGAGGATGTATGCGCCCACTGCAGCAGGCGTGAGCGTGCCGCCTTGGGCACATACATCCGACCCGGAGGACCCCCACCGGGATCGGGCTCCCGTGCCTGAGCCGACCTCACCACCCTATCTATGCCCCATGACACGGGTGCCAAAATCAAGGCCTGTGGAATAATAGGGTGGGGCTTCTCCTCTCGACCCCCCACCGCGGTGTCAGAGGCATCCACCTCCACAATGAACGGAGCCTCTGTGTCGTGACGGATCAGTACAGGGGCGGAGGTAAATCGACGTTTGAGGTCGCAGAAGGCCGACTCTGCCCTAGGCGACCATTCAAAGCCAGGGAGAGAGGACTTAGTGAGAGCTGTTAATGGATTGACTAAGGCGCTAAAATTGCGAATAAAGCGCCTGTAAAAATTTGCAAAGCCCAAAAACCGTTGTAACTCCTTGAGCGACGAAGGCCGTGGCCAATCCAAGACTGCACTCACCTTGGCTGGATCCATGCGAAGATCGCCCTTCATCAACACAAAGCCCAGGAAGGAAACGGTGTCAGTGTGAAACACACACTTCTCAGCCTTAACAAACAGTTGATGCTTAAGGAGACGTTGAAGCACCTCACGAACGTGCAGTTGGTGTTGCACCATATCGCGAGAAAAAATAAGGATGTCATCCAAATAAACAAACACTGACACCCCAATTAGATCCCGCAGCACGTCGTTGACCAGGGCTTGGAAAACTGCTGGAGCATTAGCTAAACCAAAAGGCATGACTAAATACTCATAATGCCCATTAGGAGTATTAAATGCAGTTTTCCACTCGTTCCCTTCTCTAATCCTGACCAAGTTGTATGCATTACGTAAGTCATGTTTAGAAAAGACCTGTGCCCCCTGTAAGCACTCAAAGGCGGTGTCCATGAGCGGTAAAGGATAACGGTTCTTGATGGAAACGTCATTCAACCCCCTATAATCTATGCACGGCCGCTGATCACCTTTTTTTTTAGCCACAAAAAAGAAGCCAGCGCCTGCAGGGGATGTGGACGGTCGGATATGCCCCGCGGACAATGCCTCTCGAATGTAAGTGTTCATGGACACTGTCTCAGGGCGGGAGAGAGAGAACATCCGTCCCCGGGGCGGAGAAGCGCCGGGTAGAAGATCAATGGTGCAGTCGTAAGGTCTATGAGGCGGTAGTGCTTTAGCACGCGTTTTACTAAAAACATCCGCCAGGTCACAATAGACCGCAGGAACACCTGCCAAATCGGGGTTGGGGGATAATAAAGAATCTGCAACGTCCACCGTCAACCTGGAGAGAGACAAATCAGGGAGGGGGGGAGGGACGGATGAACTCACGCCAGCGTCAGCGCTGACGCCGCTTCCCATGGAGAGTTCACCCGTAGCCCAATTAATAAGAGGATTATGCAGCACAAGCCAGGGGTGGCCTAAAACAATGTCGGAATGAGGAGACATAACAACAAAAAAATTCAAATATTCCCCCTCGCTACCCGCCACCCGAACCCACAGTTTCCCGGTGTGCTGGGTAATAAATCCACAACCAAGCGGTCGGCCGTCCAGCGAACGGACAGGGATGGGCACCTCTAGTGTTTCTAAAGGAACCCCCCATTCTAGAGCCACCCCCACATGAATCAAGTTGCCCGCAGCCCCTGAATCCACTAAAGCCTTGGCCGTTTTAGAAGAATCCCCCCACCTGACAGTGACATCAAAAAAAGTACGTGAATCGTGAACGTTTATAACCGGAGAGACATGCCCACCTGCTAGCACCTTCCCCAGGCCTAGCGGGCTCCTGCGTTTCCCGAGCCACGACAGGCGGTGAAGCGATGCCCCGTGCGGCCACAATGAAAACAGCGCTTCTCGTTGACCCGCCTCTGCTTCTCCGCTTCAGAGAGGTTCAACGCTCCCAGCTGCATGGGCTCGTCATCGCCCCGGTGCTCTCTCATTGGCTGGTATGCTGGCCGATCGACACTAGGAGAGGGACGGAAGAGTACCTGTGACGAAGCCTCCCTCTCGCGTCCCCTCTCCCGGTGACGATTATCCAACCGAATGGCCATGTTAATCAACAGATCCAGGCGTTCGGGTAGCTCCCGCGTAGCCAGCTCGTCCTGCATGCGAGTGGAGAGACCATGCAAAAAATGGACACAGCAGGGAGCCTCATGCCAGTCCACCTCTCGAGCCACAATACGGAAATCAATGGCGTAGTCTGCTACGGCGCGAATGCCCTGCCGGCAGGACATAAGTCGACTGCCGGCCTCGTAAATGGAAATCACCCTGGAGGTATCGAATACACGACGTAACTCCAGGGTGAAGGCATCCGCGTCGCGGCAGACCACAGACCCACTCTCCCACTCCGCTGTGGCCCAAGAGTATGGCTCATGATCCGTGAGGAGAGTTATAATATAGGCTACCCGAGCCACATCACTGGGGAAATTACGTGGCTGCAGTTGAAAAATGAGAGAGCACTGGGCGATAAACTCACGGCAGCCGGTTGGAGCCCCTCCATAGCGCTCCGGCGCCGGCAGGCGTGGCTCTCGGTAGTCCTCCCGATATACCGGATACCCCCGCTCGCCTTCCCCGCCGATTGATGATGCTCCGGCTGCTGATATCCTCGTTGTTGTCGTCCCAGCGGCCGCAGAGCGGGCCTGGTTCACCGCCGCCAACGCTGTCTCCGCCATTTCCTGAGAAGCCAGGGAAACATCTCCCAGTCGACCCAGCTCGACACCGACTGCCATCTGCCGCTCCATGATGATCCTGAGCTGGTCCCGTAGGCTCACCATCTCGTCCCGTATCTCCTCGTTGGAAGTCATGATGGCTAGAGCTTCTGTTACGAACGGGTAAGTGACTTCCAAGTTGTCGAGAAGAAGAACGAGACGGAGAATGTTTTACTATTCCAAAACAGTTGTACTGTTTATTAACAGGGAAAAGCATATACTATAAACAGGGAGAAGACAATATGTCTGTGCTTGTCCAGCTGTAGGTACGTCCGTAGGATTAGGTGAAGCTCTAGCAAAGAACAAGGAATAGAGCAAATGTTAAATAGGTCACATACTCAACATTCCACGCTGTCAATGAGTGACAGCAGTCTGACAACCAATGACAGCACCCAGGTGTGACAGACAATTAGTGATGACAGCAATCAGTGGTGACATACACGGTAAACCCATAACAACAGGAGTGACCCAGGTAGACAGTGGGATACAATCCTAAGGATGATAGTCTCCCGAACGTTACAAACTTGTACATTACCCACTGTCAGCCCACATCGAGTCACTGAGAATGTGTCATAATCAAACAGTTATATTACATAATAGGGGAAGACATGCCTACCATTACATTTCTAGTGTAATGTTCGGTTACTCCATTTAATGATAAACCAGCTTACTGACATAAATTCTCTAGCATGGCCTACAGGGAGCATGTTTTGTCTGTGGCAACTAACAACCAACTCTCATAACAAAATGCAGAGCTATTTGTTTTGGGTATATTAAGATATTGTTTTTGGTGTTTTTTCTGTAGTTTTCTCAATATTGGTACGTCCCAGATGCATCAGAGGGGTGTGGGCTTATATAGTTTGTTCTTTGGCCAACAAGGGTCTAGGGGACATTTGTTTTTGTTGTCATGACATGGGGCTGAGTTGAAATGTTACCAGACAGGTTTTTATTTTTTATTTCTTTCTCTCTCTCTCTCTATTTTTCTTATGTGAGTTCTCGCTGGTCCTGTCTCTCTTCAGTCTCCTGTGCGGTCCAAGTACCCCGTCTCTGCCCGAGAAGAGGACACACAGCTATGGGGCGCAGAGGACCACTGACAAGTGCTGGCCCAGCTATTCTACTGAACCGGGGTTCTGCTCTGCAGTTACAGCTATGACACTGGACAGTTCTCTGTGACCATCAGCCGGGGACAAAGATCTGTGAGACGGTTTCCAGCAGGCCTGTTCCATCAGGGGCACAACCGAGAACCTGGGTGGGGGAACCGACTACAGCTGATTACGGGGAAAGTAAGCTGTCCCAGTCTGCTGCAGAACTAGGCCTATCGGCTGGTAAAAGCATACACCCAGCTGATGGGACGCTAAGAACATCAACTGACAGCCAGCCTGATATTATCGGTGGTCCAGAGATAGAGATCTAAGAGACGGCTTCCATCAGGCTGTCGACCAGACTCAGTGGGCATGAACTGATGACAAAGATCTAAGCCAGCCGGTCTGGGCCATTCACCGGGCCGCTCCTTGCATCGGAGCCATGGACTGCAGAGGAGGGGGTGTTTGGACTGCGGGCAGGGGAAGGAGGAGAGACCGTTCCGGGAATCGTCACAGATATGAACCAAAACACATACAGATATTACGGTATCATCCTAAGAGATATTAGGTAATAATGTACTGAACTTGGTTCAGAATGAAGATGTTTTTGAATATGCTGTACATTGCAATAGTAAACTTGGGTTATGTGTGACTTCCCTGAGATTATATTTCATTCTTTGTGAAGAGTTTGCAAATTTTGTTTTTGTTTCTTGCTGTTATCTGTTCTTCGCTACTGAAAGAGGTTTATGGGAATTGTTTGTCTTGAATAAGTTTGTATGGGAAATCCTCTTTTTTGGCGAGATACTCTCCTGTTTTTTTTTTTGTGATTCTATTTTTCAGCTTGGTGGTGGGAGGAATATGGCCTTGACAAAACCAGAGACTGGACTGTACTATTGAGTCCTTCGACCACCGTCTGGACATTTGCAAAGAGACACTAATGATGGTTGGCTGTTATTGCAACTTCTCTTTTGCACGTGGCACAGGGTCAATCCAGAGGACCTTTTGTTTTTTAGATAATAAAAATAGTTTGTGCTGAGTTTTTATTATTTGTGTTATTTTTGGTTTGAGGATGATAATATTTTTTGTTGTCTTTATGAGGTTATAATGATTGTGATTAATTATCAAACGGGGGAATTGTCGTGGAATATATTATCATGTTCTTATAGATCTGTGTTGAGACATCATGTTATACAGCGTGACTTTCAGTGTGGCCAGCTTGACTGGTTAATGTGTGTATGTCTCTTTAAGAACACTCCGACATCCCCTAGCCATAACTTCTTTGTTGTTGTTCCCAGTGACTGAGAACCATTTTTGTTTACCTTCATCATCATATCTGATATTATGTTATGACTGACAACTGTGTATTTAACATATGTCTGAAACAGCGCTCGGGGTCAGTCTATGGCCAGACGCTAATGTGTTAACATATTGTCTCTGACTGTAGGCTGTCCTTTCACGGTGAAATAAACTTTCTTCTTATTATTAATAATGACTCAGAATGATTTGTAAACGGCTCATCGTTTAGTCCTTTAATATTTCCCATTACAGGGCCATCCAGCTTTTTATGTCCCTAAGACAGTTTTTAAGAGAGTCTAGGTTAGCTGTGTGAGAGGGGTTGAGGGGAAGGTAGATTTGGGTGTCATCGGCATAAAAGTGATATGAAATGTTGTGTTTCTGGATGATTTCGGCCAGAGGGAGCATGTAGATGGAGAAGAGTATGGGGGCCAGGATGGAACCTTGGGGGACCCCATACGGTAGACTAGCTGTGGGGGAGGAGTGTCAATCAATGTTGCGCCTTTCTTTAACGGTGATCGTCCTGGTCGGAGTGTATATTCCACCGCAAGCCAGCAACAAGGTTGCGCTCTCCAGACTACACGACGAGGTAAATAGAATACAAGTGGCTAACGTTAACGCCGCCATTTTAGTACTGGGAGATTTCAATAGCGCCAATCTGAGAAAGGTATTGCCTGATTTCTATCAGCATGTGACTTGCAACACCAGAGGCGGTAACATCCTAGATCACTGTTACACGCAATTTAAAGGTGGCTACAAGGCTCATTCTGATAGTGGCTTTGGCAAGTCAGATCACGCATCCATTTTCCTTTCACCAAAGTACAGACAAAGAATTAAAAGTACTCCCGTAGTCTCGCGAGAGGTGCAGAAATGGGATCTGACGTCAGAAGAGACGATCCGGTCAGTGTTTCACCACACAGACTGGATTGTGTTCCGCGACACAGATAACATTAATGCCTACACGGAGACAGTGCTGGACTATGTCTGTACTAGGGTGAAAGAAACAATCCCCACTACCAAAATGAAAGTTTACCCAAATCAAAAACCCTGGGTAGACAAATCCGTCCGTGAAGCTCTGAGAGAGCGCACCAAAGCATACAATGACGGCCTAGTGGCAGGCAACATGAATGACCACAAGGTGGCGCGACACAACGTAAGGAGGACAGTGTCAGAGGCCAAACGGCGCTACAGGGATAAAATTGAACTCCAGTTTGAACAAGCTGACTCTAGAGCTATGTGGCAGGGGCTCAAAACGATGACAGACTACAAAGGCGCCTCCCTCAAACTGAACAGTGACATCTCCTTAGCAAACGACCTCAATACCTTCTATTTTTTTTCACTTTTTTGTTTATTATACTTTTTTGAGGACATAGACATTATAAGTATATGTCTGTATATATACATTGTTGTATTGTCATTGTCCACATAGAACAGATAACAACATTAAACAGAATAAAAAAAATAAAAAACAAGAAAAAATAAAACAGAGTTCAAAAGTAAATAATAATACAAACAAACACTGACTTGGTCGCTCGACAGTCGTCTCAAACGTATATACATAGTATATCAAATATATAGCACATGTTTAGGTACCCAAATATGCTTCTCCAATGTATATCCGGTATATCAAATAACTCACGTTGAATTAACGTTCACACAGATGAATACCAACAAGCAGCATACAAATTGTTATTCTGGAATAGTATGGAACTGTACATCATCCACAAGTACAAGGAATGAACCCCACGTTTTCTTGAACATAGATGAAGAACCTCTCAGAGTGCATCTTATCTTTTCAAGTTTGATAAAGTATAGTATGTCTCTAATCCAGTGAAGGTGAGTGGGGGGAGCAGCGGACTTCCATTTAAACAGAATCAGCCGCCTGGCCAGTAGAGTGGTAAATGCCACAATGTGTGCTTTGTGCTTTGAAAGTGATAACATAGGTGGGGAGTATCCAAAAAGCGCTGTCAATACATTTGGTTCAAGATTTGTCTCAATACTTCCCGAGATGGTTTCAAAAATATTTGTCCAATACCTGTGCAAGGAGGGGCATGTCCAAAACATGTGAGTATATGTGGCTGGGGCCGAATGACATCTATCACATATAGGATCGATATCTTCATACATTTTGGCTAATCTGACTTTCGTCAGGTGTACTCGATGAACAATTTTGCATTGTATCAGCCCGTGTCTTGCACAAATAGAAGAAGAATGAACAAGACGTAGAATGTCAACCCAAATGTCATCCGAGATCTCCTCCTCTAAATCCTCCTCCCATTTACTTTTAATATTGTGTATTGTGGTTGGACATAAGGAGAGAATGAGATTGTACATAGTCGATATCATGCCCTTGATGGAAGACATCGGGGTTAAAAAGGAGTCGATGGGTGTTACCTCTGGAAGGTTGGGAAATATAGGGTTAATGCTACAGACATAGCTACGAATCTGTAGATACCGAAAGAAATGTCGGCTATGGATTGAATATTTCTCTGATAATTGCTGAAAGGAGGCAAAAACATTATCTATATATAGGTCACCTAGTGTTTTAATACCGAGTGAGGCCCATAAGGAGAATGCTCCATCCATCAATGAGGGGTGAAATAAAGGGTTAGCTGCTATCGGGGCCAAGTGGGATAGAGTTTTAAACCCAAAGTGGCGTCTGAATTGATTCCAAATTCTGAATGTAGTTTTAACGATTATATTTTTGAAGTAGGGGGCCAATGGAGAACTAATGGGGGCATGTATAAGACCGGTTAGTGAAGCAGGTTTGACAGATGAGGCTTCGATGTCAACCCACATAGGGCACACCAGAGGTTTGTCTGACTGTAGCCATTGCTGTATGATTCTGAGATTGGCTGCCCAATAGTAGGCTCTGAAGTTAGGTAGAGCCATGCCACCCAGAGATCTACTCCTTTGTAATAGAGCTTTACTAATTCTGGGAACTTTGTTATTCCAAATAAATTTGGACACTAGGCTGTCAATTTTTTGAAAGAATGAGTGGGGAAGAAAGATAGGCAGGCACTGGACAAGATAAGAAAACCTTGGGAGAGAGTTCATCTTAACGCAATTGATACGTGCAGCAAGAGAGAGAGGTAATAATGACCAACGTTCAAAATCTTCCTGAAATCGAGTCAGTAGAGAGCCAAAATTAAATTTGAATAGGTCCCCAAATGTATCCCTAATTTGGATACCGAGATATTTGAAGCCATGGGGGGAAATTTTCAATGGGAAGTTATGCAGTGGATAACTTCGAGCTTCTGCATTCAATGGAAGAAGTTCACTTTTGTCTAAATTTAGTTTATACCCTGAAATACGGCCAAATCGGGTGAATATGTCAAGTGCAGCTGGAATAGATGTGGAGATGTCAGACACGTATAGAAGCAGGTCATCTGCATATAGGGAGGTCCTCTGTTCAACACCCCCTCTGATTATACCTTTTATACGAAGGTCTGATCGAAGTGCGATGGCCAACGGTTCAATGGCAACATCGAACAGGAGTGGGCTCAAATTGCAACCCTGTCTCGTGGAGCGGTGTAGATGGAACTGTGCTGAACGTGTGTTGTTAGTCCTTACTGAGGCAGTGGGAGAGGTGTAAAGTAATTTCACCCAAGCTACAAAGTTATCCCCCAGTCCAAACTTTTTCAATGTGTCGAAAAGATATCCCCACTCCACACGGTCAAAAGCTTTGGCCGCATCTAGTGAGATGACAGCCTCCGGGCTAGTTGTGGAGGAAGGGCTATATATGACATTAAAGAGACGTCTAATGTTGGAAAATGAATATCTATTCTGGATAAAACCTGTTTGGTCTGGAGATATGATAGTGGGAAGGACAGGTTCTAAGCGCATAGCTAAGAGCTTTGATAGAAGCTTTAAATCTACCGTCAACTGACTGACAGGACGATAACTTCCACAGGATAGGGGGTCTTTATCTTTTTTTAGCAACAGAGAAATCGAGGCTTGAGTAAGGGATGGGGGTAACTTAAGTGACCTAAATGAATCTGCATACATGTCAATTAAAATGGGTGCCAATTTATCAAAGAATTTCCTGTAGAACTCTATAGGGTAACCATCTAGCCCCGGACACTTCCCTGTTTGCAATACCTTCTATGCGAGGTTTGATGCTGGTAATAACAACACCAGCTCACAAACCTCGGCAATGGGGGGGGGGGGTCGGCTGCTGATGGAGGCGCAGTGTTCAGGGTAACAGAGCATGAGGTGAGGCGGACCTTTAAAAAAGTGAATATCAGGAAGGCAGCAGGTCCGGACGGCATCCCCGGCCGCGTCCTAAAAGTCTGTGCCGACCAACTGGCCCCAGTATTCACTGACATATTTAACCTGTCCTTAGAACAGGCTGTCATCCCCACCTGCCTGAAGAAGTCCACTATTATCCCTGTACCCAAAAAATCCAAGCCTGCTTGCCTCAACGACTACCGCCCTGTAGCTCTCACCTCCATAGCCATGAAGTGCTTTGAGAAGCTAGTAAAGGGCTACATCTGCTCCTCCCTCCCCATCAACATGGACCCCCTGCAATTTGCATACCGCCCCAACAGGTCCACGGAGGACGCCATATCCCATGTGCTGCACACAGCAGCATCACACCTGGACAAGAGGCAGGGGAACTATGTGAGAATGCTATTCATCGACTACAGCTCGGCATTCAATACCATAGTCCCCTCCATACTCATAGCCAAGCTCAGGGACCTGGGCTTGGGCTATGACCTCTGCCAGTGGGTCTTGGACTTCCTGACTGGCAGACCCCAGGTGGTGAGAGCAGGCAACTGCACCTCCTCATCCATCACCCTCAACATAGGGGCCCCCCAGGGCTGTGTTCTGAGTCCCCTCCTCTACTCCCTGTACACACACGACTGTGTGGCTCAGCGGAGTAGCAATACAATCGTCAAATTTGCTGACGACACAGTGGTGGTGGGCCTGATCTCTGCCAACGACGAGAGGGCCTACCTGGAAGAGGTCAAGGTCCTGGCGGGATGGTGCCAGGAAAACAGCCTCTCCCTGAACGTCAGCAAAACAAAGGAGATGATTGTGGACTTCAGGAGGTCGGGGGTCAAGGACTACAGCCCCCTCAGCATCGACGGGGCACCGGTTGAGAGAGTCAACAGCTTCAAGTACCTCGGAGCCTACATATCCGAGGACTTGACATGGACCACACACATTAACAGTGTGGTGAAGAAGGCACGACAACGCCTCTACTTCCTCAGGCGCCTAAGGAAGTTCCAAGTCAGCCAGAAGATCCTTAAGAACTTCTACTCATGTACAATAGAGAGCATCTTGACCGGCAACATCACCTCCTGGTTTGGGAATAGCACTGCAAAAGACCAAAGCAGACTACAAAGAGTGACACGTTCAGCCGAACGCACAATTGGAGGGGGGCTCCCCACCCTCCAGAACATTTACTACAAGCGTTGCAAGGGCAAGGCTAAGAGAATCATTAAAGACTCCAGTCACCCGAACAACTGCCTCTTCGAACTGCTGCGGTCAGGCAAGCGATACAGGAGTCTCAAGGCGAGCACAGAAAGACTCAGAAGTAGCTTCTATCCCCAGGCCATCAGGCTGCTAAACGAACAATGAATGAACACTACACAACAACAACCACCAAACGCACATAGCACACACATCCACACGCACACACTCACTTTAAACAAACACACTGTAGCACCCACTCCACACACTTTATAGCACACACCCACTTTAAACAAACACACTGTAGCACCCACTCCCCACACTTTATATTTATGGATGAAGGATTGCACTACAACTCGTACACCTTACTGTAAATTGTACCTAAAATTGTACCTCATCCCATTTCTGCTTTGCACTAGATAGTACTGTACATTAGTACACTGCATAGTATTGTGTATTGTATATTATATGGTAACTCAGAACATTGTACATATGTCTATACCGAACACTGTGACCTCATTTTCTTCTTCTAAATTCATGCTATATTATGTTATTATGTTATTTGATACTATCTTGTCTAGCACAGTCTCTGGAGCGTAACAGTAAGAAGCATTTTGTATGAAAGTATTCTGTACTTCTGTATGACAACTATTAAAGAACTAAAGAACTTGAACCCACCCTATCATACAGGACACAATGATATGATTACAGTGTAGGGGAGTTGTAGACATTGAAAGCAGTAGGTAGGTATACATTGAGTATAGGAAACAGTGCACACACACACATACCCATGCATACACACACACACACACACACACACACACACACACACACACACACACACACACACACACACACACACACACACACACACACACACACACACACACACACACACACACACACACACCATGGAAGGAAAGCCAATGGACAGTACTGAAACAGAATTATAAATACACAATATCAATCTGAAACCTGTGGATCTCTGTTCACACATGCCGCCCCCCCCCCCGCTCTTCCTCTTCCTCACACATCACCTTTTGTCTCACCCTACCTCTTGTTTTTCTCACCTCCACCTCGACCCAACCAGCCTTTGTTATTCACCCCTCCCCACAGCCCCCACCCCCCTCTCCACAACCCCCACCTCCCTTCTCACAAAGGGATTAAGGGAAGCAAAGCTCACATAACTGAGGGGATCTTGATTTCTCATGGCCAGAGAAGCAAGACCTCCATCCAACTCCTAAACCTGAATTCATATTTAATAGGCGATTTCTTTAACAATAGATTTGTATCAACCTTGAAGATCTGACCACACGCATAATGGACTTCTCTGGTTCCAACACAAACCCGTAGGGCCCAAGGTCGTAACCCTGTTGTGCTCAGATCACTCGTCAGAGGGGGAGCCTACAGTATGAACACCTTGCTGACCTTCGGCAGAGTGGTGCACGCATGTACAGCTCAGCGGACAGACAAGGTTTGGCTGGAGCCCCATGAGGACCCTGATAGAATCACAATCACTGTCTGACTGTTCCAAATATCTCAACATGTATTCACATTACTCTCCTGGGAGCAATATACAAATACGAGAACATATACAAATGTGCAGAAGAGGGTCTGTATGGCAGTTATATATACTATAACTAATAAGTTAATAAGTTAATAAGCGATGATGTCGGGGAGGTTGCGACCCTCTCTGCACCGCCCCCCCATCTCCCTGTCTCCGGCTGTCTCGGAGCGATGACCGGAGTGTTGAACGTCCCGTGATTAAGACGGGGAGGATGCGACCCTCTTTGCGTCGCCCCTGTGCCTCAAATAGATTCGCTATCAGCTCTATCTTTAATCTCTCAAAAATGTTCAGTTGCTATCGCTATCAGCTCTATCTAAAAATTTTCAAAATGTTCAGTTGCTATTGCATGCACTCATCTGTGTTTCACTACACACATGAGTGCATGCTTACCAACTGCCTGTGGAGCATTTTTTCCCTATTGTTAGGTTTTAGTGCGTTAGGGAGTGCTTGCATTCTATTATTTATTTGCATTTATTTTAAATTTGTTGGACCTTATGGTGTTCTTGTTTTGTTCTTGACTTATTGTTATGTTTTTTCTTGACTTGTTTAAAGAAGACGTGTCCGGCCCATGGGGACATTAACGTGTGTTGTCGGGCCTTACAAATACATTTGATTTGATTTGAGTTACAATAAATATAGCCAATAAAAAACCTGAATATATACTATGAGTAAAGTAAACAGTATACACAAGGTGCAGGTAAGGGTCTGTACCCTAACTGGTATAATAAGGGTCAGACATTCCTAATAGCTCTCAAGTAACAAAAACGTGAACATCACACAAGGACTAACCCTTCCCAGCCCCTCTAACCCGTCCCCATTCCCTCTCTAACCCGCCCCTCTCTAACCCGTCCCCAGTCCCTCTCTAACCCGCCCCCATTCCCTCTCTAACCCGTCCCCAGTCCCTCTCTAACCCGTCCCCAGTCCCTCTCTAACCTGTCCCCAGTCCCTCTCTAACCCGTCCCCAGTCCCTCTCTAACCCGCCCCTCTTACCCATCCCCAGTCCCTCTCTAACCCATCCCCAGCCCCTCTAACCCGTCCCCAGCCCCTCTCTAACCCGTCCCAAGTCCCTCTCTAACCCGCCCCTCTCTAACCCATCCCCAGTCCCTCTCTAACCTGCTCCCAGTCCCTCTCTAACCCGTCCCCAGTCCCTCTCTAACCCGTCCCCAGTCCCTCTCTAACCCGTCCCAAGTCCCTCTCTAACCCGCCCCTCTAACCCGTCCCCAGTCCCTCTCTAACCCGTCCCCAGTCCCCCTCTAACCCGTCCCCAGTCCCTCTCTAACCCGTCCCCAGTCCCTCTCTAACCCGTCCCCAGTCCCTCTCTAACCCGTCCCCAGTCCCTCTCTAACCCGTCCCCAGTCCCTCTCTAACCCGCCCCTCTAACCCGTCCCCAGTCCCTCTCTAACCCGTCCCCAGCCCCTCTAACCCGTCCCCAGTCCCTCTCTAACCCGTCCCCAGTCCCTCTAACCCGTCCCCAGTCCCTCTCTACCCTGTCCCCAGTCCCTCTAACCCGCCCCCATTCCCTCTCTAACCCGTCCCCAGTCCCTCTTTAACCCGCCCCTCTCTAACCAGTCCCTTTCTAACCCATCCCCAGTCCCTCTCTAACCCGCCCCCAGTCCCTCTCTAACCCGCCCCCAGTCCCTCTTTAACCCGTCCCCAGTCCCTCTCTAACCCGTCCCCACTCTAACCAGTCCCTTTCTAACCCGTCCCCATTCCCTCTCTAACCCGCCCCCAGTCCCCCTCTAATATTAGCCAAGCTCTGCCTTTCCGCCGTTTGTGATCAACAGAACGAGACTATTAATGTTATCTATCTGTGCTCTTAGCTCCCCTGAGGAACCATCACCAGATAAAGCAGCGACGTGGCTTCCTCTCCTCCCACCCCAATGACTCCACATTCATCAGCTGAGGAAATTAAATTAAAGTCCTGACAACTTGATAATAAGGATTTGTCTGGAGAATAAAGAACGCTTCTGAGGGGCTTATAATGAGTTATCCTTATTCACAACACAACGCATAATTATAGAGAAAGGTGTTGGAGGGCAAAAAAGACACGAGTACAGTCGTCTTTGATTGCGGCTGCGAGGCGGATAGGGAGACAAACGGCTGATATCGCTGCCCTTGTTGAATCAACAGAAAATTTTAAAAGGGAACAAAACATTGGTGTTCAATGGCTTGTTTGTACAGTATTTGTCTTCATACGTGGTGGTTTAGCCCACATTTCCATTTGCAGTGTCTGTGTACAGCAGCTCGATAGTTTTAATTAGGCGTTTGTGCAAAAAGAAACAGGGACTCCTTCTTCGGGTCCAAGTTGCGACAGAAAAACAACGTTGTTAATAATTTTTTGCAAAGTTTCAAAAGATTTTTAGCATGTTATTTATTTACTTATTTATTTATCCATTTATTTTCTCTCCCTCCCCGCCGTCGTCTCCCGGAGTCTCTGCTTCATCTCGTCGAATGCCTGCCTATGCATATGTATGGGCTGAAGTTGTTTGGCTTTCCTCAATATGTTTATTTTTAAATCTTTTTAATCTTTACTCATAATTTTGTGTTATTCCAAAGTAGATTGTCTTGATGTTGGAAATTATAATGAGATTTATGTTTCTAGGACACCATCGGAAATGAGGCTTTAGTCTCAGTAGGGTATTTCAAGTGCTCATCTGTTGTTTTCTTTTCTTTCAGTTTTTTTCACACCTTCTTGAATCCACTAACAAAGCAGAGGATGATCGACAGGAAAAGAGGCAACAAAGGGAGGCAGGGGGGGGGGGGGGGCAGGCTCGCCTCACTTGAGTACTAAACAGCCAAACAAGAAATCAAACTGGAGGGAAACCTTGAGAGCGAAGCCTAACAATACCCTCTCACCCTCTCACACACCCTCTCACACACAACGCCCACAAGAGACAGAGATGGAGCGAAGAGGAAGGTTTCTGGTTTTTCAGTGGTGGAAAGAAAATAATCTACAGGGAAATAACTAGGCCTACCCTCCTGAGTATACATCCTCCTGAGTATATACCCTCCTAAGTACATACCCTCCTAAATCAAAATAACATATTCCATGGTCCAAGAACAACAAGTCTTCTTTTTTATTATTCATTCAAATACAAATAGATTTTTTTCTTAACACAAAGTGCAACGCCTGAGCCTCCACAAGGGGCGACTGAGTGAATTAGTGAATGAGTGAGCGAGTGAGCGAATTAATGCTTTAGATGCTTTGTATCTTTAAAAAAAATCAAGTTAGATAATTGGGAGCAGTAGGCAGCTCATACAGTAGGAATTGACTCTCTTACAGAGCTCTTACAGTAGAGACAGGAGCATAATGTCTAGTTTATAGACTCTAGTCTAGGGAATGAAGGCTCTTACAGTAGAGACAAGAGCATAATGTCTAGTTTATAGACTCTAGGGAATGAAGGTTCTTACAGTAGAGACAGCAGGAGCATAATGTCTAGTTTATAGACTCTAGGGAATGAAGGCTCTTACAGTAGAGACAGGAGCATAATGTCTAGTTCATATCACAAATAAACACATAGAAACACCTTCTCCTCCATTTACGTTTCAACCTACTGTAACTTTACATACGGATATGAAGTTAGTATAATGCTAATAACTTTAGGATTGTGTCAAGTCATGTTTTGCTTTATTAATCCCCTTGAGGAAATGCAGGTGTCATAGCAACATGGGGGAGCAGGTAGAATAGGTAATAATAATAGTAATAATAATATGTATAATATGAATAGAGCATAGAACATGGAAAAGTTCTCAAGTCGTTTGCAGCAGTCGATGCCCACGGTTATGGAGCCTGATGGCTACTGGCATGAAGGAGGATACAATGGTTTATTAGAATTAAATATAGCCCATTGCTTTCTGCCAGTTACGTCCTCGCCTTTCTGCTCTGTCGCTGTTTACCCTGGTGTCATCTGCTGGTTGTACTGTAGGAAACAATCTATATTTACTACGCTGAGAGTTATTTACATATTTCTGTGGGCTAATCGACTCCACTGGCTACAGTAACTATTTAGATATCGCAGTGGTGCGTTATTGAAATCAACTGGGATTGCACGCACCTAATGGCGCCACGTGCACGCGCGCTCCCGGCGCGTGCGCGCGCTCCCGCGAATGCGCATTTAATGTCCCCTCGCTTGAGCACAGACTACAGACAGTGCCTAATTGCCTCTACGAATGGAATGTAACACATGTCATTGACAACAAGTTAGGTGTGAATGTATCTGAGAACGTATTTAACACACCTGACGACCGGCGCTATTGATATGCAAATAGCGAGTACTTATCTGGGCTTGCACGTAGTGCACCCCCGTCCCATGAAGAACGCATGCCTGGATATCGCATACGAAAATGAATCCTGGATACTATAGTGATTTACTATAGAAACATAGTATTTCTGTGAGGATTCGCCTGTTCCCTGGACCTTTTTTTCCCTTTCCTCACCTCACCAGCCCCCACCCTTGCGAGATTTTCCCTGCCTCCTACTCTTCACCAGCCCCCACCCTTGGACATTCTGTTCCTCTACCCTCACGTACCTGTTGGGAGTTTGCAATCTGCTCGGGAGAGTACTTAGGTGGCAGGCTCCCCTCCAGTCCTTGTCGGGTAGTTCTGTGTTCTGGACTCTGTGTTCGTTCTGTATCTGTATCTGTGTACACTCTGTGTTCATGGAGTTCTGTACGTTACCATCCTGTACGTTACCATCACCTGCCGCGTCTCCGGCGTGAGACGACGTGCCAGCCATCACCACCTGTCGCCGTTTGCCTGGAGTGGGACACCGTCTTCGCTCTCTAATTCTCTACGGGAGGTTTTCCAGTGTTCCCACTCCAGACG
This sequence comes from Notolepis coatsorum, assembly GCF_963971535.1. NCBI lineage: Eukaryota > Metazoa > Chordata > Actinopteri > Aulopiformes > Paralepididae > Notolepis > Notolepis coatsorum. The sequence continues at coordinate 94,208,581 of NC_140166.1, forward strand.
TCAAGCCGGCTCGTCATCGCTCCCGATTCCACGGGAGGAAGGCGTCTCTTCGTGATCCTCGTTCCTGGGGGTGAGGCTCGTCGTCGCTCCCTAGTATTCCACGGGAGGACGGCGTGTGCCCATCCCATTCCCCTTGGACCCAGGCTCGTCGTCGCTCCCTAGTATTCCACGGGAGGACGGCGTGTTCCCATCCCGGTCCCCTGGGACCCCCTTTGTTCTGCGCTGCCCGTCTGCAGCATCCGAAGAGGAGGAGGAGGATCTCCGTGCCAGGCCCCGCTGTCGGGCCCCTGTTCCCGTGCCAGGCCCCCGCCGTCGGGCCCCTGTCCCCGTGCCAGGCCTCCGCCGTCGGGCCCCTGTTCCCGTGCCAGGCCTCCGCTGTCGGGCCCCTGTCCCCGTGCCAGGCCTCCGCCGTCGGAACCCTGTCCTCATCCCTGTAAGCAGCTCTGGCCCTCGCCCTGTCCAAGGCCTTAACCCTGTTCTCTGTCCCTGTCTCCAGCCCGCCTCTCCGGGCCTCTGTCCCTGTCCCCCTCTCCAGTGCCCCTGTTCCTGGCCCTGACACTTAGCCCTGGTCCTTAGCCCTGGCCCGTAGCCTTAGTCCCTTAGCCTGTTCGCCTCTTAAAGGCACAGTGCCGCATTTTCCAGATTTCCTTGACTCTAGTGTTTTTGTGTTTTCCCTTAAAGGGACTGTGCCGCTTTTTGTTCTATAATAAATATTTGCCCTGTTTTGGCTTACTCTCATACCTGTCTTGTGTTGTGCGATTGGGGTCGGTTACAAACCATAACAATTTCTATAATAAAACCACAATACTATAGTGATTCATTATAGAAACATATGATGAAACCACAGGAATACTATAATTCAATTCAATTAAAAAAACGTTATTAGTCCTGCAAGGGGCAATTTAGAGCATGATACGGCAAACAGCTGCATTTCTATACATTCAAGACAAAACAAGACAAAACAGGGACAAGAGACATACATGACACTTCAAAGCACAAGAGACACGACACTGCCAGAATGGGATCCCTACATTGTTGATCTGTCAAGTCCAATAAATAAATAGATTCCGTCAGTACAAAAAAAGTGCACTTTCGTCAAAAATTTTAAAATCAAGGGGTCAAAGGGTGCATGTTAGTAAACCGACCTTTCCTTGTACTGTGGCCATTATATAATGATATAGAAACACAGTGTGTCTATGGTAAAACCCACAATACTATAGTGATTCATTATAGAAACATAGTATTTCTATAATAAAACCACAGGAATACTATAGTGATTCACTGTACATTTCTACAATATTCCATAACAGAAATACAATGTTTAATCAATTTATGTGGTAGATTGCTATAGCCTATAGTGTGTGAATGAAAAAACAATAACACAGGAATGCTGTAAATCACCACAGTATTGCTGTGATAAATCTCTACAGTATCTCTGGTAAATCTCTACACAGTGGCTCTGGTAAATCTCTACAGTATCGCTGTGGTAAATCTCTACAGTATCTCTGGTAAATCTCTACAGTATCTCTGGTAAATCTCTACAGTGTGTACAAACAACCCCCACTCCAGGAATACCGTACGGCGGGCCTCATTGTGGGTCATCTTCACAGGGAATGTGCTGTGTTGGCATGGACACGCGGTTCGGGAAGGGAAGGCAGCAGAGAGATAAAATGCTGCACCCCCTGGAAGAGACTGATGCGTCAGTGTGTTTAGCCTGTGGCCTCGCTTTTTGTCCCATAACGCACATTCATGATTAGGCAGAAGAATCTGAATGGGAAGAGGGTTTTCAAAATGAGCCACATCAGCGCACGTCTTAATACAAGCTTTTCCACATGACTCATCCAATGACCTTTGACCCCTAGTCTCTTTTGCTATGCCAGCCTCAAAATGGACATTATAATCAATCAAAACGGACAAAAATAGTAAGTAACTTCAGACTAAAGTGGTTTATGACCATCTAACAGGGAAGACTTCCATGCCATCACCACATGGAAGTATTTAGTAACATCCTTGGTTATTCCTCTCAGCTGGAACTGGGCTTGTACTACCTAACCTTATGCACTTGTCCTAATAACTACATTTTAGCAATCAACACTTTGATGAACATTGTTACTTAGCTGATAGAGTTGTACCCTTCCTGCTGACTTGTCATACAAAATTTGTAAGTCGCTTTGGATAAAAGCGTCAGCTAAATGACAAAATGTAAATGTAAATGTACTGAAACCACGGTTGGGGGCTGTGATGCCAGAAGTCGGGCAACTTGATCGCTGTGGCATAGATCAGTGGTTCTCAACCTGTGGTACACGTACCACTAGTGGTACTGCTGGTGGTACTTGAAAAAAATAATAAAAATTAAAAAATATTATACATATATTTTTTGTTGCAGTCAGGTCACTGAACTTAGAAGCAGGCCAGTGTTTCTAGTTGCGGCGGCGCGATAGTTAGATAACCTAAGTGGGGAACAACCAGGAGATCACTGTGACAGAGATTAATGCAGTCTAAACAGTCATAAATCTTTTATTCAACTTCAGCCCTGATCATAACCATTTTAATTTTTAGATTTTTTTGTAATGTCAGATAAAAAATGAAATACTCCCACTTTTCTGAAAAGAGTTGTTGTTAAATCTGACATTACAAAAAACTAAAAATCCATCAAAATCTGTGTTGTTGCTAATCATTGACACATACCTAGCCTGTAATAATCCCCCCCAGACAAATTTACTTTGCATTTGATATATTGAAAATATTTTACTTTTTGTGTTTTTTTAACAATAATTTGTGATGCCATCACACAAACTGGCATGTAAAGGGTTACAATTAGAAAATGTGTTGAATATGTGTTTTATTTCTTTTTTTTACAATAATTTGTGATGTCCATCACAAACACTGGAATTTAAATGGTAACATTTCAAAAATTCCTGCACCAGAATGCAGGAAATTAAGCCTTTGTAACAAAATAATTCCTGGTGGGGGACCCCCACTTAGAAAGTGGCCTGACTGGGGCTATATTTCACACTATATTTCCCAGCCTGAATTATTTCCCCAGTCCGGCCCTGCTTATGTGAGTTGTCAATGGACAACAACATGCTGTGAGTGTGTGTGTGTGTGTGTGTGTGTGTGTGTGTGTGTGTGTGTGTGTGTGTGTGTGTGTGTGTGTGTGTGTGTGTGTGTGTGTGTGAGAGAGAGAGAGAGAATGAAGGACACGTGCTTGCTGTGTGAGAGAGAGAGAGAGAGAGAGAGAGAGAGAGAGAGAGAGAGAGAGAGAGAGAGAGAGAGAGAGAATTAAGTACATTTGCTGAAATACAGTTGTTCTTAATTTTCTCACTTGCTATGTGAGAATGTTAGTTATTATGTTCTCAATGCCCCTTGCATTGTATGGGTTGTGTGGAAGAGTTTGCTAGTTCTAGTGCTACCCTTTTGTACATTGTGGCTGTGTCTGACAAAAGTTAAGTAAGGGATAATGTATAGCTACGAGGTCATTGTCGCAAAATAATTGACCGACACAGAGTTTAAAATACCGAGCCGCCTCGGCGAGGTGTTTTAAACGTCAGTGAAGGTCAATTATTTTGTGACAATGATCGAGTATAGCTATACATTATCCCGCTTATTACATGGCTAACTTACTAACAATATATCTAATTCATTTTACATCGACTCGCAACACTGGTTCTGGCTCCGCTCGTTGCTCCGCCCTGTCATCGCTGGCAGCTTCCCCAGCAGCCGGCAGTGTCTGATTGCACTGATGTCAGTGGGCTTGATTGCGAACAGCAGCGCACAGCGGTCATTATTGTTCCACAGAGGTCCGTTATCGGGCAATATCGGACCTCTGACGCCCGCTATTGACCAATCACAAGCAAGCATTCCGGCGAATGTGAAAACGCCATGTAATAACAATAAATAATGGTATTAGGAATACATTTGCCTCCTGCGTGAACTGTGCATAGCAGCTATCATAGATGAATAGCTGAATAGACTGTATTTTAACGTTGGTCATATGGTGGTACTTGGAGAGCCAGCTACGTTCTCAGCAGTGGCGGCTGCTGACCAAATTTCTTGGTGAAGCACAAATTATTATATTATATTATGTATTAAATTATATTTTTAAAACATCCCCAAGGCTGCAACACCCCCATTCCTCCCAGGTGTCAGGCTCCTCATTCGCTTCCATTCATTTTGGGGACCATGTTTAAATATCATACTTCTGAAGTATAAACAAACTATACTGCTGTGACGATTTCAATAAAACAGACCATTCTGAGTCAATGGTACATGTACAAAACTGTACATTGGAATATCTAACATGTATTTACCACCTTCCTCTGAACAAGGCCACAGATGGGTTTTATGTAACACAAGGACAATTACGTGGGTAATTCGAAAGTAAACGCACGCATTTCAGCCACACACACGTCATGACACACTGGACGCAGCGGCCCAATATATATATATATATATATTTTAAATCCACTCACCATTTGATGTACTTCTTACGAGGAAATAGTGTCCCTCCCATCTGATCACTTGTAAATTAAATCCATCCTTCGATATTTTCTGATGAAACGTCCAATGACTCGTCTGCTTGCAAACAGGCAATGCAACAAACAGCAGTCTTTTGTGATCTAATCGATCCTTCATTTGCATGAGGATGCTGTCGAAATCCACTAAACATTGTTCTGTTAATACAATAAAAAATATATCATCAAACGATGCACAATAAGTTCATGAACAATAACAAAACACTCCACCCCGGGCCTGGTAGCTGCGGTGGTAGCCCTTTAGCTACGTTAGCTCCAACAAGTTAACAAACGCAGCCGAGGCGCATGATTTGTTTCCATAGCCTATGTTTGCGTCTTCGCAATCTTAAGTTTGTGTGGCACGGCGTGAACGCCAATCAATCACGTGCACATACTGTCACTAACCCGCCTACCCTACCCTATTTTGATTGGATAATTATATTCCTAAAATCAACCCGTGCAGTTTATTTGCACTGAGTGATTGACAGCTCGCCATTACTGCAGTTATGGGAGCAGGCCTGATCAGATAGCTCAGAGCTGTCACTTGGCAATTTTTTAAGAAAAAATAAATTCACTGGCATTTTTTTTACAGAGGAAAACATTTATATATATATATATATATATAAAAAAAAAAGAAAAGATAATAATAATAATAATATAGAAAAAAAGAAAAAAAATATATACACACATATATATATAAATATATATATATATATATATGTGTAAATTATTAATAATTATGATTGAAGTTCTGCCTCACGTGTTGTCATGGAATAACCTCCACTGGTTCTCAGGTGGTACTTGGTGTAAAAAGGTTGAGAACCACTTAAGCCTAGTGACAATGCCCCCAAAATGTTGAGATACCACTACCGGAGGTAGAACAAAACACAAGAATGTTTTTCCTCATCTCTAAGGTCTCCCATATATGAAATGGATTCTTGTATACAAATATTTTACTGCAAAACTTGTTAAATTGATAGATATTGTTATACACCCCCAAAGGAAAAAATAACCTAAATATAGCCTGGCCGTATGGGAGTTGAGACATTTAAACTCATGTAGATTAATAATACAAGCTCCAAGAGCTTTCAAACTTGACATGCTAGCAGTCACACAGTTGCTTAACATAATAGCATGTTGCTTAACAAGATATGTGAATATCTTTATGCATGTAGGAAATACACATACATTTTTTATTTTTTTTTAAACACAGAAATACGCAATTTTAGAGTAATTAGAGATGAATACTGAATAACTAGAATCATTAGAGGTTCTCAAAGTGAGGTCCAGGTCCATGAGAGGGATCTGGGCAGTCCCCATAGAAAATTCAAAGTTAACAGGACCAAATCATCAGTTTCTTATTTATTTATTTATTTATTTAACCTTTATTTAGCCAGATAAAACATTGATCTGGTCCAAGAAGCCCCAACAGGAGTACAAATATACATATATACACATATATATACATACAATATATACATATACTGTACATACATACACACATATACACCAATAACAAAATAAAAACACAGTTAAGAATCATACACATAAGCAAATAAACAAACAAACAAACATATGCACAGCCTATGTACAAAAGAAATAAACAGTTCATCTCTAGTCTTTACAGTTTTCTTCAATTGCATACACACTCAAATCAAAAGTATTACACAATTATCAAAACCTTACACTCAAGGAGCAAAATATAGGCCCAGATTTGCACCCCTACAATGTCAGCCTCACACTTTTTGCAAAACAATACACACAGTGATTTGCAAAACACTAAACACACTTGCATTACATTAGACACAGAATGTCAAATTACCACACATATGAGCCAATTGGTTAAACACAGCCATCAGATGCACAAACACACCATTGCTTAATTGTAGATACACCAATCAGGTTTAAGCACTATAAAAATGCAGCAGGTGAGTTCACCTGTCTTCAACCAAAATGGAAGGAGAGTGAAGTACTGTACACAGAGAACGTGAAAATATACAATACATTCACCAAACACTACACAAGACAACCAATGATGCAGACTGATGAAAATATACATTTTCTCCCATTTTCCCAAATCAGTCAACATGGAGAATCACAACAAAAAATTATCTTGCCAGATCCAGCTAGGCAAAGAGATAATGTCTAGTATTTTCTGTTTACATTTAAAAAAAAAATTGTTTTACTGTAATTTTAACCTGTACTGGATACAGTATTTTATGTTTGTCTGATATTTGCTGAGCTTACAGTGTTATGCACATAGTAGCATGAAAACTGGGACATGTATTGTTGTGATTCTCCATGTTGAAATGTTGACTGATTTGGTTATATGGAGAGAACATTTATATTTTCATCAGTCTGCATCATTGATTTGGGTATATTGAGAGAAAATGTTATTTTTTTCATCAGTCTGCATCATTGATTTGGGTATATGTAGATAAAGAATTTATATTTTCATCAGTCTACAGCATTGGTCTTGTGTAGTGTTTGGTGAATTTATTGTATATTTGCACATTCTCTGCGTACTTCACTTACAGTACTCTAATCACTGAGAAATAGAATTGCTAAATGTGTTTTAGGTTAAGCACAGCAGTGTGTGTAACTGGTTCAAACAGAATTAAGTCATATGAAACGTGTGTTTCATATGGTAATAAAATGTAGTTTTTATAAATTAGTGTATGGTTTTGACAAGTGTTTAATTTAGCAAAGGATCTGAGGTGTTCTGATAATTGTGTGTGTGGTTGTGCTAATTGTGTGTTTTGAAACACCGGGCCCCGTTTTCAAAATCATGCTTAGGCAATCGAAAAAAAACTGTATTGTGTGTTTCATTGTATACATATGTTTCAGTCTTCTCATAAAAAAAAGATTCGATTTTTGGGTATTTTCCTGCCTTAGGTCCGCTTTGCATTCACATCTCAAATGAACCGCAGCAGGGTTCACTTGAAAGAGTGAATGAGCTTTCACACCACCCCAAACCAACCGGACTATCCGAGGAAATGAAGCAGGGTTCGATTAAAGCTTATTATAGGACACTGGACATGGGTATGGATGGCTCCAGGTGCTGCTGCGTTAAAGTGCACATCTTCAATATCCGTACTATTTAAAAGCACAGTGCAGGACACACTCAAGGTTATCGCACCTCTGAGATGGCAGTGGACATGTATGACAGGACAAAGGCCATATGTAATGGCCTTTGGATTGAGGAACATACTACCAGCCAAATGAGGAAGCAGAAAAGGATGGACGAGTATGTAGTTGAGTCATCTTGTGGCACAAGCTCAGACCTCAGCTCAGGAGATCAGCTGAGACAGAGACTGTTCTATCCAGTCGTCGACAGAATGCTGCAAGAGCTTGAGAGCAGGTTCTCATGAGTTGGATAACAACTTATGAGAGGCATACAGGCATGTTATCCAACCCCTCGCCACACATTACAATATCCAACTATTGCCAAAGGAGATCACAGTTGCAAAGTGTTTCCTGGTCAGGACAGGCAGAGATGCAGTCCCTACTATCCAAAGTGTATTTTCCCTCCTGGATGATGATGATAATAATAATAATAATAATAATAATAATAATAATAATAATAATAATAATAATAATAATAATAATAATAATAATAATAATAATAATAATAATAATAATAATAATAATAATAATAATAATAATAATAATAATAATAATAATAATAATAATAATAATAATAATAATAATGCATTTGATTTATAGGGCGCCTTTCAGGACACTAAAAAAAAAAGGTCCACAAATCGGTGAATGAAAAAATTATAGGATCAAATGAAAACTACTTACTAAAAATGGATGTTTAAAAGTACTAAAAACCAACAAAAAATACCAAACACTAACAAACATTCAGCACAGACAATGGGGATGCTGACATAAAAAAAAAGAAAAAAAGTAAAAAAAAAAAAAAAAAAGTAAAAAAAAGAAAAGTAAAAAAAAAATATTTAAACAATTTTTATTTAATTTTTTTTAGATCCGGGGCTAGGAGAAAAACATCCGGGGCTAAAGCCTCGGAAGCCCAGGGCTAACGACGCCACTGATGGTGGTGGGGCTGATCTCTAACAATGACGAGAAGGCCTATCGGGAGGAGGTTGATGAACTGGCACGCTGGTGCCGGGATAACAGCCTACTCCTGAACATTGGTAAAACCAAAGAGCTGATCGTGGATTTTAGGAGAATACAGCAGGTGACACACACGCCACTGCGAATAAATGGGGCTATCGTGGACAGGGTGAGCAGTTTCAATTACCTGGGAGTACACATCACAGAGGACATGACATGGTCAACACACATAGATTCTGTGGTGAAAAAGGCGAAACAGCAAATCTATCACCTGAGACAGTTAAGGAAGTTCAGGTGCAAATCCAGAGCCTGCAGAATAATGAAGGACCCCCACCACCCCAACAACAGCCTGTTCAAGCTGCTGCGGTCAGGCAAGCGCCTACGTACACACATGCTGCAACCGCTTTAAACAATCACTTTAAACTAAATGGAAAAGTCACTTTAAAGGAATGAAGAATATAAAAGTCACTTTAAGGAAAGAACAGATGTGGTTCTTGTATAGTTTAGATATAGTAAGTAAAACATAATAACAGAGTTAAAATTGTATATTGTATAGTAGTGTACATAGGAACCAGTGCCTTCTCAGGAATTTAGCATGTATATTTTTATCATGCACATCTTATGTCTTACCTGTTTTTTTTCTATGTCTATTTTATTATTGTATTATTGCACAATCGATGCAGGCATGACCACCCGCATTTCACTGTATGCCCTGGTATGTATGTGACAAATTAACCTCTTGATTCTTGATTCTAGCAACACATCACCGTCACTCATCCACACATCATATTTGAGCAGTCAGGGAAAGAGCAAGATCAAAACGCAGTGCAAGTCAAGCCCACTGAAAGACATTGGCATTTGCTGGCATCATTGCAGTTTCCATCTTTACAGTACAGGTGGGTGATGTCTCGAACTTCCTTAGGTGCCGGTGCTTTCTGGAACATCACAGGTTCAATGGTCCCATCTTCTCTGAGCCTCCACCCTCTACCAACTGGGTTCCAGAGAAGAGGCTTGGCTAGATGGCTGTTTGGTACAAGGCTCTCAACACATGTTGCTGAAAGGCATCTTCTGTTGGGGGTAGATTTGGAGCTGATGAATCTGTGGTAGATGCTAGTGTGTACCTCAGCTCATCCAGGTTGGTGCAAGGACGTCCATTCTCCATTTTCTTTTGGCCATACAGGAGGAGGGCATACTTTATTGCCACAGGAAAAGCCTCCTCTAGGTTTTCAGACAGTCTAAAATTGGCCATTTCTTTTAACTCACTCAGTCTTGTGAATGCAGTGGTCTTCCCAATTCTGTACAAGCTGCTTGTGGTATTGCAACCTGTGAGGGCGTGGCATGCAGGTAAACACTCACAAAGTGCTGCTCCAAGCTTCTGATCGATGGATCTTTCCTTTGGGCCATGTCCAGAGTGCATGAACACTGTTGAGGATCCAAACATCCCTTTGCTTGAATAGTACACAAGCAAAACCAGTACATCTGTATCATCACATTTGACAATGAGACGAGAATGTGACTGTGCAAGGTGTATTGCATGTAACACCAATCTTGTGTCAGCCTCCTCCTGGTCACTATAAAGATCTGTCAAGCTTCAACGCCTGACTTGCTAATCGTCTTAACCTCCTCACCATTTTCAAAGCCACTTGCCAAGATGACTGTGTTCTCTGAAGAGATCTTCTGTGACCCTTTCAGACATACAATGATCTGGGTGAGTGTGTCCCATTGGCAACGTTAACACTTTGTGGCACACTTTCCATGGCACACTTGTGTGCCATGCCATACGTTGAGTGCCAATGACGAGAGATCTCGTTATTTAATTGTTATTTTTTTTATTAGCGATTTCCATAAATCTTTCATCAATCTAGCCTCACGTTACCAGTGGGACTCTCTCTGAGCTCGAACAGGGAAAATACCGCCCCCTATCGTCTCCCGGATGATAATGCACCCATTGGAATGGAGTCAATGGAAACGCATGGGTAAAAGAAAATCCGGAATCCACATTTTACTCCTCAGGCATGTAATCCGAGCCGATTGCAGTCATCGCAGACCCTCAGAACAGCGTGGAATAACGTGTTTCAGGTACCCAGTGTTGGATCAATAAACGCAATCGATATTTGGAATGGCGATCAGGAATTGGAATAATCTTTTTGGAGAACATCTGATCTGAGGTAAGGAATCTATTTTACCAGTCTTGGAATAATCAGAGCTTTTTTCACATATATCAACGTGGGCCCTATGTGTGTGTGTTTGTGTGTGTGTGTGTGTGTGTGTGCGCACGCACGCTGATCAGGAAATAAGATAATAGATTTTTCAGCCCGCTTCTCTAGCGTGCATAAGTACACATATACTATCGATAATCTAGCGTTTATTTGAAAACGAGTCATAAATAGGCCGAAAAATGACCATGTTTTTTGTGTATTCCACTAAAGGGCGATTATCACAAAATCTTTTTTATTTTCTGGAAATCTCCAAAAACAAGCATTTTTCAAAATGGTATAAAACAGAAATGTACCGATGAAAAAACAATCCGTTTCGACAATGTTGACTGCAAGCAAGTCATTGATAAGCGACGGGCGTATTAGATACATAATTTAAGATATAGTTTATGCGTTTGCAAATGTGCTCGCCCTCTCATTGAATAGAGCGTTGGCACTCAAGCGCTAAATCGTGCGCCCCCTGCTGGCACTGAAAGTGTTAATGGGAAAGGAAGGCATCAACTGTGTTTTTTATAGTGTTTGACAGATATGACCATCAACACTCAATCAAAGACCTTGAAAGGCAAAGAAGAGGCACCATCCAAACCAGCAGACCAACACATATTATCACAGGACAATCAAGTGTTCCTAACTACAGGAAATACCTGAGGATCAGTGGGAACAAGGCTGCTCTGTGTAGCTTTGTCAGCAACTACATAACCAATACAGGGCCACAGAGAATATCTTCAGAGAACACAGTATGCCCTCTTCCTGTATGGCCAAACGAAAATGGAGAATGGACGTCCTTGCACCAACTTGGATGAGCAGAGGTACACACTAGCATCTACCACAGATTCATCAGCTGCAAATCTACCCCCAACAGAATGTGTTGAGAGCCTTGTACCAAACAGCAGTGTGGCATCACAGCCATCTGGCCAAGCTTCTTCTCTGGAACCCAGTTGGTAGAGGGTGAAGGCTCAGAGAAGATGGGACCATTGAACCTGTGATGTTCCAGAAAGCACCGGCACCTAAGTAAGTTTGAGATCACCCACCTGTACTGTAAAGATGGAAACTGCAATGATGTCAGCCAATGCCAATGTCTTTCAGTGGGCTTGACTTGCACTGAGTTTTGCTCTTGCTCTTTCCCTTTCCCTGACTGCCCAAATATGATCAATTTAGTCACTGATGATAATGTGGATGAGTGACGGTGATGTGTTGCTAGAATCAAGAATCAAGAGGTTTATTTGTCACATACATACCAGGGCATACAGGGAAATGTGGGTGGTCATGCCTGCATCGATTGTGACATAGAAAAAAAAAACAGATAAGAGATAAGATGTGCATGATAAAAATAGACATGCTAAATTCCTGAGAAGGCACTGGTTCCTATGTACACTACTATACAATATACAATTTTAACTCTGTCATTATGTATTACTTACTATATCTAAACTATACTATACAAGAACCACATCTGTTCTTTCCTTTTGTGTTGTGTGTGTGTGTGTGTGTGTGTGTGTGTGTGTGTGTGTGCGTAGTAGAAAAGACTCACGCACATACTTGGGAACACGGCAGACGGTGTGCTGACTTTTTTCCCACAACCTTGTGTGTGTGCTCATGTGTACTTGTGAGTGGAGAGTTCAGTGTTCAGTGTTCTGATGGCCTGGGGGAAGAAGCTGAGTCGGAGTCTCTCTGTGCTCATAGCGTGTGTACGTAGGCACTTGCCTGACCACAGCAGCTTGAACAGGCTGTTGTTGGGGTGGTGGGGGTCTTTCATTATTCTGCAGGCTCTGGATTTGTACCTCCTGTTATATAAGTCCTGCAGGGGTGGTAGTGCAATACCCATAGTACGCTCTGCTGAGCACACCACTCTCTGGAGGGCCTTCCTGTACTGTGCCGTGCTGTTTCCAAACCAGGCAGTGATGTTTCTAGTCAGAATGCTCTCTACAGCCCCGGAATAGAAGGAGTGGAGTATCTTCCCCGATACTCTGAACTTCCTTAACTGTCTCAGGTGGTAGAGGCGCTGTTTCGCCTTTTTCACCACAGAATCTATGTGTGTTGACCATGTCAGGTCCTCTGTGATGTGGACTCCCAGGTACTTGAAACTGCTCACCCTGTCCACGATAGCCCCATTTATTCTAAAATCCACGATCAGCTTCTTGGTTTGACCAATGTTCAGGAGTAGGCTGTTATCCCGGCACCAGCGTGCCAGTTCATCAACCTCCTCCCGGTAGGCCTTCTCGTCATTGTTAGAGATCAGCCCCACCACCACCGTGTCGTCCGCAAACTTCACTATGGAGTTAGAGCTGAACCTGGCCACACAGTCATGTGTGTACAGTGAATACAGCAGGGGGCTCAGAACGCAGTAGATTGAAATAAAGGTGTTCTATTTAAATTTCAACCTGATTCAATTGGATCTTTGTTTCCATATGAAGTATCATAAAATGTATCATATGAAATGTATAATTTATTAAATGTATGTGACGTACATGGGTACGTGGGTTGGTCATTACCATTATTACTGTATTTATGACACCATCTGAACATCAGGTTAGTATATGTAAATATGTTATGTTTTGTATGTGATGTGTGTGTGTGTGCCATGATGGCTAATGCTGTCCCTTTTTCTTTCTCTGTCAGGTGCCGCCCGTCCCTACACTGAAGAGTGCTGATTGCCTAATGAATGACAGCTGATGGCAATCACCTCAAGAGGGACGGGTGGACAAATGCCTGACAGCACACACACGTCCGGGCGCCTCATGGAGTCATTTGCCAGTGACCATAGAGTTGGAGGTTGCCCTTGATTTGCCACTGTTTATTTCATTGTGGAATTATTATAATACTGCCCTTTTGTTTCAACTGTTGTGTGGTTTTGATCAGTGTTGGCCTTATTGTAATTAGTGTGTTCTCACGTTCACACTACTTACCTGGTAGGCATTGTGTCTGTTGGTGTTGCTACCAGGTAAGTGTATATATATATATATATATATATGTATATTGTGGCCTCAGTGCCACTTGCCACCCATGTGGAATTTGTTAATATATATATATATATATTAGAGCTGGGCCGTTAACGGCGTTAACGTGCTGCGTTAACGCTATACTAGTATTGCGCGATAATATAATTAACGCATTAATCTAAAAAAAAAAAAAAAAAAAAATAACAACCTTTATTTACCCAGGGTAGGTTCGCTGAGCACAGATGCTCTTTTTCAGGAACGCCCTGCTTCACATTCACACAGTTCAATTCACACCTGGGAGCTGCCCAGTACAACCACAGTTGACACCATTGGCCACTGAGCAACAGTTGATTCAAGCCATGTCACATAGTTCAAGTTTGAAATGATTCTTTCTGTTTTGCTCCTGAGAGTGCTAGATACTGTACTGTACTGGTAATATTATTTATTTGTGTTAACTTCTGATTAAAACAACTTATTAAACACAAGTACATCTTATTGAACATTATTTTGATATTTCATTACCAATTATCATAGCAAAACAGCTTTTTCAAACAGTCTGTAATGCATTTTGGAAACGGGAGATGGGCTCATGGTGTAATGGGCCACCTGGCCTGAGAAACATAAGGAGGAAAGAAAAAGTAAGGACTTACTTCTGGTCATTATTTGGGTAGAACACACATGTTTTGAATGCCTTCGGCAGGTTTTTTTTTTTTTTTTGGGGGCATTTTAATCTAGATTAATCTAGATTAAATCCAGGATTGCAGATAGATTAATCTAGATTAAAAAAATTAATCTATGCCCACCTCTAATATATATATATGTATTGGGCCTTCTGCCTATTTTTGCCACACCTAAGTAAGAATATATACCATTGTTGTGGGCCTCAGAGCCATTTGCCACTTCTTAAGTGGAAGTATATATCTGTATTGTTTGATGGCTGGGTGGTTCCCAGTGCCAACCTAGTTGGCTGGTGTCCTGCGACACTGTTAGTGCTTTGGTGCTCAACTTAATTATAATTATCTTGTTTGTTCTCCCCTTACCCTTCTCCCTGTTTGTTAATTGTTTGTGGGTTGTTTTTTCCCTTTGTTATATATTCATATTACAGGTGGAGGTTTGAATTCCTGCCACAGCTAATAAATATCATTTACCTTTTGAAAGCGCATTTGTGTTTCCTATCTGCCTGGGACCGTGCTTTTAAAAGCATCTACTGAGGGGGCTGTTTTTTTGTTCATGTGCAGCCTGCGTCAGTTTCTATTCTATGTGGTCATCAGACCTTGGTACATGACAATGTATCATAAATATATTAACATTATAGACCAGAACAGTACCTAAAGTGACTTTTAAGTAACATTGAATTTGTCAAAATGCTTCTCACCACTGATAATGGGCTTTGGACTGAAGACTTCATTATGTCAATGTTTCATTTTCTTTCATTTAGGACACCTCATACATTTACTGATGTAACTCCCCGACCATGCATGCTATATTTACACATGTGGTATTGCTGGATTCAACACAACCACACCTTTCCGAAAAAGCCCTCATATGTGTTTCTATGACAATCCATGGCAGAGCTACTACAAAGTAAATGAGAACATTCTGCATAGATATTCATTTTTTACATTTCCGCTTATTTTAAGTATGTGTACATAGGTATATATTTCCTACATGCATAAAGATATTCACATCCAGGTTCTTCTATTAGGTTAAGCAACTGTCTGACTGCAAGCATGTCAAATTTGAAAGCTCTTGGAGCTTGTATTATTAATCTACATGAGTTTATGTCTCAACTCCCATACGGCCAGGCTATATTTTGGTTATTTTTTCCTTTGGGGGTGTATAACAATATCTATCAATTTAACAAGTTTTGCAGTAAAATATTTGTATACAAGAATCCATTTCATATATGGGAGACCTTAGAGATGAGGAAAAACATGCTTGTGTTTTGTTCTACCTCCGGTAGGGGTATCTCAAAAACAAAAGCCCTTTTTAACAGTTTGTCACAGCACTTTAACTGGCATAGATAGTAGTGTTACCTTACCATTAGCTGCTCCGTTAGCACCATTAACGTTATTGTCGTTCATGATCGCAATCAACGTGCAGGGTCACCAATGTAGGAATACAGGAATTATGACACATTCAGAGAGGTTATTGAGAAACACACAGGCCTGTACTGAGACACACAGGCCCGTACTGAGACACACAGGCCCGTACTAAATCACACAGGCCAGTACCGAGACACACAGGCCCGTACTGAGACACACAGGCTGTACTGAGACACACAGGCTCGTACTGAGACACACAGGCCCATACTGAGACACACAGGCCCATACTGAGACGCACAGGCCAGTACTGAGACACACATGCCCGTACTGAGACACACAGGCCCGTACTGAAACATTTGTAATGATGTAATGCTAATGCAGGACCTCTTTAGAGAGGTCTTTATTTGGCATGCAACGACATGGGACATGCAATGGGCGGCACACACACACAGGAATACACACACACACGCATTATCTTTTTCTCAGGGTCGCCGATGCGATTGAGCTCTGCGCTTAACCCATCCCGTCGTCCTTCCCCCCAAGGCCAGCCGGGAGCTGACAGGGCGTCGGCAAGGGGCCGCGCCCAGGAACCAATCCAAGTGCTCCTGCCTGTCTTCATCAAGGACTGTTGTGCATTTTCTTCCATTGGGTTTATCTTATCGGGGGGGGAAACCCTTGCGAGCACGGGGAGAACATGCAAACTCCACACAGAAAGGCCTGGGAGATACCCCACCTGGGTACCTGGCAACGCAGAGACCTGGTCTCCAAGCGGGAATCGAACCCTGGACCTTCATGCTGTGAGGCGACAGTGTTAACCAGTAGACCACCATGCCGCTGATGAAGACCTTGCTACCACCTTTCCTCCTATAATAAAAAAAAAATGGTAAATCTTAACCACATACTTAGCCTCTATTCTCTGGCAGGGGGATCATTTTGAGGATATGAATCGTGCATATATGGGACTGGATAGTTTTTTCCTCATCTATCTATATATTTAATTTCATCTCAAACATTTATTTTAAGGTGTGAGACACTGAGGTTACCCTCATTTACGATGACGAGCTTACAAAACAAGACACAGTTAATCATCAAATGCATACATACAGTATAGACACAATAAATAAGAATAAACAATAAAAAATATTACAAGTCGACACACATCATACTTTTAAATGCAGCAAGAGAAGGAAGAACCTTCAGCTTCAGAATCAGTTGGAGGGCATTCCAGGTGTTTTTCCTAGTTCAGATCAGGAACCCGAAGCACCAACCAATCTTTTGAACGTGTAGAATAGGTTCCAAGATTTCATTCCAACAGTGATGTGATGTAAGGGGGATGTTTACCAATAAGGGCTTTCAAAATAAACAAATACCAATGATAGTTATGCCTTTCAACCAGAGAAGGCCATCCAACCTTTTCATAAAGGACACAGTGGTGAGTATCATATCTGTCAACAGTAATACATCTGATGACAGAATGATAAACAGAGTCCAGAGTTGAAGCCACAGCATGTCTATAAATCACATCACCATAGTCCAAAATGTATAAGAAAACAGCTCCAACAATCCTCTTTTTTACTAATCATGGGAAAGCTGGATCTATTTCTGTACAGGAAGCCAATTTTCTGTCGTTATTTCTAAATGGGTTGCATATTCCATCACAGCCTGATCTCACTTTAAATATGTAAATAAAGTACTTATCGACCACAGGAAAAAAGGTACATATTGTACGTTATGTTATAGCCATAAGTAATATATTGACGTATTTACGAAAATGTACAATGTGTACATATTACAAATAAGTAATATATTGACATATTTAGAAATAAGTATATTACATTTTCTAAAAATATTTACTTTTATCGTTTTCAGAAATTTTTCGAGTTCCCCAACAAACCCAGGACACTCAAATGGGAGGCAAGTGCCTTTACCTCAAGACACTTTTCTGATAGCTTGACCCCGAACCATAACCCTTAATTAACCACACTGTTACCTTAAACTAACCTTAACTCTAACCCTAACCACACCCTTAACCATGACCGTTAAATGTTAAAAAAATCATCATCATCATCATAATCATCATCATCATCATCATCATCATCATCATCATCATCATCATCATCATCATCATCATCATCATCATCATCATCATCATCATCATCATCATAGTATTGCTGTGTTTGGGTGGGTAGGTGGCTTAGTGTGGTGAGAGCACTTGCCCATGACCACAATTATTGTTAGTTTGACTCCCGGTCACGCTCTTTGTTTTGGACCTTCGCCTATACTATATATAATATAATATATTCAATGTAAATATATGACTTATAGTTATACAGTAAGTAAATTACTGTAAATATATTACTTATGGCTCTAACATAACATACATTATGTAAATTTTTTCCTGTGGTCAATTAGTACTTTATTTATGTTTTCTGATGATACCGTGTTGTCCTTCCATATTATGTCTGCGTGTCTTGTTCATATGTTACTGGGCAACATATTTCCCCAGCAGATCGAAACGACGGAGATGAGCCATCTGTGACGAGCTCGGTGCCTAGAGTCAGACATCTTGAGTTGCAGATGGGGCAGGTGCTCCTCTCATGGAGCTAAATGGAGGGTTTCCCATAGAGCTGTGAAGGGGGTGGTATCCTCCATCCAACCCTCTCCTGGAGTCGCTCCCTCTGTCACCGGTTAACCCCTTCAGTAACCATAGGACATCACTGGAACTGCACTGTAGAGAAGCTGTGGATAGTGAGTTTTTTTAGCCTCAACGGCACATGTTTCCACTGTGAGACAAATTAAACAGCTGTGAATGTGACTGTATTCATTCAAATGTTGTTAAATAATGCAGGCTGACAGTTTGCGTTGGTAATAATTATGCATAGCATTAAGTAGTCCTTTTGCTTTTAATTTAATTGGGCCAAATGCTCTATCTCCATGTAAAGAATCTAGTGAGTTATGCCGATCCCTTCCAGGCTCTCCGCTTCCTCTGTTCCTCCCTCTGCTTGCCTCTTTAATATGCATGAAACATTGCCTACCACACACTCAGATCTGTCAATGTTATAATAATAATAATTTATAATAATAATAATTTAGGACCTGCTCCGAGGTCATCAATTGGCACACATGCGATGCATGCATGCAATTCGTATCTGCGATTAACCCATCCCGTCGCCCTTCCCCCCCAAGGGCAGCCGGGAGCAGACAGGCGTCAACGTGAGCCGCGCCAGGGGACCAATCCAAGTGCTCCTGTCCGTCTTCGTCAAGGACGCCACAGCGTTAGCGATCTTGTTGTTGTGCATGTTTTTCCATTGGGTTTATCTTATCGGGGGGGAAACCCTTGCGAGCACGGGGAGAACATGCAAACTCCACACAGAAAGGCCTGGGAGATACCCCACCTGGGTAACTGGCATCATGGAAACCTGGTCCCCAAGCGGGAATCGAACCCTGGACCTTCTTGCTGTGAGGCGACAGTGTTAACCACTACACCACTGTGCCGCTCTCAAAACGCATGTTGCTCTCACCGTCTCTAATGTTGAACCTGATCAGTAACGTGTCCAGTGGAACTTCAGAACTCTTTTTCTGTTGTATTTCTAAGATGGAGATGACGATAGCGTGCCAATCATAGTTCCCCCCGAAGAAGCCCATTCTGCTGCCCCTAAAAACAAATGTTACCACTGTGCCCGACAAATTATTAATCATATCCTCTCAAATATGTTCTCTCTCTGCTAGGGCCCCCCCCCTGTTTCATTTCTATGGCAAGCACGAGCTGCCATTTGCAGACTGCAAGAGCAAATGTTAATTTGCCCCTTGCACATTTCTGTTACACGAGGGAGCCACACAGGGCAGAGAGCTAACAGAGAATAGGGGGGGGGGGGCGTTTGACTTGGGTATTTACATAAGGTAATGTGATTGAGTTGTTCCCATAGATTTATCCCATACCTTGTGGAACCCTGGGGTGAGGTAGCGGATGGAGGATTGTACGTGTGCATGTGTGTGTGTGTGAGCATGTGTGTGTGGTTAAGTAGAGAGAGAGAGAGAGAGAGAGAGAGAGAGAGAGAGAGAGAGAGAGAGAGAGAGAGAGAGAGAGAGAGAGAGAGAGAGAGAGAGAGAGAGAGAGAGAGAGAGAGAGAGATGCAGACTGAGAGAGAGAGAGATGGTGCAACGTATGAGAGATAGTGCAACGTATGAGAGATACAGTATGAGAGAGATATAGTGCAGATATACAGTATGAGAGACAGTATGAGAGATAGTGCAGACATACAGTATGAGAGAGATAGTGCAGACATACAGTATGAGAGACAGTATGAGAGAGATAGTGCAGACATACAGTATGAGAGAGATAGTGCAGACATACAGTATGAGAGAGATAGTGCAGACATACAGTATGATAGAGATAGTGCAGATATACAGTATGAGAGAGAGATAGTGCAGATATACAGTATGAGAGAGAGATAGTGCAGACATACAGTATGAGAGAGATAGTGCAGACATACAGTATGAGAGAGATAGTGCAGATATACAGTATGAGAGAGAGATAGTGCAGACATACAGTATGAGCAGGGGTGTAAAAAGTACCCAGAAATTATACTTAAGTGAAAGTATGGGTACCGTCTCGAAATCTGACTCAAGTAAAAGTCAAAGTATCTGGCTAAAAACACACTTGAGTAAAAGTAAAAAAGTCCTACTTTTAAATGTACTTAAGTACTAAAAAGTAAAAGTATTTTTTTTAAAGGGATAGACCAGGGGTCTAACTCATTCCATCGTGGGCCAAGTTTACATTTTAACTATACATTGCACCAGGTGAGTTAGTTGAAGACGAGAGCCAATTAGTGAAATTATCAGTTGGTGTTTAGGCAAGGCTGGAATGAAACCAAGCAGACACTCTGCCCACAATGGAATGTGTTCTGCGATAGACAATGCTGAAATGAAAGAACAGAGGACACTTTTTTTTTTGCATACAAATTATTTAATGCACTTTTCCATTGAAGGAAAACTAACATGGACGGCATTCACATCACAGCCTGAATAATATCACAATATTAACCACAGCATACTGGATTATCCTGAATAATATCATATTAAAGACAGAATACTGGAGTGCCTGTACGTTAATGCCAAGCAAGCAGTGCAAAAATGCTTCCGCATTCGTCACCGCACGCTAGTGCGGTAAAGCGCCCTTCTTTTCAGACAAATGCTACCGTGCGTGCACCGGCGGCGGCGTGCTCGCTCAGGTGCGTGCGTGCGCCGGCGTGCTCGCGCGAGGTGCCCGCGCATGCGACACGAGCGGAGCTCAATATATATAAGTCACCGCCCCTTATTCAGTATCCAACAAATAGCTCAATTGGCAAGGACACATGGCTGTGGATCCTATGGCTTGTTTGCTGGCGAGTTCGAATCCCATCAAAAATATTTTTTAACGTGATTTTTTTTTAACGTGTATTCTTTCGCCGATTAAGGTTAGGCATTGTTTCGGAGTTGGTTAAGGTTAGAACGGTTAAGTTTAGGCGCTGTTAAGGAGCTGGTTAAGGTTAGAGTTTGTCAAAGAGAATGGCAATATAATTTCTATGGTTAAGGTTAAGGTTAGGCATTGTTTCGGAGTTGGTTAAGGTTAGAACGGTTAAGTTTAGGCGCTGTTAAGGAGCTGGTTAAGGTTAGAGTTTGTCAAAGAGAATGGCAATAGACAGCCTATTTCCGCGAAAATGAAAGGCGCATTACTGCATGCCACTACGGTAAATTTTTGCACTGCTTGCTTGGCATAAAGCTACACGCTACTGGAGTACCCTGAATAATATCACAATATTAACCACAGCATAATGCGGATCTGACTGTCTGTCTGCTATTCTTCTGATAGCAGGTGTTTAATCAAAGATCCCCGCTTTCTAGTGTTGCACAAGGGCCAATCAGCGGGCGGGTTTCATTTTCCATTGATGGGGATTTGATTGGCTGTTTACCTGCGGTCACAGGATTAATAACGTTAACGTTAGTTCGGCCAGATAAACAATTAAAATATACAAATTAAAATGGTTGGACCTGTGAGATTTGTACTTTGTACTTTGTAGGTCTGCATTTTAAATGTAAGGAGTAAAAAGTATGTTTTTTTCTCTCTGAAATGTAATGGAGTAAAAGTACAAAGTATACAAACCTAATAATACTCGAGTAAAGTACAAATCCCCCAAAACAGTACTTAAGTATTGTAATGAAGTACAATTACTCAAGTACTTTACACCCCTGAGTATGAGAGAGAGATAGTGCAGACATACAGTATGAGAGAGAGATAGTGCAGACATACAGTATGAGAGAGATAGTGCAGACATACAGTATGAGAGAGATAGTGCAGACATACAGTATGGGAGAGAGATAGTGCAGACATACAGTATGAGAGAGATAGTGCAGACATACAGTATGGGAGAGAGATAGTGCAGACATACAGTATGAGAGAGATAGTGCAGACATACAGTATGCGAGAGATATAGTTCAGACATACAGTATGGGAGAGAGATAGTGCAGACATACAGTATGAGAGAGATAGTGCAGATATACAGTATGAGAGAGAGATAGTGCAGACATACAGTATGGGAGAGAGATATTGCAGACATACAGTATGAGAGAGATAGTGCAGACCTACAGTATGAGAGAGAGATAGTGCAGACATACAGTATGAGAGAGAGATAGTGCAGACATACAGTATGAGAGAGAGCTAGTGCAGACATACAGTATGAGAGAGAGATAGTGCAGACATACAGTATGAGAGAGATAGTGCAGATATACAGTATGATAGAGATAGTGCAGACCTACAGTATGAGAGAGATAGTGCAGATATACAGTATGAGAGAGATAGTGCAGACATACAGTATGAGAGAGATAGTGCAGATATACAGTATGAGAGACAGATAGTGCAGACATACAGTATGAGAGAGAGATAGTGCAGACATACAGTATGAGAGAGAGATAGTGCAGACATACAGTATGGGAGAGAGATAGTGCAGACATACAGTATGAGAGAGATAGTGCAGACATACAGTATGGGAGAGAGATAGTGCAGACATACAGTATGGGAGAGAGATAGTGCAGACATACAGTATGAGAGAGATAGTGCAGACATACAGTATGCGAGAGATATAGTTCAGACATACAGTATGGGAGAGAGATAGTGCAGACATACAGTATGAGAGAGATAGTGCAGATATACAGTATGAGAGAGAGATAGTGCAGACATACAGTATGGGAGAGAGATATTGCAGACATACAGTATGAGAGAGAGATAGTGCAGACATACAGTATGGGAGAGAGATAGTGCAGACATACAGTATGAGAGAGATAGTGCAGACATACAGTATGGGAGAGAGATAGTGCAGACATACAGTATGAGAGAGATAGTGCAGGCATACAGTATGTGAGAGATATAGTTCAGACATACAGTATGAAAGATAGTGCAGATATACAGTATGAGAGAGATAGTGCAGATATACAGTATGAGAGAGATATTACAGATATACAGTATGATAGAGATAGTGCAGACATACAGTATGAGAGAGATAGTGCAGATATACAGTATGAGAGAGATAGTGCAGACATACAGTATGAGAGACAGTATGAGAGAGATAGTGCAGACATACAGTATGCGAGACAGTATGAGATAGATAGTGCAGACATACAGTATGAGAGAGAGATAGTGCAGACATACAGTATGAGAGAGATAGTGCAGACATACAGTATGAGAGAGCGATAGTGCAGACATACAGTATGAGAGAGAGCGATAGTGCAGACATACAGTATGAGAGAGATAGTGCAGACATACAGTATGAGAGAGAGATAGTGCAGACATACAGTATGAGAGAGAGATAGTGCAGACATACAGTATGAGAGAGAGCGATAGTGCAGACATACAGTATGAGAGAGATAGTGCAGACATACAGTATGAGAGAGAGATAGTGCAGACATACAGTATGAGAGAGAGATAGTGCAGACATACAGTATGAGAGAGAGATAGTGCAGACATACAGTATGAGAGAGATAGTGCAGATATACAGTATGATAGAGATAGTGCAGACCTACAGTATGAGAGAGAGATAGTGCAGATATACAGTATGAGAGAGATAGTGCAGACATACAGTATGAGAGAGATAGTGCAGATATACAGTATGAGAGACAGATAGTGCAGACATACAGTATGAGAGAGAGATAGTGCAGACATACAGTATGAGAGAGAGATAGTGCAGACATACAGTATGGGAGAGAGATAGTGCAGACATACAGTATGAGAGAGATAGTGCAGACATACAGTATGGGAGAGAGATAGTGCAGACATACAGTATGGGAGAGAGATAGTGCAGACATACAGTATGAGAGAGATAGTGCAGACATACAGTATGCGAGAGATATAGTTCAGACATACAGTATGGGAGAGAGATAGTGCAGACATACAGTATGAGAGAGATAGTGCAGATATACAGTATGAGAGAGAGATAGTGCAGACATACAGTATGGGAGAGATATATTGCAGACATACAGTATGAGAGAGAGATAGTGCAGACATACAGTATGGGAGAGAGATAGTGCAGACATACAGTATGAGAGAGATAGTGCAGACATACAGTATGGGAGAGAGATAGTGCAGACATACAGTATGAGAGAGATAGTGCAGGCATACAGTATGCGAGAGATATAGTTCAGACATACAGTATGAAAGATAGTGCAGATATACAGTATGAGAGAGATAGTGCAGATATACAGTATGAGAGAGATATTACAGATATACAGTATGATAGAGATAGTGCAGACATACAGTATGAGAGAGATAGTGCAGATATACAGTATGAGAGAGATAGTGCAGACATACAGTATGAGAGACAGTATGAGAGAGATAGTGCAGACATACAGTATGCGAGACAGTATGAGATAGATAGTGCAGACATACAGTATGAGAGAGAGATAGTGCAGACATACAGTATGAGAGAGATAGTGCAGACATACAGTATGAGAGAGCGATAGTGCAGACATACAGTATGAGAGAGAGCGATAGTGCAGACATACAGTATGAGAGAGATAGTGCAGACATACAGTATGAGAGAGAGATAGTGCAGACATACAGTATGAGAGAGAGATAGTGCAGACATACAGTATGAGAGAGAGCGATAGTGCAGACATACAGTATGAGAGAGATAGTGCAGACATACAGTATGAGAGAGAGATAGTGCAGACATACAGTATGAGAGAGAGATAGTGCAGACATACAGTATGAGAGTGAGAGAGACAGGGACTCCTAAGCTTTAAGTGTCACAGCAAGCCCTTGGCCTACTTCGTTCCATGGCATAAAGAAGGCGCAGGGGTGTAGTTTCTGGTCGAGAGCAGAGTGCTGGGAGAGGACCGCCCCCACCCCGGTACTGGAGGCGTCCACCTCCACCACAAACTGGCGGGCCGTGTCCGGCTGGACGAGGATGTGCGCGGAGGTGAAGCGCCTACGCAGCTCGAAGAAGGCGGAGTCCACCTTATCGGACCAGACAAAGGGCACGGAGGGCGAAGGGAGCGTTCATGCCCACCCGGACTAACAGACTGAAGTTTAGTTTTTACCCCAGGGCCATATGTGCACTAAACTCAGCTAAATTTTAAAACAACAGCCTCCTTGCACCCCCCCCCCCCCCACCACGCACACGCACACACAACATTAAGAGATAGTGCAATTATATTTTATACCCCCCTGTTTTATTAATGTTATTTACACCCCACCCTGTTTTTATATTTAACACTGTGTTTAGGACTGTTTTTATTCTTATTTTACTAGCACCTAGGGTTGCATTTTTTTTATTTCGTTGTAACAACTGTAACAATGACAATAAAGATCTATTCTATTCTATTCTGAGTTGGGTGAGGGGTGCAGCGACCCGGCTGTAGTCCCTGATGAAACGTCGATAGAAGTTTGCAAACCCCAGGAAGCGTTGGAGCTGCTTGACTTGGTGGGCGGGAAAAAATCAGAATGTCATCCAAATACACAAAAACAGAGCGGTTCAGGACATCACGGAGAACGTCATTGACAAGGGCCTGGAAGACAGCAGGGGCATGGTCAACCCAAAGGACATTACCTTGTACTCGAATTGACCGAGTGGCGTCTTAAAGGCCGTCTTCCATTCGTCCCCCTCCCGGATGCGTGTTGCTTTTTAACAGCGGAGCAGTGCAAGAATGTGACAATTTGACCATGTGACCGCGGCAACGCGGGAGAGCGGCAGTGCGGAAATAGGCTGTCTCTAAGACAAACTCTAACCTTAACCAGCTCCTTAACAGCGCCTAAACTTAACCGTTCTAACCTTAACCAACTCCGAAACAATGCCTAACCTTAACCTTAACCTTAACCATGCCTAACCTTAACCATAGAAAGAATATTGCCATTCTCTAAGACAAACTCTAACCTTAACCAGCTCCTTAACAGCGCCTAAACTTAACCGTTCTAACCTTAACCAACTCCGAAACAATGCCTAACCTTAACCTTAACCTTAACCATGCCTAACCTTAACCGGCGAAAGAATACACATAAAAAAAAAAATCACGCAACATTTTTTTTTTTATGGGATTCGAACTCATCCACAACGGACCGCAGGACCGCAGGACCGCTGCTCTGCCAGGTGAGCTGAAGCGCCGAATGAAAATCATGGCGGATTAGGGCGGTTACATAATTCCGCAAGCTCTGCCGCTCCGCTCCGCGGCAGAGCTCCGCTCTGCGGTTGCCGCGCCTGCCGCGGGGTGTGTCGCAGCCAATCAGGGAAAACGCGGAAGCAAAAGCAGCACTGCTCCGCTGTTATTAAGCAATAGGCCTCCCGGATACGGACGAGGTGATAGGCATTCCGGAGGTCCAGCTATGTAAAAATGGTGGCACCTTGCCGGGGTTCAAAAGCAGACGGTGCAGGGGTCGGCAACCCTAGGCACGCGTGCTCGCATTGGCACGCGGGAGCATTTTCGGGCAGCATTTAAAAAAATTATATATATATTATTATTATTTTTTATTTTTTTACTTTGCTTTGAAATATTATAGTGAAATATTTTGCAATGTTGTCGCATTTATCTTGTTGAAATCCTCCCACAGGTTCTTTTTTGTAAGTTGACTGTTTTGCACACCCCTATGACAGCTATACAGCTGTTCCCATGGTGCTCAGCTGTCAGCAGTCAGCTGGCCTCCCGCACCCGCGCGCAGTTCCCAGGTAATCACAGTGCCGTGGTTGCATTCTGTATGTGCCGTCTTTCATAATGGCAACCCCCGCTTAGAAAGTTAAAGCAAAGGAAATTCGGGCATTCCAGCCCTCATGGACAGAAGACTACGGGTTTGTGTGTCAGAAGGACCGTGCTGTGTGTACTTTATGTTTAGAAAATGTAGTTTGCCGAACATCAGGTGTGAAACGCCATTTTGAGACGAAGCATCAAAAAAGTTTCAAAGATCAGGCGGATAAGGCAGAATCGATTAAATGTGCCGTGGCCAGGTATGGAAAGCAAGCCAGCACCCTCAAAGTGTTCACGACTGCTAAAAACCACGCAACTGAAGCAAGCTATCGCTCATTGCATTGCGAAATGTGGAAAGCCATTCACTGATGGCGAGTATATCAAGGAGGCTTTTCTCTGTAGCTCAGATGTTTTGTTTGAAGGCTTGCCAAACAAAGAGACAATCACATCAAGGATAAAAGATATCCCCATGTCAGCTCGAAGTGTTGAGCGACGCATCAACGAAATGTCAGAAAATATCAGAGAACAGCAAACAGCTGGATTAAAAGATGCTCCGGTGTGCAGCTTAAAGTGACCAACTACAGCCCCCAGATAACGGAGCTCAGTAAAGCAAAACAGGGCCAGGGCTCTCACTGACAGCGACAGGTAGGCAGCTGTTTATTTTCCTACACATGGGGCTGCATGTTAACTTGAACGTCTCTCTCTCTCTCCTCTCTCTCTCTCTGGCCTTGCTCCGGTGGAGGGATTGGAGGAGGAGGGTGTGCTTTGTGTGTGTGTGTGTGCCATCATGTTAATGTTAGCCTCAGTTAAACCTTGCGACGACTGAGCTGTGTTCTGTGTTCTGAGCTGTGTTCTGTGTTCTAAGCTGTGTTCTGTGTTCTGAGCTGTGTTCTGGTCATGTGACACTACACATATTTAATTGAGACCCTTTATTATTTCAATTTAGCTGGAAATACATTGATACATCATTCAGTAACATTTTCAGAGCCTTATAACAAAACATTATTACGGTCACCATTGTGACCAGTGGGATTAATCAACCAATTGTATTATTTATTTTTCTATTTCATTTTAACATTGCACATGTTAAAAGGGAGAGGGCAACGCCATTTCTTTTTACTCAAAATGTGAGTATTACCAAGTCAACTTGTGTTCTTAAAACAATGACAATAAACATAGTTTTATTAGGTTGAAATAATGTGGTTGTGTACTTATTTTTCTGTTAACTAATTATGTATTGAAAACTGAAAACATTAATGCACAGTAACTGAACTCAATCTTTTTAAGTTCTTTTTTTTTAAGTAACTTTTTTTTTTTTTTTTTACAGTGTAGTCTTGCGATCAATCGAAACTTCTTTACACGTTATACCTCACATTCACGCATTCATTCACACATTGTGGTGTTCTCCATCAGGCCTGTAGGTGGAGCTACGACACAGCATTGATTGATTGATTGATTGAAAACTTTATTAACAGATTGCAGAATGGGTACAGTACAGTACAGCTCAATACATACAATTGTTAAGGGGATGCAGACCAGAGAAAGACTTTCGTCTTGTTTAACGTACAGTACAGCACACGTACAGTACACACACCGATGGTGGAGGCAGCCCACGTGGCATTTTGGATGTGTCCAAAAATGAATGGGCAAATGTGAGTGAAATGGTCGCACTGTATGCAGCTGTTTGTCTGCATTGCATTCCCCCCAACTCAGATTTAGGGTTGATACAACCATCATAATAATATTGTTAATAATAACAATAACAATAATGATGTAATAATTTAAAAATTATCATTAAAAATACCTGATTATGAGAAAAAAATTACGATGCATGGAATATTTTTGATATGGTACACTAGTTACAACTATATTTCAAACTGGCACTTCATGTCAAAAAGGTTGCTGACCCCTGCGGTAGAGGGTACTTGTTCTTGACCGTGATGTTGTTGTAGTCAATACAGGGGCGAAGGGAACCATCCTTCTTAGAAACGAAAAAGAAACCAGCGCCGACAGGAGAGGAGGAGGGGGTGATAATGCCCGAGGCCAGGGACTCATGGACATATTTCTCCATGGACTCCCTCTCCGGGCGTGAGAGGTTGAACAGGCGACTAGCGGGGAGCGGGGCTCCCGGAAGCAGGTCAATGGCACAGTCGTACAGACGAGGGTGTGGCAGGGAGAGAGCATGCTGTTTGCTAAAAACAGCCTCTAGATCATGATATATTGGAGGGATAGTGGAAAGGAACGTGAGAATCAGTGACCTCAAGTGGTGGCCGAGCAGACCGCAGGCAGGTGGCGTGGCAGTGGGCGCTCCAGCTAACGCCCAAGCCAGTAGGCCAGTTTATCACTGGGTTGTGTAATTTCAACCTGGGCATGCCGAGTACAATAGGGTTATGGGGGGAACTAGGGATGTTAAAGCGAATAACCTCCTTGTGATTTCCAGAGAACAACAGGCGGAGTGGCTTGGTGTGATGAGTTATCCGTGAGAGCAGCCTCCCATTTAGGCCATGGGCATCGCGGGGAATAGGTAGCAAGTCGGTAGCAATGCGAAAGCGGGATACGACGCCGGCGTCAATGAGGTTTTCGTCAGCGCCCGAATCGACCAGGGGAAGTGACTGGCCGTTCCAACACAGGGTGGCACTGAATTGCATATTGGGACCGGAGCTGGGGACATAATTGAGGCTTGAACATGCACCCAGCATTACTGTCGAGCCCCGCCATTTGGGCGAAGCGGACACGAATCGAGGAAGTCCTGAGCCTGTGGAGGCGTTCGTTGGGGTGAACGTGGGACCGGTCAAGTTCCATTGGCTCAGGGGAGTAGTGCTCGGCGCGAGCAGCGCGCCTGGGGGGAGAAGAGCGAGATGACCTGGATAACGAGGAGCGGGTGCTGCTCGTCCTTTCACGGCGGCGCTCACGAAGACGCATGTCTAGTTCTCTGGCTAACTCAATTAGCTCGTCCAGGGAGTTCGGTTTTTCTTTGGACGTCTTTAAGGACATCGCTGAGGCCTTGACGGAATGCCCCTCTTAACGGGATGTCATTCCACCCGGAGTCCACTGCTAGCATACGGAAAGAGTATTCGCTAACGCTGCAGTGGTCCTGGCGGATGGTGAACAAGCCAGCAGAGCTATCCGAGCCACAGGGAGGGTGGTCGAAGACTTTTTGCATGTCGGCGACGTATGCGGAATACGAATTGCAGAGGGGGGACTGACTGAAATGGAGAGCTGTTGCCCATGCTAACCCAGGACCCTTGAGCAGACCCGACAGGTAAGCGATTTCAGATGTATCACTTTGGTAGGTGTATGGCTGTTGTCCGAATACTAGCGTACATTGAAAAATAAAGGCGCAACACTTTGAGACGTCCCCGTCGTAGTGCTCTGGTGCGGGGACCTGGGGCTCTCTGTACGGAAGTGAGACTGTTTGGGTTGGCTGGGCTGCAATGTATTCATCAAACCGGTTACATCGTTCGTCTCGCTCAGCGCCGCTGATAGTCAGAGCGCGAAGTTGGGCAGTGGTCTTAGCAAAGGAGCATGTGTGTTGGTTTACCAACCCGGCGTGTCCGTTGATGATGGTCTGGACCTCTCTCCACTCTCCAGCGTCCTGTGTTGCTGGGCTCGTCATGTTGGTCTCAGTGTTCTGTTAGGGCAGCGGTGGCGGAGCCCAATAGCAGAACACAGGGAGAGAGAGAATGGAGCATTTTAGGTAGGTTTTAATTCCTTTGGGTACCAAGCAGACAAGGCAATAGAGATTATACAAGAATGTGCGACTTTGGACGAGTAGTGACTCTTGCTTGAGGTTCTCAGGAACGTCCGGGCGGGTGGTAGTACGTCAGGAGACAGCGTCGGCCGAGAGTGGTGGTTCTGGGCACAGGGAGAACAGAGGTTAAGACATGGCACGCAATACAGACAGAGCAGCAGGCGGAGAGATGGAGGCTCTCGCCGTGATTGTGACAAATATATCACGATGGACCGTGCCGGTGGCCAAATACCCGAGGGTGGAGAGGACTTGAATGTGCATGGGGGTGGCATTTGTGCGTTTAACTTTTGTTCCACGCTCCAATTTGGGTCCCAAATTGCGGTACAAATCAAGGAGAATGTGTCTCGGGTAGCGGACTCTAGTTAATATTATGTTCTCTCTGCAAATATACTCCCCTATCTGAAAACAGCTCCCCGCGGAGCGCAGACAGCGCACCCCGTAGTATTCCGATAATGCTATTATAGATAAACCATGCTGCATTCATTCAGAAAGAAAGACCTATTCCAAATGCTATTTATGGGTTTGACAATAATTACACTACTGTCGCTATTTTACAATTAACTATAATGAATTACGGCTTATACAGAACACGTCTGTGTTGAAACTAATGCATGAAATTCCGTCTCATGTGCAGTCTTCACATTCTACCGCTGGGCGCCATGTACGCACGGTCTGAGCTGTGCGTAGATATACGCACAATCTCAAGCACACGTTCAAATTGATAAGTCCCACACTTTGCTTAGAAATGATCGTACGCACGGTTTACGCACATATCTGCGCACCATTGATAAATGAGGGCCCTGGAATGCCCTCCAACTGACTCTAAAGCTGTAGGTTCTTCCTTCTCTTGCTGCATTTAAAAGTATGATCTCCGACCATTGAGTGTCGACTTGTCAGTCTTAGCAGATTTGTATAGTTTATTCTCATTTGTTGTGCCTATATCTGTTTTGTACGCTCACTGTAAATGAGGGTAACCTCAGTGTCTCACAGGTTGAAATAAAGGTTTGAAATTAAATTAAACTGTGATTTGATGTCACTCATTGATAACTACACAGCTCAATGGCAGTAATAGTGTGAATCAGATAATAGTGTGAATCAGATGTATGTACAGTGTTATAGTATTATCTATGTACAGTGATAAAGATATAAAGACACTATGGATAAAGATATAAAGACACTTTTAAGTAAAAGAATAACAGCAACATGAGCCTTGTAGGTCTTTAATCATACAGACCCTCCCAGCCTCCCTAAACTAGAATTTGCATATTTCTCATCTCACATGGTATGGCTCAGTTTCGATTTTGTGAATATGAACATCCTTTAGCTGAGCAAGAGAGACAAGACCTTGGTGATGATGTCATCAAGAAACAAATCTGGGAGCTGCTCCACAGTCAGTGAGTCAGGACACCGGTAGCCATGGTGATTTTCACTGGGCTATGGGCACATTTTCTGACTTAGATTTGTATGCCCTGAATTCAAATAAAACACATTTTGATGCGATAACAGAATGACTATGAGCCCACAAAGTCAGTCTATAATTCATTGTCACAATGGACCTACCACAAAGTGTCACTTGATGACATCATAAATCCACATCTCAGAGCTCTGCTGGTTTCCAGCTTAGAGGGAGACATTTATAGATAATGGCTTAACTGTCTGAGAGCAATGG
The DNA here is from genome assembly GCF_963971535.1 of Notolepis coatsorum. Classification (NCBI taxonomy): domain Eukaryota; kingdom Metazoa; phylum Chordata; class Actinopteri; order Aulopiformes; family Paralepididae; genus Notolepis; species Notolepis coatsorum. Next base: position 94,241,000 of record NC_140166.1, read on the forward strand.
GAATAGCACAATGTCAATTCTGTTTTAGGGTGGATTTCCCCTTTAGTGATCAATGAATGCTTTATACGTCATAAATAAAAGAAAAACACAACTGTATTCAAAGAGCATTTGGTAATGTTGTACAATAAAAGCGACAGTTTACATAACCCATATCAGGTCTCATTGATTTTCCTAATGCCTAGGATGCTGTTGCAGCTTACATTCTATCTAACTGGAAAATGAGTACCGTCTCGTGTACATCTTACATTTATCTGGAAAATTAGTACCCTCTCGTGTACATCTTACATTTATCTGGAAAATTAGTACTCTCTTGTGTACATCTTACCTTTATCTGGAAAATGAGTACCCTCTCATGTAAATCTTACCTTTATCTGGAAAATTTGTATCATAACAATGTCATATTGTTAATGCACTTTACTGTTACATTACACTCTTGTTAGATGACAACTTATTTTCGTTATACTGTATCTGTGCCGTACAATGACAATCAATTTGAATCTAATCTAATGTAATTGGTGGGTGTATTGCTGGACCCAGGGGAGTTGTTATGGTACCATTGGTCAGATGGTGGCACTATAGTGCGTGTCTGTCCTTCTTAAGAACAGTTAATCCGATCAACTTGACGCTCAGCTGGTGTATTGCTGAAGACACAGGGGAGTGCAATGTCGAATTGGGTGCCATTTGGCCAGATGGTGGCGCTATAACAACAAACGTTGCATTTACGTTTGGCGGGTGTATTGCTGAGGACCCAAGGGAATGCCGTGTCCTGTGTAGATATGATGTCTGAGTGACCATGACAAATGTAATGCCATTTGGCCAATAGGTGGCACTGTAATTTAGCCCAAACAGCCACACGCTCCGAGCGGGCACGCCCCCGACAAGGCTGTAAGCAGCAATAACAGGAACCAAGCAGTGGGAAACTTCCAAATGGCCACGCATTCCGAATGGCTACACTCCGAACGGCAACACATTCGGAATGGCCATGCCCCGAACAGCCACGCACTCCGAATGGCCATGCCCTGAATGGCCACACCCTTCGAACGGACACTGCACTAGTTCCACGTAATTTTTTGCGTGTGGTGGAGTCTACACAGTCAGAAAAAATAAATAACGCACATCCTCCGTTTGTTGGTGCTGAGCCAAACTGTAAAAACAGTAATACATAAAACAAAGCGGGGCTCGCAAGTCATTAGTAGTTCCAAGGTGTTTAATTGACAAAAAGGCAGATGCAACGTTTCGACCCTTCTGGTCTTCTTCAAGCATGAAGACAACACAACACTGACATCTTTTTATACAGGAAGTGAACTAAATTGAATATCAGCCCCACCTGGTGATCAGGGGCGGTCCCAAGATTTGCATGATACATTCTATACATGATTAAGTAACAATTTATTTTCATTTGAAATTTTTTAGAAGATTAGAGAAATAGCTGTTAAACACAACATTTAAGACATCATTTACAGATAGGCAGCAGTGTTAGTCACTGAAAACAAAAATGAAAAAAACACAAACAAAAAACAAAAACAAAGTCCATTGACTGTCTCCCTCTATAAGTTAAATTTACAAATAAGGTCTAATGTCAAAGTCCTCATTGAGTCCTGTTGGTGCCATCGTTTTAAGATAATGGATCCACCATACTTCTCTCCTCAGTAGGAGATTATCTATATCTCCCCCTCGTCTTGGAAGATGCACTCTCTCTATACCAAGGTATCTTAGTGATGAGACATTGTGGTGTGCCTTTTTAAAATGTAAAGCTACTGGGCTTTTTTCATCCCCATTCCGTATCGTACTCCTGTGTTCAGCAATACGTGTTTTTAAAGCACGTGTTGTCTTACCGACATACGCCTTACCACATGGGCACTTAAGCATATAGATTACATTATTTTACATTTGCCTCTTATTTTTATCTCTTTCCCAGTTGTTGGGTGATAGAAAACAGTGCATTTTTCTGTGAAGTGACATTGAGCACATGAACCACAACGTCGGTTTCCATCTGGTAAGTCATCTAAAAAATTGTGTGTTTTCTTAGGAGGCAGGTCTGATTTAACCACAATGTCTCTGATGTTATGTGCTCTCCTGTAGACTAGTCTAGGGGGGATCTGAAAAGATTTATCCAATGTTGGATCAGAACTGAGAAGATGCCAATGTTTTTTAATAGTATGTTTAAAAAGGTTGCCTAGAGGCGAGTATTGTGTAACACACTGTATAGGTTGTCCAGAGGTAGTTTTGTTTCTTGTAGATTGTAAGCAATCTTCTTGGGTTTTATGACCCACTTTCAAAGCTGCTTTTTCTACAATGTCTTGTGTGTACCCTCTGGTTTTAAACATCGTTTTTAAAGTATCTGTTTGTTCCTGAAAACATTCATCTGTACTACAGATTCTACGGATCCTGTAGAACTGGCTGATAGGTAAACTGTTTTTTTAGCGGAGTAGGATGAAATGAATCACTTCTCAACAGAGAATTTCTGTAACAAGGTTTTCTGTATACATCCGTTTGGAATGTACCATTGTCTTTTTTGATTATAATATCTAAGAAATTCACTTGGTGTTGGTCATACTCCATAGTAAACTTTAGATGTTCATTTTTGGCATTGAGGAAATTAAAGAATTGTATCAGTGTCATTTCATCCCCTGTCCACAGTATGCAAATATCATCTATATATCTTTTCCACATCTTAATGTATGGTAAAAACAAATTTTCTGAGGAATTGAATACATAATTCTGCTCAAAAAGACCCATATAAATATTGGCTATGGACGGGCTGGCTTTGCTTCCCATACTCACGCCCTTGATTTGTAGATAGTTCTCATCTTGGAACATGAAGTAGTTATGCGTGAGTAGAGTCTCAGTCAGTTCTATAAGAACGTGTGTTTCTGGTGTTGAATCCGGTGGACGTTGATTCAGGAACAGTGTCAGAGCTTCTAGAGCCCCTGTATGGGGTACTGAAGTGTACAAGGATTCGATGTCCAAACAGGCCATGTAGGTCACAGTGGTCGGATCCTGGACGGACTTCAAAGTCTTAAGTAGGTCTGTTGAATCCTGTGTGAAGGATGGGAGAGATTTCACAATTGGTTGTAGGAAGAAGTCCACATAGGAAGAGATGTTTAACATAGCTATTTCTCTAATCTTCTAAAAAATGTCAAATGAAAATAAATTGTTACTTAATCATGTATAGAATGTATCATGCAAATCTTGGGACCGCCCCTGATCACCAGGTGGGGCTGATATTCAATTTAGTTCACTTCCTGTATAAAAAGATGTCAGTGTTGTGTTGTCTTCATGCTTGAAGAAGACCAGAAGGGTCGAAACGTTGCATCTGCCTTTTTGTCAATTAAACACCTTGGAACTACTAATGAGTTGCGAGCCCCGCTTTGTTTTATGGAGTCTACACAGTCCTCACCAACAGTGACATCTAGGCAAAAAGGACCAATGGGCCCTATTCCACCGTACCTGGCTAACTGAGTTAGCCGGATAATTTTCAGCATAGCTTGACTTAAGCCAGACATTTCCGTTCCCCGACGTCGGATTTTCTAAGTCGCTATGGCAACAGATCGAAAAGTTTGAACCTGCTCCGGAGCAGGGTTTAGTTCAGTTAGCTGGATGAATCATGGCCACGCCCTCGCAAAGAAATGCCAGCTCACTTCCTGAAGTTGAGCTTATAGGACTAGATATTACAATCCCTTAGATAATCAGCACTTTTTTGAATGGGGTAGTGGTAAAAGCTTCACTGAGGTCTTCAGGTGGGCACCCTCCTTCATTGGTGTTTCGTTGACAGGCCCACGACACCTCCGAAGGGCTCAACGGCAACACCTGGCGTCCCAGGTGTGCCCCCCTCTGCTTTTACCCCTCGATGGTCATTTTGCAGCCCAATTGGGGTCCTTTCTCTTAATCCATAGCCATCTGCTGCTTCGTTCGGCAGCCTCTGACAGTGTTTTGACAGCTTGTCGGAATGCCTGTCCTCGCACTCCCATCCCCTTAAGAAGCTTGGTTGTGGACATGGCAACAAATCCTCTAGAACCAACCTCCACCGGAAGCACCTGGGCTCGCCAGCCGCGTTGTTCTGCCTCGGCTGCTATGTCGGAGTACTTCAGTCGTTTACGTTCATATGCTTCACCAACTGCAGCCTCCCATGGTACAGTTAGTTCCACAATGAATACAGACTTCTGGGAGGTTGACCACAAGACCAGGTCCGGCCTGAGGTTAGTTGTAATTATCTCAGGCGGAGAGATTAGTTTCTGGTCCAAGTCAACCTGCATTCTCCAATCCCGGGCAGCGTCCAGGAGGGTTGCCTCCACTCTTGCAGATGGCTTTGCTGGGAGCTGTCCTGCTCTTACAAAAGAAGTGGTGTTTGAGTGTCTAGGCATTGGGGGAGGGAGGGCATTGTTGGTAGTTCTCCTTCCTTCCAGGGTGATTGCCAGTTGTCTTAGGACCTGGTTGTGTCTCCAGGTGTAGCGCCCTTGGGACAAACTGGTTTTGCAGCCGGTGAGGATGTGCCTCAGTGTTGCGGGGGTTTGGCAAAGCACACAAGAAGGATCTTCTCCAAACCACTGGTTTAGGTTCTTGGGCGTGGGGAGAACATCATAGGTGGCTCTGATGATGAAGCTGATTTGGCTTCCTTCCATCTCCCAAAGATCCTTCCATGTGAGCTTACGATGCTCCAGGTTTTCCCAGCTAGTCCATTGGCCCTGTTTGGACTGTGAGACTGCCTTTGCGCATCTGTCTGCCTCCTCTTGTTGCCGAACCTGAGCCACCACCAGCTTTCTCCTCTGGGTTGATGTTGCCTTGTGCCATGTGGGTCGACTTGTCCCAAGTCCAAACCCACCTCTTCCATGCTGCACCTGTCCTACAATGTCTCCATGCCTGAGAGCAGATTTTGCTTGCTGTACGGCCTCAGATGGGATCCATCTCCTCCCAGTTGCCAGTCTGGGAGCAGCCGCTCGGATCACTTCATCTTGAGACTCGGTCAGGGTCATGTTCAGCCTCGTAGACCGTTAGAGGCCACATCAGGTGGGGGAGCAATCCAAACTGCAGGCACCAGAGTTTCAGCTTTCCAGGGAGCAAGGTCTTGTCTATGCTGACAAGGCCTTTGATGGTTTCTTCCCTCAGCTGATAACTCTGGTCTGAGTCTTTGAGGCTCGCATTGTACCATCGCCCTAGGCTCTTGACTGGCAGTTCTGACACCAAAGGAATGGGTGTATCCTTGATGTGGAACCTCTGGTCCACGAGTTTTTCCCTTGACGATGGATATGCTCCTGGATTTGCTGGGTTTGAACTTCATCCGTGCCCATGTAATGTTGGCATGAAGCTTTCCGAGCAGACGTTTGGTGCATGCTATGGTTGAGGTCAAGGTGGTCATGTCATCCATGTAGGCACGAATAGGAGGTAGACGCTGTCCAGATTGCAGACGTTCTCCTCCCACAACCCACTTGGAAGCTCGAATGACCACTTCCACTGAAATAATTATCACGGTGTAGATCTGCATTATACCATTCTGAATTATGATTTTGTGCTTCGTTTTCCTAGAGGGGGCTTTTGAAATGTAAAATAATAGACCTAAAATGCTGATAATAAATCATATTCAGCCTATAGATTTACTTTGTCCTAAATAATGCACGTTATATTTATACGGATACGGCGCTCGGAGTTGTGATACACAATGCATGTGGTTATTTTAATAACGGCGCATTGCAAATGTGAATCCCGCGGGGATATTTTTAATGAATGAAACCTATCGGCCGCTTGGCTCTGATTCGTTTCATATTCTCGGCTGTGGATGTATTTGCTTAACGGAGTGCCCGGATTGTGTTTCATTCAAGCATAAATTGAAGAGTCTATGCGTGGACTGTGGATATGAATTATGAGGAATCTGAATCTGTGGATTGTTGAATTGTATCACTGTCACTCACACGTTATTGTGATATTGTAACTGGGATTAAAATGTCTGATGAGATGCGCTGTTTGACGGATTTGAGAAATTGAATGAGCCGTTGACATTAATGCATTTGAGAAAATGCATTTATCTGTTCAAGCACTGTTATCTGATGATGAACATGTGTCACTGGTATAAACCAAAGGTTAATCAATTCAATGCATGTATGGAGTATGTCCAAAACAGATTAAAACCTGATTAATAGTGAAACTGTATAGGCTCCAAGCCTCTCTGACACGTTATTTCGGGTCGCGCCTTGAAACTTTGGGAACCATGTATTTATATATAAAGTACATGATACCTAAGCCGAGCGCATACAGTACAGATATCCTCATAAGCATCTATTAACCCTTCCTACTGACTTGTCGTACAAAACTTGTAAGTCACTTTGGATAAAAGCGTCAGCTAAATGGCAAAATGTAAACGTAAAGGGAAGGGGTTGCTATGGCTGATGTATGAGGTCCGGAGAAATAAAACAAATTATAAACCCACAACCCACACATCAGACCAAAACAGAAAATGTAAACAAAGTGCAATACCAAATGGGGTTATTTTTGCCTAGATGTTGCTGTTTGGAGGTGCAGAAAAATAAAGAAATGTATTAACTCCAACCCACAGGTCAGACCAGAACAGAAAATGCAAACAAAGTGCAATACCAAATGGGGCTACTTTGCCTTTTTTTTGTGTATAACACACCTGACGATTGCATACCCAAAGTCAAAGATTTATTATACATGCATGAGTCTGGTCTCTTTTGAAAGGAAACATACTGACTGCTAATGAAATAGAGTTACAGAGGTTTGAACACACTGAAGTAAAGTTTTGTTTACTTGTTGCCAGATGCCTGTTTTTGAATTCCAGCTGAGAGGTAGGAGCTGGAAAACATAACGGTTCCATAGCCTGAAGTCCAAAGTTGATAACAATCGCACAGCAAATTTGTGTACCGGCAATAATTCTGTATGATTATCCAAAATGGCCATCCGCTGCCATTGATTCCGACACGCTAGTCAAAACAAAAAACTTTCTGGTCTTCTTCTTTGTCTTTGTCTCGCTTGGGATACCCTTGGCTCCAGAATTTCATTGGCTTCAAATGTGGTCAATCATTTTCGCCATCAGAGGTGACTGGTCCGTTCATGACCCGGCGAAACCAAACCTTGTCAAATGACGCTCATTGGATGTTTGGTCTTGTAACTCGAGACTGGAAGCACGCAATAGGTCGAGTAGGGTGACGATCGAAAAGCGGAAAATTCAACTTTCCAACAATGTATTGGCCAAAACGCAGCCCAGAGCCGGCAGACGAGGGCAAAGTGACGCAACGCACGCACAACCTCCAATGTTTAAGTGTGATAATGACCATGCTGGTATTCCGGTGCCCCCTGTCTAGGAACACATGTACTTATTGCAAAATCAACAGTTTCCAAAGCTCAGTGAAAACAGCAACATGGTTTTTCCAGCGCCGGAGAGGAGAGCAAAGAGGAGAGCAAAGAGAAGAGGGAAAAACAGGTCAGTGGTTGACATGGACGGATGGGAATACAACCCAGCAGTACACCATCCTGACCCAGATAAGACCTGTTCAGAGCTGAGAGACACACACACACACACACACAAACACACATGCAGACAAACATCTGCGCACATACACACACACACATCTGCGCACATACACAGTTACACACACATCGGCGCATACACACACACACACACACACACACACACACACACACACACACACACACACACACACACACACACACTGTGCACGTAGACTCTGAATGCACACTACCACAGATGCATGGACTGACTTGAGCAGCAGGTTCTCAAGAGGGAAGAGAGTATCATGTGTATGTAATCAGTGTGCGATCCATAGCATAATCTTTGGGTGAGCCGCGGGGGGGGGGGGGGGGCTGGTTGCGCGGCGCGCCTCTCAGCGAAAAAAAACTCAGAGCGTGTTTTTATAGTCACATATTTGTCATGTGTAGGTGGGTTTTCCAGCAAACTCACCACTCTCGCTGCCGTTGAATTCGTAAGGGCTGCTACCACATAGTAGTACTTGGTGGCATCCGCGGTAATATTCCTGAGAGCGAATTGGGCTTCGGCTTGCGCGAACCAAGCGTTGGCACTCTGCGCAGCTTGAGTGAAACTGCGTTCAAAGTTCTGCGATCTGCGTTCTGTTGTTCAGTTGACATGTTCGATATAATCTCCGAAATACGTCCAAGGGTCACAAATGTAGGAATGCAGTAATGATAGCGTAGACGGAGTCGTGTTCCGATGCAAAAACGCTAGTTTATTACGCACTCTACTGTCGCACAAACACTGTCTCTCTTTAACTACGTCATCCCCCGCTAAGGGTCATGGGAGATGTAGTAAACACCACAAAAGGCTAGAATGCCGTGAATTATGTCCCAGTAAGTAGCCACTACACGCAAATCATTAATCATACATCCAAAATAGCATACGTTTATTATTATACACGATGATGATACAGCTCCCAGGGGAGCTTTAGAGACCCCCAGGGGAGCTGATGTCTGATCTAGGGGAGCTATAGCTCACCGGGCTCCCCTCGTGGATCGCACCCTGTATGTAATGTTCCGTTGTAAACAGACAGTGAGACAGCCTACATTCACAATATGTAATGTTCCGTTGTAAACAGACAGTGAGACAGCCTACATTCACAATATGTAATGTTCCGTTGTAAACAGACAGTGAGACAGCCTACATTCACAATATGTAATGTTCCGTTGTAAACAGAGACAGTGAGACAGCCTACATTCACAAGAGGCTGATTTGAAGTTTGAATGTTGTTCTCTTCTAAAAGCCTTCCAGGGCCGAGCCGAACACAACACAGACTTAGTGAGAGGCAGTAGACCCTGGTATTACAGCCACATGGGGGTGCTGGTGGATTGTTGACCAAGGACAAAAACCCCCCCTCCTCCTCCTCCTCCTCTCTCTCTCTCTCTCGCTCGCTCCCTCCCTCTCTCTCTCTCAATCTCATTTTCACCCCCTGCCTACTTTTGACTCCCCCCCCACCTACCCCCCCCCCCCTCCCCTTTCTTAGCACAATGTGAGATGAGGAGAAGTGTTATGGCAAATTTAGTCAAATTAGGAGGGAAAGAGTGTCTCTGCTCACCTCTGTCACATGTGATTTCGTGTCGTGCGGCTGCTGACTGGAAGCCTGGGTCCGTCTTGCGTCCCTCCTGTCCTTGGTGGGCTGCTGATGACAGGACTACAGGCCAATGAAGAGGAGCGTGTGTGCTCTGCATCCATCCAGGACGGGGACACGGGGGTGGAGGTTTGTTCCTCTTCCTCTTTTTTCTCCCCTTTCTTCTCCATCATCATCATCATCCCCTTTCCTTGGCTGAGCCTGTGCCTTTTTCTTGGATTGCTGACCACAGACCAATAATAGCAAGCCTTCTCTCTCTCCTATTCTCCCAAACGCTCCCTCTATCTTCTCCTCACGTCAGCCCCGTCTCTCTCTTTTTCTCCCAAACTCTCCCTCTATCTTCTCTTCATGTCAGCCCCCTGTCTCTCTCCTTCTCCCTCGGTCTCTCTCCACACTCCAGTGAGGGTCTTGTCATATCCGCGGAAGTGTCAAAAGTCCGGCCCACCTCTCCGTCTTCCTCAATCCCCCCGCGTTATCTCTCCCAGCACCTTTCCCCCTGCCGACGTCTACCTTTGTCGCCTTCTGCCAGCCCCCCCCCCCCCCCCTGTCTAATGCTCCGTGTACACACTGTATGGTGCCACTCATAGCCAGCTCCTTCAGCAGAAGCCTCGCCTGGCTCCCGATGCCCTGGCACTCTGACAATTGCTGGAGCATACACCGCTAAGCAGTTATCACCAGCTCGCAGAGGTGTGTGTGTTTGTCCCTGTGTGTGTTTGTGATTGAGTGCACCTGCTTTTGTGGCTGTTTGTTAATTGCAGGGGAAGGAAATTACTGAAAGTGTGCCACTTTACATGTGTATCTTTCATTTATGTCGCTGTGGATGCCTCTTGTTTCCTCTAAAACAATAATACAAACAATAGTCATGCGGGTTTCCATTATAATTCAGCTTCCACAAGAGTGTCATTTGTTTTGTGAGTGTCCTCCCCCCCCCCCTCCCCCCCGTCGCAACAATGGGGGGGAAATTGACACTGAAAAAGAATCATACTTGTATCCCTGCCACGTGTCCCCGGTGTGGAGCTGCTCTGGATCCGTATAAAAGCAACACATTTCTTTATCTTCAAGGTTTCCCTCTCTTGCTCTCTCTCTCCTGGTATTGTTTCCATCTGCCATTGGGAAGGGGTTGAAAGAAGGAGCCCAGCTGGATGCCGCTGCCTGTCGAAGGTACGACGCGTCCGTAGCGAGGCTATAGGGCCGCGCAAGCGCTGGAGGAAGAGGGACCCGAGCCCAGAGGCCCCGGGAGAGTCGCTCCTCGGTCGGGGCACAATGTAAGCCAACTGCCCCCTCTGTCCCCCCTCTGCCTCTCCATGCCAAACACACACAAAGAAATCCGAGAGGAGTTGAATTTGTCCTTCCTGATAACTGTGCCGGTTTAATCGTATATCGTATATATATTATTTAAATGGTACTCGTACATTTATATGGACATTTAGAATAGTTGATATTTTCAGAGGCTTCCAGAGGGAGAGACGGTTCACAAAGATCACTCTTCCAGACTATAGCTCCGTTTTCTGGGGTCAGGGTTTGGAAAATCTTCAGAATAACAGAAATGACAGAAGTATATAATGATACATACAATGATGACATAAGGTAGATATTGTTAGATATCTAATCTTCTAATGTTCTCCGTTCTCCACTGTAAAAAACGGATATTTAAAGTTTTTACAGTAACTTACCGGCAGCAATTGGCCAGTAAGTTTACTGTAATTATATTTACAGTAGAAGTACTGTAGGGGAGAACGGGGGACATTGTCACACGGGTAGGTTGTCACATTCACTATATTTCAATACCAGAGGGTCCTGTCTCCCATACTTTGGTATTTAAATGTCCAGAATTGGGGTCAGAGTTCACCTACATTGTCATCTTTGGAGTGAAACAGCTGAATTTGAGGTGAGATGACTTTTTGTGTTTTTCATGTCCATTTGTAAATATTCCGCTCCCCAGTATTTTTCTTATATAGGCTTTTACACAATTGGTTTATAATGAAACAATTATTACCCTTAAAAAGTGTGAAGGGATAGCTATAGTTTAGATTGTTGTTAGCTAGCTAACTAGTTGTTAGATGGCTGTTAGCCTTGATGCTATCAAGACATTCCAGTTGGGGTTGGTCGTCACATTTTATTTGGGGTTGGTTGGCACATGTTGTGTAGGCTATTATTGTTAGGCCGATTTATTGAGTTCTTATTTTGTTATATAGGATGGCCTAAAGATGTGTTTCCTGTTTATGTTCATGTTAAGATGCATTAAGTTATGTATTTTTGTCAACGTGTTAATGCAATTAAACTTTCAAATTTAGTTCTGCCTTCTTGTCTTCTTTTTAAGATTTTTTTGTCACACTTTTTACTCTAGTGTGAATTGCTCATCATCAAAACATCTTTCAATAGTCATTCCTACATTAAATTGAAGCATAAGATGTTGGCTTGAAATGTGTATCCCTCTCATTTTCCAACGTATTGTAACAAAGAGTTAATCACCTATCAAAGACACTCTGACACATGGTGTGACAACCAACCCCAGAGTCTGTGACAACCATCCCCATGATGATGTGTCAGAGTGTCCTTGATAGGTGATTAACTCTTTGTTACAATACGTTGGAAAATGAGAGGGATACACATTTCAAGCCAACATCTTAAGCTTCAATTTAATGTAGGAATGACTATTGAAAGATGTTTTGATGATGAGAAATTCACACTAGAGTAAACAGTGTGACAACGTCCCCCGTTCTCCCATACTTGTATTTACAGTATTGGTTTATTTACTGTACTTGTATTTACAGTACTGGTTTATTTACTTGTATTTACAGTACTGGTTTATTTACTGTACTTGTATTTACAGTACTGGCTTATTTACTGTACTTGTATTTACAGTATTGGTTTATTTACTGTACTTGAATTGACAGTACTGGTCTATTTACTGTACACATTTTAACCAGCATGCTGGCATTTATTGGTGTGTGAGGTGTGAAGACTATGCTATAATGACAACAATGAAAATACATAATTTGTGGCTCATATTCTATATAATACACTGCTTCTGTCACATATCAAAAACAACACTGCACCTAACACGCTTGATTGCTAGTCTGTATTTAGTCTTTATTGAGACCGGAGGTGCTACTGTTTTGGTTCGCACCATTTGCCTCTGGATATGACTGATGATTGGACCACCATATAATGAGGCCCCACTTTGCTGCGAGAAAATAGCAATTGTTATAGTTATGATGAAAAGGTCACTTCCTTCGTTAATTCATTCACTTTACCTCTGACATACGGTTGGGATCAGATAAATCGATAAATGGATCAGGTTTTTCTCAAAGTGATCTCAATCTATTTGCAAATAGCCCTCAGTCATACACTTTTAAATACATGTTACTGTACAGTCCCCCCTACACTGGAATGGTACATCCTGAGTAATCTCTTGTTGTGTTCATGTGTGAATTCTTGAAAGTTTGAAAGTTTAAAATGTTTATACTGAATGTGTATGATTTGTGTGCATATGTATACGTAGATACGAACTATGGTACAATCTGAATTAGGGGTGTAACGATATGCACATTCTCCGATTCAGTGCAAATTTCCATTTTGATTAAGGCCATGTCCCCACGTATCTGGATCTTTTGCAAAACGGATATTTTCAGGCTCCGTTTAAAAAAATATACTCATCCACACGGCAGCGTAAAAGAAAAAACTCCATCCAGGCGCAAATACATAAACGCATATAAATTGCTCCAACAAGCATGCTGGGCCAGTAGGTGGCGATAAACGTTATCTCAAATACCATAGCGGTACCGAGCTGAAAGGACAATTGAGAAACGTTACTGCTTAAGAGGCAGAGATCAATAAAAGAAAATATATACATTCGAGGGGGAAGAAACTGTACAGTGTTGTACATGCTATTTCTGTCTGTCATTTCTGCACCAGGCGTTGTCCATCTTATTACCTGCATGCGCTTCAAGGCTACGGGCGCCTATTGCCATAGAACAACAGTCTGAGCATGCGTAGTGAGCTGTGGCATCATCGTTTATCTAGACTATGGGCTAGATCCACAAAGAATGGATTGCACGGAGCAAGTTGCACCCTTACTTACAATTCATTATGAATTGAAAATGGGGGACCCTGATGTAAACAAGACGAAAGTCTTTCTCTGTTCTGCATCCCCTTAACAATTGTGTGTATTGAGCCGTACTGTATTGTACCCATTCTGCAATCTGTTAATAAAATGTTCATTCAATCAATCAATCTGCACGGTGATTGATTGAATGAAAATTGTATTAACAGATTGCAGAATGGGTACAATACAGTATGGCTCAATACACACAATTGTTAAGGGGATGCAGACCAGAGAAAGACTTTCGTCTTGTTTACATCAGGGTCCCCCATTTTCAATTCATAATGAATTGTAAGTAAGGGTGCAACTTGCTCTGTGCAATCCATTCTTTGTGGATCTAGCCCTAAGCGTTTACAGTGGCTACACGGATCCACTGCACCGATATTTTGGAAAATCTTCACTTTAAAAAGCGTTTACGAAAATCTCCGTTTATGTCTCTGAAAACACAGTTTACAGCACACACACCCACACGCACACACTCACTCAAACAAACAACACACTGCAGCACCCACTCTCCACACTTTAGATCACACAAACACACTTACACTTTATATTTATTGATAAAGGATTTGCACTACAACTCGTACACCTACTGTGAATTGTACCTAAATTGCACCTCGTCCCATTTCTCCATTTCTGCCTTGCACTATATAGTATTGTATATTAGTACACTGCACAGTATTGTATATTGTATGGTAACTACGTCTATTCTGCATCGAACATTGTACATATGTCTAAACTGAACACTGTGACCTCTTTTTTTACTTCTAATTTTACTATGTTTTTATTTCATACTTATCTTGTCTTGCACAGTCTCTGGAGCGCAACAGTAAGAAGCATTTTGTACAAAAGTATTCTGTACTTCTGTATGACAACTATTAAAGAAACTTGAAACTTGAAACTTGAAACGTGTGGATGAAAGGCCCAAACGTGGAAGAAAATGTGCGTTTTGCAAAATATCTGGATTCGTGTGGACATGGCCTAAAAATGTGTGAGGGCTGGGTAAGGACTGCATGCTGCCCAACGAGGGGGCGTGCCGAACATTCTACCTCACGCACCTGTGAGTGGTTGGCAATCAGCTCATCGGGAGACTACTAGTACTGCTGGTTGCCTTCCACTCATTGCCAGGTCGTTCTGTATGCTACCATCAACCGCCACGCTCCTGGTGAGACATCGTCTTCGCTCTCTATAATCCCATGGGAGGATTTCCTATGTTCTCACTGGGAGACGTCGTGCCATCCGTTGCTACCATCTACCGCCGCATCTCTGGGGTGAGACGTCGTGCCAGCTACTGCCCTACTCCCTCTTCGTGGACCACGTTCCTGGGGTGAGGCCTCGTTCATCGCTCTCTATAGTTCCACGGGAGGATGCCAGTGTTCTCACTCCGTTCCCCTTGGACCCCCTGTTTGCTGTGTTGACCGTCGGCAGCGTTCTGGTGAGACTGTATGAGACCAGACTCCGAACTTTCGTTTTCATTCATGGACTCAAGAAGATATTCCTGTGTACTTTTAGTTCGCCCTTTTAAAGGGACAGCGCTGCATTTTTTGTGTGTAAATAAATCATGCCCTTGTTTTTGACTAAACTCTGAATACCTGTCTGTGTCGTGCTATTGGGGTCGCTTTACAAACCATAACAAAATTCTATGTATGAAAATGTATTCATACTACAGAGCTCTAATGATAGATTACACAATGAAAATGAGCCTTAAACATTATGCTAATAACAATAGCCATACTGTAACTGAGGGGTACAATTCCCTGACTGTATTGAGAGTATGGTATCATTAAACCACTACTTAGTTATGTACTTTAATTACTGGCCATACAGTACACGGTATATATGGTGAACTCCCACACAATAATACGGCTTAACAAAGAAAGTCATATTTAGAAGTATTTATTAGCAGAGCAGCAATAGTAGGTTACAATATTGAGAATTATGAATTGCGCTTATATGGCGAAGAACACTTAAGTAGGTCAAGAGCGTAAGTCCATGAGCATATTAAGATGGGTATAATTAATACCACCTGTAGCATAAGAATTATATAAGGCACACTCGTAGTCAGCTGGAGATACTAAGGGGGTTCCCTCCGGTTGTAAGCCAGCAGGGGAGAGGAATTGTCGGGAGCAAAAGTCTGGATCAACGAGGAATAAAGAGACTCCAGATACAGGAGACGGTGCAATAATCCTTTGGTCCGTAGACAAAGCAACAGCTATACTCCGGTATGCATGGCAGCATGGATGAAAGCTAGCCAGCCTCTGTGGGTCCTAGAGGCGGGCTCGACGGTGCTCCTCACAGGCTAGATCCCACACAGAAGTGGGGTAGACGGTTCTCTGCTCCAGCAGCCACAGTACCAAAACAATATAATCCAGCCGGAAAAGGCTCTGCATTCGTCGGTGTAGGTTCTCCGGTGTACATATCCACACGGTTCTCGTCTAGGACTCCTCGGATGGCGGCACGAGGTTAGGCCGCCCAGCCTGGATAAGTGCACTAGCTCGGTACGACGAACCGGTGGTAATGCTGGTCACTGTAGAACGGTAGCCGCACGATACACTATACATAATAGACTATTACTTTACAATAGAATTTACAAAGTCGAACTCGACGATACAGCGTTAAACTCGGACACTTTAGCTATCAATTCGCACGCGGTTCTCAAGGCTCTATTTAGGGGCAAAGGGGGCCCACTTCACGGCACGTTGTATCGTGGTGAAGGCTTCAACGTTTAGTCTAAGTCACTTTTAGGCTAAGTGCTTCTGTATCCACCTGCAACGTATTTATACGTAGGGTGAATAATCTAGTGCCAACCTCAGTTCTGTCTCGTATTACTGCGCCAACCTGGGCATGTTGAGACATGTCTTAGCGGTAGCTTTGAACTCGACATTGGGGGTATGGTCGTTGGCGCCTAGGGGTCGCTGTCCAATAGGAGAACGAATATTATGGTCTGGCCTGTACCTAGGTAAAGGGATATTCCGTGTATATGTACAAAGAATATACAAGGGATATCAGACGATATACAAATATTATACAATATATCTCAAGTAATAAATATATATATTCGGTTTAATCTGACCCTTTGTAACAGCCGCCTCCTAATTAGTCCGCACCTAATTAGATAAGCAGAGACAGATTAACCGTCTTGTCCACTACTCAATGTCCGTTGTGAGGAGTAGGGCAATTCACAAAGTCAGTGGGTCATGGTCGTCATCAAGGGAATCAGGTAGCCTTGGCAACTCTATCAGCCTCGCCACGGGTCGGGTGTATGTCCGTCCCTGGACGAGCACTTCTGCCGCTCTGACCTTTCCGTCGGCACCAGTGATCACTTTGCTTACGCGGCCGGCCGGCCACAAGCTCGGGGTAGTGACTGGTCTATAATCATGACGACTGTGCCCTCCGTCAAATTGTCTCTTTCTTTTACCCATTTCTGGCGGGTCTGTAGAGACGGTAGATAGTGGAGGAGGAAACTGTTCCAAAACTTGTCAGCCAATACTTGACTGTACCTCCACATTCTTCGGCCGTTCGCTTCCTCAGGTCTGTACACTGTCTGCGGGAGCGCGGGGTCCAGCCGCCCCATCAAGAGAGTGTTGGGGGTGACTGGGTCGACATCTGCTACATCACTTGAGACGTAACCGAGGGGCTTTGAGTTCAATACTCCCTCGATCTCCGTGAGGACTGTCGTGAGGACTTCTTCCGCCACGGTCTGGGCCCCAAGCACGGTGTACAGGGCTGTCTTTATTGAATGTACTTCTCGTTCCCAAGTTCCCCCGAAGTGAGGGGCGTTCGGGGGGTTAAACTGGAAATCAATCTGAGAGGGAGCGAGGTGGGTCTTAAGTTCTGGGCCCATAGCTTGGAAGCTCTCTCTCAGCTCTCTTTCTCCGCCTTTGAAGTTTGTCCCGTGATCAGACAATAATATAGACGGTTTTCCTTTCCTCGCTGTGAATCTCCGGAAGGCCATAAGGAATGAGTCCGTGCTCATGGTTGTAAGGAGTTCTATGTGTATCGCTCGGGTGGTCATGCATTTGAATACAATACCCCACCGCTTCTCCATCCCTCTTCCTTTCTTCACATACAGCGGGCCGAAGCAGTCCATACCGGTGGAGTGAAAGGGCTTGTCGCCGAGTCGGAGGCGACAGGGGGGTAGGTCAGCCATCCTGGGTATACTGGGCTGTGCTCGCCACTTGCGACAGTCTAGACATGTCCGCTGGAAGCGTCATACTGCTTCTCTTCCTTGCAGTATCCAATAGCGACGTCTGATCTCAGCGAAGACTCTCTCTGCCCCAGCGTGGTGCATGTCCTCGTCGTATTTCTTTATGATGAGCTCTGTGACCTTGTGTCGGTTGTTGAGAACTATCGGGAACTTGACGTCATCCGTTAAGTCCGGGGCCCTTCTCAGACGACCACCCACTCTGATGAGATCATGGGCGTCGCGCTCAGGGGCCAAGTGGAGCAGTCTGCTGTCTGACGGGACTGGCTTTGATCCCTGCAGACAGTCTAGCTCGTCGGGGAACGAGTCTCTTTGGGCTCGCTGTAGTAGAAGGAGTTCTGCTTCTTCGTAATTAGCTGCATTAATGTCAGTGGTGGAGGGAACCTCAGGGTGGTGCCACAGGAATGTCTTTAACTGCGCACTCTCAAGGGTAGGGCAGTCGTCTATGTTGGGATCTGTGGGGACTGGTGTGTGCGTCAACCCACAGAACATAGATTTCTTCATCTCTGCCTCCTCTTGACTAGCCTCCCGTGGGGTGGGGTTAGGCCACTCTTCTTCCGGGAGCTTGAGGAACTCGGGACCGTCACTATAGAGATTGTGACGTGTGAGGTCATCCAGGGACATTCCCCGTGTGATGACGTCTGCTGGGTTCTGTTTTGTGTCCACGTACCTCCAGCATGCTGATTCTGTTAAATCTTGGATCTCTGTGATTCTGACTCCCACGAAGACCTTGTATCTACACGAATCGGACTGGATCCATGTGAGTACGGTCATGGAGTCTGACCACAGGATTGTTCTTTGCACCGGAATGGTGAGTTCACGTTGGATTAACGTGGCGAGTTGCGCTCCTACTAGGGCTGCGCAGAGCTCTAGACGCGGGATCGATTGTTGCTTGCGGGGGGCTATTCTTGAACGAGCCAGGATGAAGGCGGTATGTATTTCTCCTCCCTCCTCTCGGGCCCGCAAGTAGGCCACCGAACCGTAGGCTACTTCGGAGGCGTCGCTGAAGACGTGCAGGTCCCTCTGGCACGTCTCCAGCCGCACTGTGGGTGGGAAGTAGCTGCGGCGTATGTTGACACCTGGGAGCGAGTTGAGTTCTGTTTCCCACTCTCTCCATGTGGAAGCAAGGTGGTCGGGTATGGGGTCGTCCCAGCCCTGGTCCTTGTCCCACAGCTCTCGTACAATCATCTTTGCCCTGGTGGTGTAAGGTAGAATACATCCCAACGGGTCATATTGTCTGGCGAGTGTTCTGTATACACTCCGTCTGTTGGTCGGTAGTGAAATCGACCTTCCCTGCTCCTTGGTCAGGGGTGTGTGTCTATAATGGAGCGAGTCTGTTTTGAAGCGCCAGACTAGTCCTAATGTCATTTCTTGGGCTTCACCTGGGATGGTCGCCATCCAGGTCTCGCTGCTTGCTGCCTTGTCCTCTGGGGAGAGGCTGCGCAGTACTTGAGGGTCGCTGCTGGCCCACTGCCGGAGATCAAAGCCGCCTTTGATCAGGGAGGCGCGGAGCTTGAGTAGGAGGGCCTCGGCCTCTTCTGGCGTCGAGACGCTTTGCAGACAGTTGTCCACGTAGAAACTCTTCTGTACACTTTGTCGGACCTCCTCGTCAGCTGCTGGGTCCTCTGCGACATGTTTTTGCAGTGCGAACGTAGCACAGCATGGGCTGCATGTGGTTCCGAAAGGGAGGACTTCCCATTGATCGATGGATGGTTGCTCATCCCCGATCCTCTCTCTCCATAAGAACCTCAGCAGGGGCTTGTCCTCTTCCACTAGTCGCACCTGCAGGAACATCCCTTTGATGTCGCCGCTGATGGCCACCTTGTTCTGGCGGAAACGTAGCAACACGCCTAGTAGAGAGGGGCCGAGTGTTGGGCCGGGCAAGAGCTCTTTATTCAGATTTTGTAATCCGATCTGGTAGCTGCAGTTAAACACAATACAATCCTTGCCGTTGTGGTGGACCTTGTGGTGGGGCACGTACCATGATTCGGTCGTCTGATCGGCCTCTTGAATGTCAATTCTCTTTATGTGTCCCGCTGTGATTAGCTTGTCAATCTCAGCGCGGTACACAGTGGCTTGAGCGGGGTCTCTGGCTAGGCGCCGCTCGGTGTTCAGTAGATATCGCTCCATCGCTTCTTTTGAGGCGAGGAAGGTGGGCATACCCTCTCGCCTCAAGAGTGGAGTTGCATATCTCATCACTCCATTGACTTTGACTCTCTTTGTCCCCTGCTCGAGGAGGGCCATGGCATAAATGTCTTCCTTGGAACGAATGTGTTTCTTTTCGTTCTTAAAGGGCATTGTCTCTAGTGTCCATAGCCTCTCAACGTGCTGTAAGAGGGTGGTGTCTTCTTCTGTCACTCTGGAGTGGAGGCAGCGAGTGGCTGCTGGTCGGTTGGGAGACCTGGAGAGGGGGCCTTGTAGTGTCCATCCTAGGCGGGTCTCGACTGCTGCTGGACAGCCTCTGGGCCCAATGTGGACCCGGTCCGTCGGGACGATGAGGTGTGCGTGGTCGGATCCTATGAGCAGGGTCGGGGTGGCGCCATCTATGAGCGGTATAGGTAGTTGACGCAGGTGCACGTATTTTTCCATCAGCTTGGAGATGGGGTAGGTGTACCGCGACAGGCCTATGTCTTGGCTGGTGAAAGCGTTAGTGATCCTATACCGCCTCTCTGGCTGCCCGCTTGCTGCGATAGTGAAGGAGACGTTCTCACCCTTTATTGTCTTCAGGTCTCTTCTTATAGTACGAATCGTCATCGTTTCTTCGCTCCCCCGCAGACCCAGCTGGGCTGCAGCGGATGCGAGGAGGAGAGTCTTTTCTGACCCGTCGTCAAGGACGGCGTAAGTGTCCATGACCTTGTCCTCGTAGCTTAATGTCACTCGGACCACCTTCAAGAGCACTCGGGAGCTCCCGCTGCTGGCGGGGTCAATATACATGACGCTTACTCTGGTGCTGCTTGGGGGTGCGGGTTTCTTCCTGTTGCTGTCATGCAAGACGTCCAAGTGGGCGCCGTCACACCGGCTGCACCTCTTCTTCAAGCGGCACTCGGCTGCCATATGGCTGCGCGCACAGCGGTAACAGCGGCGGTTGGACTTTATCCATTGACTCACCTCGTCGGCGGTCATCTTCTTGAAAGTGTCACATTGTGACAGCCAATGTTCTTTCTCGCAGTACTGGCATACAATCTTCCACTTCTCTTTCGTCGAGGGGGTGCTGTGGTTCTTGTTCCGCGGTACTGATTCGGCTTGGTGCATGACGGTCACCAGCCTGCGGTTATCGTTGGATCTCCGAGGTCCATCTCTGGGGCTTGGTCCACTCCGCACGAACGTATCCAGTCGTAGGCTGCTGACTTCTCTCGCGAGGAAGTCGGCCAGGTCTAGGAGGGATGGCTCGGGACCGTTGGGATCACGGTGGTCTCTTTGCCGCCTGAAGCGCTCTTGTCGGGCGGGAGGAAGCTTCTCTAATATCCTTTCTACATTAGAGTTAGCGTACAGTTCGTGTCTACCCTTTTCCTTTTGTGCCCCCAGCATCCCTACCAGGGATTGTACCTTGATAGAGAGGTCATCCAATGAGCGATTGTCTGTGGCTGGGGGGAGACGGTCAATATTCCTTATCTCTTGTATCACATAGTCCCATATGCGTCCATAACGTTGGTCGAGGGCTACTAGAGCCGCGGTGTATGGGGTACTTGAGTTGGAATATGCCAGCGCTATAGTATGCGCTCTGGGCACCTTCAGGTGCTTGAGGAGGATAGCATATTTGTACGTCTCATCGGGGACGTCGGACATCATAGTCTCTAAGCACATCCGTAGTTCCGTGTACTGTGCTCTGTCCTCGTGTGTAAAATCCGGGAACGTCGGTGTGCCAAGGTACGATGCCATGGATGGCTGGCACATCGGTGAGCGTTGGGGGAGAGGCCTCCTGGGTGAGTCTCCCCGTACATGTCGTCGTGGGCTGGTACTTGGTGGGTACCAAAGCCCGGGTACCCAGGTGCTGTTCCTCGGGGCTGGCGGTGCGTCAAACTCACCCTTGAGTTGAGTCGGGGGTCTGTAACGCAGGGCCTCGGGGGTAAAGTCTGGGCTGTACTGGACCTCCTGGTCCTGTGGAGTATGATGCTGCTGGTGGGCTTGACTTTCCTCCTCTTCCTCTTCCTCTGCTAGGTCTTCTAGATCTTGCAGTCGTCTATTCAGTCTCTCGGCGGCATAGGCCGGTTCTTCCCGGTTGCTGGGTCTCGCATGGACCGGTCGGGGAGGGGGTTCGGAGACGTGGATAAGCTCTTTCTGTTGGCCGGGCTCCGGGTCGCTTGGTCGGGTAGGGGAAGGTGCCCTAGACCCTTGTCTTGACGATGTCCTGGAGCTCCGTGCGGAGGGAGGGGGTGTCGCCCTGGCAATCAATTGCTCCATTATCTGCGCTTGTAGTCGGTCGCGCTCGGCTTCGCGCTTGATGTGAGCGAGGTCGCGCTCTGCTTCGCGCTGGGCTTGGGCTGCGTCGTGCTGTGCATTGGCGGCGTCGCGCTGTGCATCGGCGGCGGCGCGCTGGGCATCGGCGCGGTCTCTTTCAATATTCTCTTCCGTCTGGAGGCGTCTGGTCTCCAGGCGTATGCGGTCGTCTTCACTCCTTTGCTGCGCCTGGAAGCGCTCTCGCTGGGTCGCAGAGTGTTCGCGTTCACTAAGGGCTTGCGCTTGGAGTTGCGCATGAAGGCGCTCTCTTTGGTCTGCAGATTGTTCGCGCTCACTCAGTTGTTGAGCCTGCAGGCGTTCTCTTTCCATGGTAGAGTGTTCCCGCTCACTTAGCTGTTGCGCCCGGAGGCGCTCTTGTTCCATGGAAGAATGTTCGCGCTCGCTAAGCGTCTGTGCTTGGAGTCGATCGCGTTCGGTGGAGGCTGCCAGGGTGGCGATGAATGCCTGCGCCAGCATCTTGTCCGCCTCGCTGGGGGAAGACACTGATGGAGGTGATCGGCTTCTGACAGTGCTCGTTGGAGATCCGTTCTCCTGGCGCGCTCCGGGGAGGTCTATCTCCTGGGCGCGCTTCTCTTCTGGTAGTGGGTCGGGTTCCGTCCCTGGAGCGCTTTCTTTATCCTGGAGCTCTCCGGGGAATGTCCCGTTGACGTTGTCGGGGGGTATAGTCATGTCATGTCCCTCCTGGTCCCCCCCGTGAGCTTGGTCAGTTACCTTAGAACCCACTAGGGTCTCTACTGGCAAGGTCGCCTGGTCGTTAGGGTTTGACATGCTTTTACTATCCGCTTTTCCCGCATTTAACGTCTGTATAAAGCTAGGTATTAGACTGGCAGCGTAGTCCTCTAGGTAAGGAGGTGGCTGACGTCTGCGCTGCTGCCGTTCTAGCTTAGGAGAGCCGTTTGTGGAGTGTTCACCGCTGGCCATGGTTAATATCAATATTATATTTAGATATTACACTGATATTGCTCCGGCTCGAAGGACCAATTGTAACTGAGGGGTACAATTCCCTGACTGTATTGAGAGTATGGTATCATTAAACCACTACTTAGTTATGTACTTTAATTACTGGCCATACAGTACACGGTATATATGGTGAACACCCACACAATAATACGGCTTAACAAAGAAAGTCATATTTAGAAGTATTTATTAGCAGGTTACAATATTGAGAATTATGAATTGCGCTTATATGGCGAAGAACACTTAAGTAGGTCAAGAGCGTAAGTCCATGAGCATATTAAGATGGGTATAATTAATACCACCTGTAGCATAAGAATTATATAAGGCACACTCGTAGTCAGCTGGAGATACTAAGGGGGTTCCCTCCGGTTGTAAGCCAGCAGGGGAGAGGAATTGTCGGGAGCAAAAGTCTGGATCAACAAGGAATAAAGAGACTCCAGATACAGGAGACGGTGCAATAATCCTTTGGTCCGTAGACAAAGCAACAGCTATACTCCGGTATGCATGGCAGCATGGATGAAAGCTAGCCAGCCTCTGTGGGTCCTAGAGGCGGGCTCGACGGTGCTCCTCACAGGGTAGATCCCACACAGCAGTGGGGTAGACGGTTCTCTGCTCCAGCAGCCACAGTACCAAAGCAATATAATCCAGCCGGAAAAGGCTCTGCATTCGTCGGTGTAGGTTCTCCGGTGTACATATCCACACGGTTCTCGTCTAGGACTCCTCGGATGGCGGCACGAGGTTAGGCCGCCCAGCCTGGATAAGTGCACTAGCTCGGTACGACGAACCGGTGGTAATGCTGGTCACTGTAGAACGGTAGCCGCACGATACACTATACATAATAGACTATTACTTTACAATAGAATAAGTCGAACTCGACGATACAGCGTTAAACTCTGACACTTTAGCTATCAATTCGCACGCGGTTCTCAAGGCTCTATTTAGGGGCAAAGGGGGCCCACTTCACGGCACGTTGTATCGTGGTGAAGGCTTCAACGTTTAGTCTAAGTCACTTTTAGGCTAAGTGCTTCTGTATCCACCTGCAACGTATTTATACGTAGGGTGAATAATCTAGTGCCAACCTCAGTTCTGTCTCGTATTACTGCGCCAACCTGGGCATGTTGAGACATGTCTTAGCGGTAGCTTTGAACTCGACATTGGGGGTATGGTCGTTGGCGCCTAGGGGTCGCTGTCCAATAGGAGAACGAATATTATGGTCTGGCCTGTACCTAGGTAAAGGGATATTCCGTGTATATGTACAAAGAATATACAAGGGATATCAGACGATATACAAATATTATACAATATATCTCAAGTAATAAATATATATATTCGGTTTAATCTGACCCTTTGTAACACATACCATACCACCAGTTAAACATTATGCTAATAAGAATTGCCTTACCATACCACCAGTTAAACATTATGCTAATAACAATGGGTCTCATTTTCCAAAGAGTTCTCTTGGAAGACTTATCTTGGAACCGACTGAGACAGAATCAATGACAAGTTCACTCTGAGTCCTCAACACGCTGGTAATATGTCTTAAGTGGCTCAAACGTTCGCACCTGTGATATGATCTGATATCTGCGTTGGGGAATGACATATGTTTCAAACGCGAAAGCGTGTCCCCGTTCAGGTCATTTGCATACAAAACAACGCCTCCAGAGCTCCTTATAAGGCAACTAATGACGCAGCCGCGTGAAAATGGAATGACGGAAGCGCTTTGCGAGTCATGCGACCCATCAAAATTAGGTTAGATTAATGTATTGGCATCATATATAGTACAGCTTGTGGTACACCTGCCGCAGCACGCGCGCGCACACACACACGCGTGCGCACAGTACTGTGTATGAATGAATCAATGAAAACTTAATTTAACAGATTGCAGAATGGGTACAATACGGCTCAATACACACAATTGTTAAGGGGATGCAGACCAGAGAAAGACGTTCGTCTTGTTTACATAATATATATATATATATAGCCTACGGCGTAATGAATGAACGCAGTATAGGCTTATTATTTTAATAATGACTTGTTTCATTAGGATTTAGTAGATACTATATATATGCTCTGCCCTACGTACAGTCTGTATACATACAGACTGTACTTATACTGTACGTAGGGCAGAGCATATATATAGTATCTACTAAATCCTAATGAAACAAGTAAGTAGAATATATTAAGCCTATACTGTTCATTCATTAGACACAGGCCATACTGGCGCACACAAGACTTGTTATGGAATATTAATGCAGTCTATTTCCACCGATTAGCTTTAGTTCTTATTTATTTATTTATCCACTGTCATTTCAGTGTTGGTGTATAGGCTATATAGTGTATTTCAATATATACGTTTAATTGATTAATGATATATTCGAAGGAATGCAGGTTTATAGCTATATCAAACAAAGGTCTGTCCCATTGTATACCATTAAAACAGACATGTAACAAATAAGAAATATAAATTCCACAGAAGGCATTACACAATTATTATTTTCAATAATTTCACAATAATTGCATAATTGTGTTTGAATATCTGAGTATTAAAGTAATTACATTTGTTCAAAATAGCTGTTTCAGATATGGTTAATCCAGCTGCCGTGTGATCAGATGAATCCATATTATTTATTTTTCCGACTTCAAATGCGTAATTTCTTATCGTACAAATATTGTCATATTTATTTTAATTATTATTAAGTAATTAATTCCAAGGAGGCCTGTAGCGTTGACATGAAGGAATCACTATGAGAACACAGACTCAAAATGCTCCCAATGTACAAATGGAGACGAAGGGACATTTATGCACATGTATTGGGACTGCCCACCAGTTAAGGCATTCTGGAAAGATGTGACCCATCAATTATCAAAACTCGTATCTTGGAATATACCAGTACACCCCTCTGTATTGCTTTTGAATGATGTTTTTGAGTTTGCAGTAAATCCACAGCTAAAGAGATTGGTTTTATCGGGTATCACAGTAGCTAAAAAACTGATCGCATCACGCTGGTTTCAACCGGAAAAAATGTGCCGGAAAGTTTGGTCTCTTACATATCTCGATGTGATTTATCAAGAAATATCTACAGCAAGAATTCTGGGTCTCAACGAATCCAAAATGTCAATGTGGTTAGAAGTGGTGGAGAGAATAAAAGCTAGCTCATAATGGTAGTGTCTGGTTAGGAGTGAGGGATAATGGAGGTACTATCCAAGGAGGGGTCCGGGAGGGGGGGGGTTCGAGCTGGAGCATATGTGTGTAGGGTTTTAGAAAATAGGTATTAGGGGTATATCCTGTATAAGGCATTTGTATAATTGTTAATTTCGTTGGATATACACTGTATACGGTAAAATATTATTATAGACTTTTTTTTGTTTTCTGTTTCTGTACTTGCATGTAATTTTAGACTGTTAGTTTCATATGCATTGTGTGTTGAGTACTGACTTTTAATAATTTCTGTTTTGCAATAATAAAAAAAAAAAAAGAGAACACAGTCTGTCAAGTTAATAACATTTTCAATTAGTCAATCAATCATAAGTGTGCTCCTCAGCACACTTAAAATCTGCTCTCAGCCTGTTATGGTTTGTAACCGACCTCAAACGCAACGGCACAGAGAGAATGGTTCAGAGTTAGCCAAAAGCTAGGGCGTATTTATTTACAGAGTCACAAGATGGAATGAAGTACAGCAATCGAACAAACGGGGAATCTGGCATGTGAAGAAGTTGCGGCTCTGCAGATACTCCCAGTAGGTAGTGGTGAGGAATTGGCTAGTGACGTTGAAGCGGCTCTGCAGATTCTCCCAGCTTTCACTCCCGGTGGAAACGGAGAGAGAGAGAAAACAGAGTTAGCCCAACGCACACACAGAGGCAGAGAGGTGACTGATCCAGTATAAATCCAAGTGACTTGATCTTCGGTGTACCACACACAAGTTAGCAGAGTCCAGAGAAAAAACAATACGGTATCTTCAGTGTTAAACTAACACAAAAATTAGGTGAGTCCAGTACAAACAAAAACGGGATCTCTTCGGTGTTCACCAAACACACAAAAAACTGATAATCCAAAAGACAGTTTCCAAAAACTCACCAGAGCGCAACGCGAGAAGCGGGCAGATTACGAGGCGTAGCTCCGAACGGGGAACCAGGTTCTCCACAGCAGTTCTCCACAAAAGATCCTGGAGAGCAAAAAAAACAGCAACAGCGACGGGGAAAGCAGGTATATGCAGGTGAAATTCAGAACAGTAGTACACAAAACGACCCGGCATCGAATGACAGAAGGTCAGAGTATATGAAGCCTCTGGGGCGCTGATTAGAACACACATCAGGTGCGTGATGGCAATTGATACTTGACTTAGAAGTGTGCGTTCGGCAACGGACCAATCATCACAGAATCATCACAGTACCTTAAAGGAACGGAGCGTGTGGCGGGGAACGGACCAATCATCACAATACTTTAAGAAGCCTGTGGTGGGGAAAGAACCAATCCTCACACAGCCACGCTCAAATCTGATCTCAGGAAAATTTGGGGAATCGCGCTACCAGCCCTAATATGTCTTAAATGGGCAGAAATCTGCCTAAGAGGACATTTTTGGTCGTAAATCCGTTCGGGAATGAGACGCAATAGCCATACCATACTACCAATTACGCAGAGAGAAAGAAATAGAGACCTAGGGAAGAGGATGAGAGAAGAAGATACATTTTTTATTCTGCATTGAGATTATTACACCCTAGTCTGAATTAATTAAGCAATTATTGACCTGGAGGGCCAATCAACAATAGCAAATGTCCCTAACTGACTGACTGACTAACAGACAGACTAACTGGCTGGCTGGCTGACTGACTCACATTGTTAGTGTCATGGCCGGATCTTAACCAGACCTGCCTAGTCTTGTTTTTCTCCACCTGCACACAGTGCTACCCAAGGTCCAGATAGACCCCCGCCTATGGTACACCTACTGCTCACCTGACCTTCCTGGTAGTGGTCGGGGGATCTCTCTTTGAACTGACCTGTAACCAAGGTTTCTACCATGTTTTCTCATATTATGATTTTGTGGCAGTTTTCTCTTGTCTTGAGGGGTCAAGGTCAGGGGCATTCGCTCCGTCATAATGAAGCCCTTTGAGACGCGTAGCTGTGCTCCAGGGCTGCACACTTAACTCCACATGACTAGATGTATCGCTTTATATCATATCATATAATGATTTTTTTCCCATTTATATTCCATTTTCCATTTATTCTATTTCCATTGATTCGTCTATATACCTACTTATACACCTGCATAACCCACAACTCTGTATGACAGCATGTACAATAATGCTGTATATATCGTATATATCGCGCATATATATATATATATATATATATATATATATATATATATATATATATTTGTACCTGTCTGTACATACTTGCATATAATCCTTTTTACATATCTGTAGATACTATATCTACAGTATATCTGTACATATCCCTTACTATACTCTTAATAGTTACGCTGCCGCCCAGTATGACTTACTACCATAGTGTCTTTATACCTGTATCATTGTACATACAGTATTCATACTACAACCCTGTACATACATCTGATTAGCACTACTACACATGTAGACCCTGACATTTGATTTGTGTATGTATTGTCATTATACAGCACAAGTACAGTACAACAAAAATAGGTTTGGCATCCAACTAGAGTGCAAATGTAACTGTAATGTGTAATAGAAATATACAATGTACAGGTGATTAAATTGGATATATAAAATATATAAATTAGTACTACTGAGTAAAAGTGCTAATCAGATGTATATACAGTGTTATAGTATTATTATGTACAGTGATAAAGGTATAAAGACTGTATGGTAGTAAGTCATATCGGCCAACGATATGAATGGTGAATGCTTAATAGCTGCATTAATACAGCTTTTATCCAAAGTGCTTTACAAATTATGCCTCACATTCACACACAGATGGTGGAGGTGACCATACAAGGTGCCAACCTGCTCATCGTGAGCAGTTAGGGGTTTAGGTGTCAAGGACACTTCAACATGCTGCCTAGATGGTGAGTAGGTAAGGGATACGTACATATGTGACCGCGACCAGCAATTGTGGCCACATGTCTCCATTGTCATTTTCCAGATGTTTCCAGATTGTGAAAGTACAGAATGTAAGCTTTCAAATTATGTGTTATATACTGTACGAAGATGTACTCATTTGAATCTTGTAAAACCGTTTTAAGTGCTTTAAGCTGAGAAAACACCTCTCAAAGAAAGGCTACAATTTAACACCTCTGCTGGTTTGTTCTAGGCGTGAACAATAGCCCCCTATAACCCACACAGCCACTCCCCTCAATTATAAACATTAACCTCTTAAGCCCGACGGGTCCGGTAACGGACCCAAGCCATAAATCAAAGTCTAGACTGTATGACATAATGTTGCGTTTCTTTTCAAATGTATCCAAGAGTAAACATCCTAACCATGTCACAACAGCAGTCATAGTGTATATTTTCAGCAATACGTTTGTTTACCAATAGGTTAAAGTGTAGTGGTCTGTGTTGTCGACCACGGGTTCGAAACTCCCTCTGGGAATCAAAGTTGAAGGTGACGATATCACAACCGTTACATCAAAAACAGCCTATTATACATCAAAAACTATTTGTCCTGATCTTTTTCCAAAACATTTTTCTTTTAATTAGTTTTAGATTTAGATTATATTATATTGTCATTGTGCAAGTTTGCATTCCATACTCTGGTATGACAACATTTAATAATTAAAATGTTTCTCTTTTTTGAAATCACGAACGCCATGACAGGCTGCATCGTGCTTTCACAACATTCATGTCTGTGACCGATAATGATGATGAAGTTATTGTCCACAGTTCTCACGCCCCAAGGGACACGCCTACAGGGAAAGCAATTTTTTTTTTTATATATAAACAAAACAGGATCAGCATAATTACTACGGCTTTATCTAAGTCATTATGATTTGAATAATTGAGGCTACTAATTAAAATACACTAATGTTCATTTTGATGGGTATTATGAGGGTTTTGCACAAATAAAATCACATCGCTACGTTGCGAACACAGAAAGGAGCATCTTTTGTGGACATTATGGAGTCTTTATGGAGTTACACGCTATAGAGGTAGTTAACATCACACAATAGTGCAGATGAGTACAACCAGCTTACTTAGACTGTACAAGGAAAGACGAGAAGAGGGGGAGGAATGAAAGTGAAATGGTACAGAGGCTGTGTCTCCTGTTCCCCTTGTCTACGCCTAACTTAGAAAATATCAATGTTTTTCTTTTCCACTTGCTACATATTGGTCGGGGGCCTCCAGGGACCTATTAAGCAACCGAGGGATGAAAAACACTAGATTCCATCTGATTCCCCCGAGGTTGGGGTCTTACAATGTTAAGAACATATTGGCTCCAGTCCATGGCTACAACCAAACTTTATTCTGAGTTTTCTCACACAGTATTGATCGACTTAGCATTCACCCATCGTTGTGTTTGTGACATTACTGCAATTCACTTTTAGGAATTTCTCACCACTAGGTGTGTCTGACTCTTAACCCGCTATGCATTGGCATAATAATTATTTTTGACGATTGCATACTGTCAGACTTTGGCAGTTTTTTGCTAATGTAAGGGGGGGGGGGGGGGGGGGGGGGTGGAGGAGGAGAGGAGTGACTAAAGTGACTCACATGAACCGGATCACTAACCCGAATCCTTAAAAAGAACCGGACTTACCACCACTAAGTCACAGGACTGTAAAAAATATGCCAGTGGTTTTTCTGACAGTTTTAAAAGGCCATGCAGCTACTGCTATGTCTTAGCACCTTAAGGACAAACTTGAGCCAACCATTTTAGTTTACATTGCAATACTTGTGTCATACTGGAATTGTGAAGAAAAGACGAGCCAGTGTTTTATTTTTGGACTGTTTTAAGAGGCCATGCAGCTACTGCTATGCCTTAGCACCTTAACACTTTCAATGCCAACAACGCTATATGTCGTTTGTTCATGTCGACCGTTCATTGCCAACAACGCAATATGTCGTTTGTTTTTTTATTAGCGATTTGAATTCATATTTCATCAATCTAGTCTCACGTTAGTGCTGCAAACTCTCTCTGAGCTCCATTGGGAAAATACCGCCCCCTATCGTCTCCCGGATGGTAATGCACGCATTGGAATGGACTCAATGAAAATGGATGAGAAAAGAAAAATCCGGAATCCACATTTTACTTCTCAGGCAAGTAACCCGAGCCCATCGGACTCATTGTGGACCATCAGAACAGCGTGGAATACATATTTCCAGTATGCAGCGTTGGATCAATAAATGCGATCGATATTTGGAATGGCGATCAGGAATTGGAATAATCTTTTTGGAGAACATCTGATCTGAGGTAAGGAATCTATTTTACCAGTCTTAGGATAATCAGAGCTGTTTTCACAGAGATATCAGCGTGTGCCATATGTGTGTGTGTGTGTGTGTGTGCGTGTGCGTGTGTGTGTGTGTGCGTGGTGTGTGTGTGTGTGTGTGTGTGTGTGTGTGTGTGTGTGTGTGTGTGTGTGTGTGTGTGTGTGTGCTGATCAGGAAATGAGTGATTCGATTTTTCAGCTTGCTTCTCTAGCGTGCATAAGTACTATCGATAATCTAGCGTTTATTTGAAAACGATTCATAAATAGGCTGAAAAATGACAATGTTTTTTGTGTATTCCAGAATATTCCAGTAAAGGCCGTTTATCATAGAATCTTTATATTTTCCTGAAACAAAAAAAAACAAGCGATTTTCAAAATGGGATAAAATGGCAATGAACCGATTAAAAAACAATCCGTTTCGACAATGTTGACTGCAAACAAGTCATTGATAAGCGACAGCCAGATTAGACACATAATTTAAGACATAGATTATGTGTTCACAAATGCGAGGTCTATATCATTGAAGTGGGTGGCGGCATTCAAGGGGGTAAAAAGGAAAACACGGTGTTGTGTTCTCTAATAATGAATGTTGAAGCTGTACTCCCAAGAGTCTCCACTATGGGGCGTAGTTAATACAATGCCATGTTATGCATACAGGTGAGGAGCAGAAGAAGGAGAGTACACAATGCTGTATGATGATAGACCATGCTTATACCCTGCTATGCTTGAGTAAATATGCTAAAGGCTAAAGAGTAATCCTGTATCCGGAGTCTTATTACTACACCTCTACACCATTACAAAATACTACGTACGTACATCATAACACACGGCCGGCACGGAAAGTGTTAAGGACAAACTTGAGCCAACCATTTTAGTTTACATTGCAATTGCTTTTTATTCTGGAACTGTATTCTAAATGTTTAGTTAATTTTATAGAGGTGTTTTACATACAGTTCAATCCTAGAGGTTACATGTGAAAGCAACTTATTAACAAATATTTTAACAAAATAAAAAGCAGCAGCACTATTGCATAACTAAGTCATGTGTGCCATGTATTTATTCCTTTTAGGGGAGTAGGACATTTGTTTCACAGTTTTAGCATGATGTTTTATAGATGGTTACTGGCTAGGTTAAACACAGGTCGGCCCAACGACGGTCCGTCATGTGGTTGCACTTTGTCCTCGTCTGCCTACAACAAACGGCAAGCGTCATTTGACAAGTCATTGGGCTTGGCCGGCTCCTGAATGGACCAGTCATCTCAAAATGATTGACCAATGTTGTAGCCAATGAAATTCCGGAGCCAGCGTTATCCCAGACGAGGGCTCGCTGATTGCAACGAGGAAGACAAAGAAGAAGCCTGTCAAGGTCTTTGTTTTGACGAGCGTCGTGGACGGCCATTTGTGATAATTGCCGGTACACGCATTACAAAAACCTTTGTATAAGACTAATTTTCCGTGGGATTTTTATAAACTTTGGACATGTATGACTAAGACTTCAGGCTATGGAACCGTTATGTTTTCTACTAGCTCCTACCTCTCAGCTGGAACCCAAAAACAGGCATCTGGCAAATGTAAGTACACATTGGCCTTTTAAAACGGGGGGTGGGGGTATAGGATCGGAATCGGCCGATACTCAGTGCTGTGATATCGGTATCGGACATGAAAAAGTGGTATCGTGCCGAAGCCATAAATCCATCTCTCCAGACTGTATCGATTAATGTTGCGTTTTTTTTTCTGTAGCCAAGAGTAAAGACCCTAATCCGGTCAAAACAGCAGTCATAGTGTATATTTTCAACAATACGTTTGTTTACGAATAGGTTAAAGTGTTATTAGTGAAATATCCGTTTATGAATTGTATTCATAAGCTAGCAAATATCGACGGAAATAAATGCGAGCCGCCATTTTGTTTGTAGTCATTATGGTGAAGGACAGACAGGGCTTTCAATGAGCGTCGGAATTTCGATGAACTTTTTTAATTTCTCTTATTTTTCGGGATTATCTACCACAAAACTGAACATTATTGGCATACATTTGAACAGTTAGTTTATCTACCTTTCTGTGAACGTTTAGCAAAAATCCACGTTGCAATCCGATTCAAAATGGCGGACCAGTTTCCATAATACATTTACATTTTACATTTACATTTAGTCATTTAGCTGACGCTTTTATCCAAAGCGACTTACAAGTTCTGTACGACAAGCCATCAGGAAGGGCACAACTCTATCAGCTGAATAAAAAAGTAACTGTATTTACGGTACATTTCATTCATGGTTCTTGCTGCACGCCTGGTGATACTAAATCCAAATTGAACTCTGCCATTGGAAAGAGAAGATTTGATTATCCAAGATGGCCGTCCGCTCCCATTCATTCAGAGGCTCTCGTCAAAACAATGGACTTCTTCGTCTTCTTGTGTCACATTCCCCCACTCTCAGCACTCGTCTGGGATCACTTTCGGAGCAGACGCTCCTTGGCTACAAAAGCGGTCAATAATTTTCACCATCGGGGGTCATTGGTCAGCTTAGGACAGGGGCAAACAGGACGTGGTCACTTGTCCGAATGTTCAAACTTCTCGAGAATGGGAGCACGCAATTGGTTGAGTGGGGTGACGATCGAAAGGCGGCAAATACAACTTTCCAACAATGTATTGGTTGATCGGCGAAAACGCAGCCCGGAGACGACAGACGAGGGCAAAGTGCCGCGACGTGCGCACAAGTGTGTGACGGCCCATCCGATGCTTAAGTGGTTTCACCAAAACCAGCACGGACTACAACGTATGACGTATATCATGCCAGTTAGGGTCGGCCGTCGGGCCGTCCGATGCAAAACACAATCTACGGATGTATAAGAAAAATCACAAAAAAAAATCACATCTAGAATTTGCCCACCCAATTGGTACCAAAAAAGTGTTTGGCCCAAGGACTAGAAGAGCTACAGTATTGATTCGTCAGGACTTCCAATTCACAATCAGAGAATTGAAGCTTCTGTTTTCTGTCTGCTATTGTCCTAGGACATGCATACGGGGCAGTATTTATACTATTTTACCATATCAGGGGCAAATTGCACTCCGACCGTGAGCCAACTGTGCTGACAGGTATCAGGAGCAAATTGCACACCGTATGGGCATGTTTGCGCTAGTATACAGTATCATTCGCGCAATATCTTTAGTGATTTCCATGTTCTATCGATCTCAGGGAATGTATTCCCAGTGTCCAAATTTTTTTGTCCGTTACTACTAGGCTTGAGTAAATTGTAATGAACCAAAGGAGAATATAATTTTCTTAAAATGTAATTAAATGTTTTCATCTTTGATGGTGAATAACACCATGCTAACATTGACCAGACGTGAAACATTGCCACTGAGCTCATTCAGCGCCTTCTTGATATCACGTGTACAAAACATCTAAGCAAATGAATAAAGGGCAGATGATTTACTGGGGGTTTTGTAGATACTAGGGGTGTAACGGTACACAAAATCCACGGTTCGGTACGTACCTCGGTTTTGAAGTCACGGTTCGGTATTTTTTCGGTACAGTTTTTTTTTTTTTATAAATTATACTTTTTTTTTTTTATCCAGCTACTGTTTTATATATACTGTTTTTTAGTAATAACTAGAAAGTAATTGTATTTATTCAACAACAGGTGATTGATTAATGATACTAATACAAATCTATACAATGAGTATGGGGCTGCAGCACTGCAGATATACCCTACTCCAATGATCCACACACGGACATTACACGGTGTTGCACTCGCTACCCAGTGGCTCTGCAGATATACCCTACTCGGTCTACAAGGCTCCGTTGATGTAGCATAGAGGATCTGTTGTGAATGATTTTTGCACAATAAATATTCAACATTCTCTTTTGAGACTCCGCCTCAGACTCTTATCATTTGGCACTAAAAGCTAAACATTGTCACCGATATGGCTGTCCGCAACATGTCATTAATTCTGTACGCGAGGTGGTTCAGTGACGACGACTCTAACGTGAGCTAGGTTAGCTAGCAGGAGCTACCGAGAGATGGAAAGACTAACGTTACTGGTGAAAATGTGATTTACGTTGGAATACTCCTTTGCCAACTTGCTGTACTTTGCTTGCAGGTCTGCAGCCATTATTGCTGGATTATGAATAGCCCCAACGTTAGCCAAGGTAACGTTATGGCTAAACCTTTAATGTTAGTTAATGCTAGCTTTCGGTTAGCTGTTCAATGCTAAATAACACCAGCAAGCTCCCCGTCAACACCCCTCTCTCGGGAGGATGGCATTTAAGAAAGTATCTGCTGTTAAAATGACAAACAGCATTGACACTTTAATTCACGGTCGGTTAAACACACGTTTGTTTTATAATGCTCACAGCAGACCGCAGTGTTGTTGATAAATTACGTGGGGCCGGGGGGATTTAAGTTCCGCAAAAAAAGGTTGACCATACCGTTGTAATCGTACGGTGCACAGCCCGTACTGTACCGGAGGACCACATTGACGCGGTACAGTACGTATCCGCGTACCGTTACACCCCTAGTAGATACAGTACTGCATTTTGCCATCCGGACACATGCAATTTGAAATATGAATATAGAATATCAGGCCTATACTCTTGGCGACATTTGAAAATACATACGTTCTGTATTCATTTGTTTTTCCATCTTTACTTCCTGGCGCCAGCGTTATTGACCATTTTCACAATGTTTGCGGACCCATCGTATATTCTATATTATAGCTATGGAGACAATAGTATGGCTCATTTGACAGGCACTATTTATAGTCCAACAGAGAAAAAACTGTTTATTTCTACATACATACCTTCGTTCCCACGAAAAAAATCGGCCCGTTTCACAATACTCCAGGCTGGTTTTTGCCTAACACAAATAAAAATTTGATTTCAAAATCAATCAATCAATAGGGCTGACAACATTGGGAAAGCCATGTTAAATAACAATATTTAAATAATAAATACGATAGCATGGGATCTCTAGGTGGCTGATTCAATATCATCCTTGATTTCATCCAGAGTAGATCAACGATTGCTTGAGCTGGCAACCTGTGTCTCCGGATGATTTCGGTCTCACTTAACCTCTTTAGCCCAAGATGACATTACGTCATAAATCAATCTCGCCAGACTGTATGACATAAGGTTGTGTTTTTTTTCTCCAAATGTAGCCAAGAGTAAAGACTCACAAAGTTCTGCGTGAGTGTTTAGAATAATAATAATCAAAAGAAAAAAAACATGATATC
Organism: Notolepis coatsorum; assembly: GCF_963971535.1. Lineage (NCBI taxonomy): Eukaryota > Metazoa > Chordata > Actinopteri > Aulopiformes > Paralepididae > Notolepis > Notolepis coatsorum. The sequence continues at coordinate 94,277,447 of NC_140166.1, forward strand.
GAATTTTTGGCGCTCAAGCGTTGGCTTTCAGAAACGAGATATCTCGCTTTTGGTGCTCAATGAGTTAAGGTTGCTATTAGCGGGCGCAATCCATTCTTTGAATTCACCCCATAGGGTCTGTTGAAGTTGGCAATGCTGTTTGGAGGCTGTTATGGGCCACGTAATACATTCATAGTGTGTAGTTCCATAAGTATTTATTGTTAGACTTTCTTTTGGCAATGGGAGTAGGTGTCTTCATTGCGTGCCTATCCTGATCAAGCATCTTGTGTTTTATTATATAAAAAAAATGTGCACACTGTTTTCAACCTTCCTGTTGTACGAAACAATGGTTGCTATTGCTATGTTACGGGGCAACCATGTTGAAAGATAGAGAACTACGCAAAAATCTCATGTAAGAACTATAAACCTCTGGTGGCTCACCATGACACATACACATTACACATACTGTGTAATTGCAACATCAAGGTCAAGGTCAAATTGATTTATATAGCATATTTAAAAACAACAAAGGTTGACCAAAGTGCTGCACAATACAAAGTACAAAAGTAATGTAAATATAATACTAATTAAAATACAACACAAGGTGCAGTTTACACACACATAAATAGTACTGCAAACAGTACTACACTTATAACAATAGAAATACAATATAAAATGCACAGTCAAAATAGAAGCACGGATGTATGGCTCAACCTGAATGAAAAACCAGTGAGAAGAGATGAGTCGTCCTGGGTTCGAATCCAGCCTAGGACCTGTGTCATCCCCCTTCTCTCTACCCCTGATTTCCTGTCACTAACTGTCCTATCCAATAAAGCAGAAATACCCTAAAGAATAATATTTAAAAAAAGAAATAATTGCCGTCCTAGTACACACGCATCATGGTGTGAGCGACTTTGTCCCTTGGCCACAGAATGGTACATTCATTTTCAATAGAGCTGAGTAACCTGGGCAACTCAGCCACATTACCCACCCACAAACCAGTTGCCCACTGCTTAACCATGGGCGATCATCATTTTGCAAACAGTCGGACCTCCACACCGCATTGTTTCCCTACACTGCCTAAATGTCCCACCTGCTGTGATCAAAATGGAAGAGAGTTTGATGACAGCCATTCTAATGCATTCCTCCATGGCTTTCATTTGACAGAGTACAGAAATAAGCATTTCTCGGTCCAAACTGAGCGGCTCCACAAGAGCGAGAGAGACCACTACATAGATACAATCAGAGGCTATCGCACCGCCCACAACATATCAGAACGGAGGGGCCCATGAATCAAGCTGCTCTCTGTGTGTTCACCCTGTGAACGGGCTAGCGTTACATACTTAGAGTACAATGTCAGAATCACTGAGGCAGACTGTGCTGCTTTTGAACACATGAATGAATTAATTAATAGTTTATTTTGAACAATATTAAATAATCAAGAAAGGGAAAAAAAGAAGCAAGATGCTTATGTCACCAGACCCCCATGGGAAGTATCCAGATCTAGGGTTAAAGTGTGCAAACGCACGGATACACTTGCCAAAGGGCTCAGCTGACCTACCACACATGAATTTCCCCAAGACCACAAACATACACTGGAGAATGCTTAAGAAACAATAAGAAATACTTTATTACAGGAAATATATATATATAGCATACAAGTTCATAACCTAGATAAATAACTACTAATGTTGTGAAGGGCCAGATTAAACCGAATATATATTTATTTATATATATATATTTAATTGTATTTGTATATTCTCTAATATTCCCTGATATCCCTTGTATATTCCTTGTACAATATGCATTGAATATCCATTCTAGCCTACTGAACATCCCATAATAGTCTCCATTCTACTATTGGTCGAGACCTTGGTGCCAGGCTGCCATACCCCCCAGACCCAGTTCAAACGTACCGCTCAACATGTACGAACAAGTCCTAGTTCCGCGTAGGAATCTGGCTACCGCACCACTAATGGTACTATTTGTTCATAGTGCGTATATATACTGCGCTACTAAAGTAGGACTTCCTTTTTAGTCCAGTTTCTTACCCTCCAATAGAGTGACAGACGTAAAGCCTCCCCGCGACGCCACGTGTGGGAGTAAGGCCAAGTTCGGCCTACCATCGGTATTGAGACATCGTGTATATTAATATTTGAATAGTCATATTTGGCACTATATCGTCGAGTTGGACGTAGTCTATTAAGCTAATAATAGTCTATTCATATGTAGTGCTTCGTGCGGTGAGAATACTATCGTAGTCAGTACCCCCATCGTTTCGGGTAGAACTGGCTGCTTATCCAGGGTGGCCGACCCCATGTGAGGCTGCACCCGAGGAGCCCCAGAGCCGACGAGCGAGTGGACCTGCATACCGGATTATTCTACCGACGACAGCCCGCTTTCCCAGGCACGGATTATGCTTTGTATACAGTGATTATTCTATGGATAAAGACCAACACTGCCGTGTGTTGGAAACCCCCCCCCCGGAGAGGACGACAGGTGAGGAGACGCTCTACACGACGAGGTCGCTTCACGTCTCTCCATCGTGGACCGGAGGAAGCCGGCCCACAGAGAGTCCAACTGCTTTCATCTGTGGATCGAGGATCGCTGAGGCACCGAGCCGCACAACCGTGGGTTCTCCCAGGATACCCTCGGCCAGACGGATACAGCCAGACTCTACCCCCCCCCCTTCTCCAGTTGTCTTACAAGCGACCGGAATTCCCCCCTAGTGTATCCAGTTCTATAATCATTAAAGTATCATTGCTATTATTCCTTAAATATTCCAGGTTGTATATTTACCGCCTGCGCCACCAGAGATTGGACGTTCTCTATTGATATACCAACGAATACTTATTTGCCATAAAAGTGCATCCTATTTCAAATCATAAATGTAATTAAGTGATTGCTCTACATACCTTTTGCTATGTATTAATTATTATTAAACGCAGACTTTCGACTTGGTACATTTGTGTTGGATCGTTTCATCTACGTGGGAGTGTTTACCATAATTATTTATGCCTAGTACTGGGTGGCCAGAGTCTAAAGTACAAGAGGTAGTGGTAGTAAGTATCATATCTAACAATACAGTCAGGGAATTGTACCCCTCAGTTACAATTGGTCCTTCGAGCCGGATGGTAATTAGTGTAATATTAATATAGTGTTATTAATATTGAAATGGCCTATGATGAACACTCCACGAAACGATCCTCCTAACCAACACCCGCAGCGCGAACGACGGCTCCCTCAGCACTTAGAGGCTTACGCTGTCAGTCAACAACCTAGTCTTCTACTAACAGTAAACGCGGTAAAACTAGAAAGTAAAAGTATGTCTAACCCCAACGCCCAGACTACCCCGACCATAGAGGCCCCTACGGGTTCTAATGTAACTGACCAAGCTCACGGTGGGGACCAGTGGGAACCAGACATGACTTCACACCCCGCCAGTACTGAAGAAGTAGTCCCCGATGAGTCCCGGGAGGAATACAACGCTACCGAGAGAGAACTCGGCACGGAAGAAGACGGGGAGAGCACCGTGGAGATAGAGCTCCAAGGCTCCGCAAGGAGTACCCCGAGGGAAGGCTCCCCTATACAACCGCCTTCTCCCAGCGAGGCAGAGAGGACCCTACAGCAGGCCTTCCTCATCAGCCTGAACGCCGCTGCTGAACGCGACCGACTGCAGATCCAGCAGCGGAGCGAAGAAGAGCATATACGTCTAGAAATAAGACGCATTCAGATGGAAGAGAATGTGGCCCGAGACCGAGCAGACAGCCAGCGAGCAGCTGCTGGTGCTCTACGGGACGCAGAGCGCGACAGACAGCAAGCGCAACTAATAGAACAGCTGATCAGACGGACAACACCCTCTCCCTCCGCCAGAGGCTCCAGGAACTCGTCTAGACACACCTCCAGGGCGGCATCCCCTAGCCGAGTAAACAACCCTGAACTTGACCAACAGACGAGGTCTATACCCCCCACAGACCACCTCCCCCCACCGGTCCAAGCGAGACCTAGCAACCGGGAAGGAGCAGCATATCCTGTGGAGAGGCTAAACCAGAGACTACAAGCACTGGATGACCTAACTGAAGACGAAGAGGAAGAGGAGGAGAACCGCGCCCGACGACAGCACAGTACTCTACCGGACCAGGAGGTCCGGTACAGCCCAGGCTATACTCCCGCGGAGCTGCGCTACAGACCCCCGACTCTATACACGGGTGAGCACGACGCACGACTCGCACCGAGGAACAGCACCTGGACAAGCGGGCCATGGTACACTGCCGGTACCAGCCCATACCAAGGAGCGGGAGGAGACTCGCCTAGGAGGCCTCTCCCCCAACGCTCGCCGATGTATCCACAGTCAGCGTCATACATTGGCACGCCTATGGTACCCGACTTCACCCAAGAGAACCGGGCCCAGTATACAGAACTCCGCATGTGTCTGGAGACCATGTTGGTGGATGTATTGGATGAACGCCATAAATACGCCATCCTACTGAAGCACTTAAAGGTACCCCGCGCACATAATATAGCGCTCGCCTACGCGACTTCCACCACCCCATACACAGCAGCGCTGGTAGCATTGGACCAGAGGTATGGGCGCATATGGGATTACGTGATCCAGGAGATCCGACACATCGACCGCTTACCCCCAGCAATAGACAATCGAGCACTGGACGACCTGTCCATCAGAGTGCAGTCCCTGGTAGGGATGTTGGGAGCGCAGAGAGAGAAGGGGAGGCATGAACTTTACGCCAACTCAAATGTGGAAAGGATCTTGGAGAAGCTGCCGCCCGCTCGACAGGAGCGTTTTAGGCGGCAGAGAGACCACCGAGACCCGAATGCCCCCGAACCGAACCTCCTCGATCTATCAGACTTCCTGGCGAGAGAAGTCAGCAGCCTACGGCTAGATACATTCGGACGGAGCACCCCTGGCTCCAGAGAAGGAACCAGACGACTAAATGATGGAAGAAGATCGGTGACTGTGATGCACCAATCGGAGTCAGTACCGAGCAGCAGGAGCCACAGTACCCCCTCCAGAACGGAGAAGTGGAAGATAGTGTGCCCCTACTGTGAGAAAGAACACTGGCTAGCGCAATGTGACTCCTTCCCCAAGCTGAACGCGGAGGAAGCAAGTCAATGGATAAAGTCCAACAAGCGCTGTTTTCGCTGTGCGCGCTCACACATGGCAGCCGAATGCCGCTTAAAGAAAAGGTGCACCAAGTGCGATGGAGCCCATCTGGACATACTTCACGACAGTAACAGAAGGCGCCCTTCACCCGCACCATCCAGCAGCAAAGCGAGCGTCATGTACATCGATCCCGCCAGCAGCAGTGGAGCCCGAGTACTCCTAAAAGTAGTGCGTGTGACACTAAGCTACCAGAATAAAGTCCTGGACACTTACGCCGTCCTCGATGACGGGTCAGAGAAGACCCTTCTGCTCGCCTCCGCTGCGGCCCAGCTAGGGCTGCGGGGAAGCGAAACCCAAATGACAATTCGGACAATAAGACGAGATTTGAAGACGATAAAGGGCGAGAATGTCTCATTCTCTATCGCAGCAAGCGGCCAGCCTGAGCGACGGTACCAGATTACAGACGCTTTCACCAGCCAAGAAATAGGACTGTCGCGGTACACATACCCCGTCGCCAAGCTGATGGAGAAATATGCACATCTGCGCAAGTTACCGATCCCGCTCATAGACAATGCTATGCCGACCCTGTTGATAGGCTCCGACCATGCAGACCTCATTGTCCCGATAGACCGGGTTCATACCGGACCCCGAGGCTGTCCTGCAGCAGTCGAGACCCGTTTGGGATGGACTCTCCAAGGCCCGCTCGCCAAATCTCTCAACCGAAGTACAGCCACTAGATGTCTCCACTCCCGAGTCACAGAGGGAGAAACCGCACTCCTGCAACACGTAGAGCGGCTATGGACCTTGGAACAAATGCCCTTTAAGAACGGAAAGAAAGACATTCGCTCTAAAGATGACATTTACGCCATTCACCTCCTCGAGACAGGGACCAAGAGAGTCCCGGTCAACGGCGTGTTGAGATACGCCACGCCACTCCTGCGGCGAGAAGGAATGCCTACTTTCCACGCCAAGACAGACGCCACAGAACGGTACCTGCTGAACACGGAGCGGCGCTTAGCCAAGAACCCCGCCCAAGAGAGTGTATACCGCGCTGAGATTGAGAAGCTCATCACAGCGGGACACGTCACAAAGATGGACATTAAAGAGGCTGACCAGACCACTGAATCGTGGTACGTGACTCACCACAAGGTCCATCACAACGGTAAAGACCGCATAGTATTTAACTGCAGCTACCAGATCGGATCCCAAAATCTGAATAAAGAGTTACTGCCCGGTCCCACACTCGGCCCCTCCCTACTCGGCGTTCTACTCCGCTTCCGCCAGGAAAAGGTGGCCATCAGCGGGGACATTAAAGGAATGTTCCTGCAGGTGAGATTAGTAGAGGAGGACAAGCCCCTGTTACGGTTCCTATGGAGAGAGAAGCCAGGAGATGAGCACCCAGCCATCTACCAATGGGAAGTCCTCCCCTTCGGAACGACGTGCAGCCCCTGCTGTGCTACATTTGCACTACAGAAACATGTAGCAGAGGACCCAGCAGCGGACGAAGAGGTCCGACACAGCGTAAAGAACAGCTTCTACGTAGACAACTGTCTACAAAGCCTTTCAACCCAGGAAGAAGCCGAGGCTCTCCTGATTAAACTCCGCGCCTCATTGATCAAAGGCGGCTTTGATCTCAGGCAGTGGGCCAGCAGCGATCCACAAGTACTGCGCAGCCTCTCCTCCGAGGACAAGGCAGCCAGCAACGAGACCTGGATGGCTACAATCCCGGGAGAAGCCCAGGAGATGACCCTGGGATTGGTGTGGCGATTCAAAACAGATTCGCTTCACTACAGACACAAGCCCCTGACTACGGAGCAGGGAAGGCCGGCGGCGGCGCCGACCACCAGACGGAGTGTGTACACAACACTCGCCCGACAATATGACCCGCTAGGATGTATTCTACCGTACACCACCAGGGCAAAAATGATTGTACGAGCATTGTGGGACAAGGACCAGGGCTGGGACGACCCCATTCCCGCACACCTTGCATCCACCTGGAGAGAGTGGGAGATGGAGCTCCACTCACTCCCAGGCGTTAATATGCGCCGAAGCTACTTCCCACCCACGGTGAGGCCAGAGACATGTAAAATGGACTTACACGTCTTCAGTGACGCCTCAGAGGTCGCATACGGATCAGTAGCCTACTTGCGGGCCCAAGAAGAGGGGGGAGAGATCTACACAGCATTTGTCCTCGCCCGCTCGAGAATAGCCCCACGCAAGCAACAATCTATCCCACGTCTAGAGCTCTGCGCAGCCCTAGCCGGAGCGCACCTAGCCACGCTCATCCAACGTGAGCTCACCATACCGGTGTCTAGAACAATCCTGTGGTCAGATTCCACGACAGTACTCGCCTGGATCAAATCGGACTCATGCAAGTACAAAGTCTTCGTGGGAGTCAGAGTCACCGAGATTCAAGACTTAACCGAAGAGTTAACCGGAGAAACAGAGTGGCGCTACGTTGATACAAAACAGAACCCAGCTGACGTCATCACCCGGGGAATCCCCCTAGATGACCTCACCCGTCGCAATGTCTACAGTGACGGCCCAGCATTCCTAAAGCTCCCGGAAGGAGAGTGGCCCACGCCTATCCCGAGGGAAGCCAGTCAAGAGGAGGCTGAGAATAAGAAACCTATGTTCTGTGGATTGAGCACTGTTATCTCTGCAGACCCCAACATAGATGATTGCACTACCATAGAGAGTGCACAACAAAGGACATTCCTACTGCACTACCTACCGTCTCTACAGACCCGCCAGAAGTGGGTAAAGGAGAGAGACAATTTGACAGAAGGAACAGTCGTCATGATTATTGATCAATCACTGCCCAGAGCTATGTGGCCGGCCGGCCGCGTAAGCAAAGTGATCACCGGTGCCGACGGCAAGGTCCGAGCAGCTGAAGTGCTTGTCCAGGGTCGCACTTACACCCGTCCCGTGGCGAGGCTCATAGAACTGCCCCGACTCCCAGACACAATCGATGATGACCATGACCCTATAACCCTATGACTTTGTGAAGTTGACTGACCCCTACAGCAAACCCTTATGTGTAAATAGACAACGCGATTAATCTGTCTCTGCTTAACTGATTAGGTCTGGGACCAATCAGGGGGTGGCTGTTGTGAAGGGCCAGATTAAACCGAATATATATATTTATTTATATATATATATTTAATTGTATTTGTATATTCTCTAATATTCCCTGATATCCCTTGTATATTCCTTGTACAATATGCATTGAATATCCATTCTAGCCTACTGAACATCCCATAATAGTCTCCATTCTACTATTGGTCGAGACCTTGGTGCCAGGCTGCCATACCCCCCAGACCCAGTTCAAACGTACCGCTCAACATGTACGAACAAGTCCTAGTTCCGCGTAGGAATCTGGCTACCGCACCACTAATGGTACTATTTGTTCATAGTGCGTATATATACTGCGCTACTAAAGTAGGACTTCCTTTTTAGTCCAGTTTCTTACCCTCCAATAGAGTGACAGACGTAAAGCCTCCCCGCGACGCCACGTGTGGGAGTAAGGCCAAGTTCGGCCTACCATCGGTATTGAGACATTGTGTATATTAATATTTGAATAGTCATATTTGGCACTATATCGTCGAGTTGGACGTAGTCTATTAAGCTAATAATAGTCTATTCATATGTAGTGCTTCGTGCGGTGAGAATACTATCGTAGTCAGTACCCCCATCGTTTCGGGTAGAACTGGCTGCTTATCCAGGGTGGCCGACCCCATGTGAGGCTGCACCCGAGGAGCCCCAGAGCCGACGAGCGAGTGGACCTGCATACCGGATTATTCTACCGACGACAGCCCGCCTTCCCAGGCACGGATTATGCTTTGTATACAGTGATTATTCTATGGATAAAGACCAACACTGCCGTGTGTTGGAAACCCCCCCCCCCGGAGAGGACGACAGGTGAGGAGACGCTCTACACGACGAGGTCGCTTCACGTCTCTCCATCGTGGACCGGAGGAAGCCGGCCCACAGAGAGTCCAACTGCTTTCATCTGTGGATCGAGGATCGCTGAGGCACCGAGCCGCACGACCGTGGGTTCTCCCAGGATACCCTCGGCCAGACGGATACAGCCAGACTCTACCCCCCCCCCCCCTTCTCCAGTTGTCTTACAAGCGACCGGAATTCCCCCCTAGTGTATCCAGTTCTATAATCATTAAAGTATCATTGCTATTATTCCTTAAATATTCCAGGTTGTATATTTACCGCCTGCGCCACCAGAGATTGGACGTTCTCTATTGATATACCAACGAATACTCATTTGCCATAAAAGTGCATCCTATTTCAAATCATAAATGTAATTAAGTGATTGCTCTACATACCTTTTGCTATGTATTAATTATTATTAAACGCAGACTTTCGACTTGGTACATTTGTGTTGGATCGTTTCATCTACGTGGGAGTGTTTACCATAATTATTTATGCCTAGTACTGGGTGGCCAGAGTCTAAAGTACAAGAGGTAGTGGTAGTAAGTATCATATCTAACAATACAGTCAGGGAATTGTACCTCTCAGTTACAACTAACAAACCTAATCTAAAAGACCAGTGCCCGTAGGCCTAGGGTGGATAAAAGAGGAAGTGCTTCTCTGCACTGTAGGCCAACCCCAAGCTGCTACTCCCACCCCCACTATCTGTTCTGCCCCTAAAGCACTGCACACATGGGAAATGGTGCTGATACTGCACCCAGGTCTGGAAATGGTCACAAACTAATCCAGAATCACACTGCACACTACACTACAAACATAGCCTGAGAATATAAATACCACACATCTAGTCTCAGGGAGTCACAGCACATAATCAAGTACAATTAAGAACAATACACACTGGTGGCACACAGCAAAGATAAGGGGGCATGTCTATAGTAGTGGGTATGGGGTGCTACAAGGCCAGAATGTTCCTCCCACATCCTAGCCTAGGTTGGGGCAGTGAAAAGCGCTGGTCATAGTTGGTAGACAAAAAGTATATAACACGGCCCGGATGCGCGTGGGTGGGGAGGGTCTCTTCCCCCCTCCCTCTCTCTCCCACTGCCCCGGGCTGAAAAGCGCTCCGACTGGGACCGGGGAATAGGGTACTTATTAGTACAGAGCAGACCAGGGTAATGTGGTAGTGTCCTCCTGGCGGCAAGGAAATAGCACAGTTAATTACACGTCGAGCTCTTACGTTCGTTTGTTAGTCAATTGGCCGCCCCGTTGTACTGCTCTCCAACGAGCGGGCGTGTGTTAATAGTAGCAGCGTTTCAGCATGCAGTGCTCTCAATTCTCTTCAGTTTGTAATGTCAGTTTGTATTATCCAAAGTTCCTTATAGCACAGTTCATATATTCCATTTACTGATAGCTCAGGAAACAGTACATTCATCCGGCGCAGATATACCGATACTTTGTGTTTACTCACGGCGTGTAGCGTGGCTACAATGTCTCTCTCTTGGTTTCGGCTCCACTCGTTCCCCAGAGAGAAAGGGAACACAGCAGGTTCAGCAGTAAGTGTCTTCCGTGGCAAAAGGCATGAGAGAAGGGTAGCGTGTCCTCGTATCTCCGCAGTTCCGCGTTCCTCGTGTCGTCCATGCGACTCTGTTCTGCTTACTGCCAAACACAAATCCTCCTTTCAACAGCGCCCGTCCTTCCGGGCACCGCCCCTCCACGCCAGCCAGCCAATCCATCTCTCGCTCCCTCCAGCGGCACACCCCAGCTGCGTAAGAAAGAGGGACCACATGTGTAGACTGTACGACTGCAATTAGGTTATCCCCCCCTGGTGGCCCCGCACTCGCCTGCTGTCACTGGCCTCTGCACAAATCACCATCCCCACAGGACGGCTCCCCACGCTCCCACCGGGACTCCATGGACCTCACCTAAGAGGGAAGAAGGGACAGGATGGCGCAGTACTGTGATAGGAGAGTCCAATACACAACACAGTCGGAATTACACTTGCCTGTTAAAATGGCCAGGTAAGCATCTAGGTCCTCATCAGGACCATCACTGGGCGTGTCCTCCTCTTGGGGTCCCGCAGGTACATCAACACACATACATACAGACACACACATACCCCCACCCGCGACATAGTCGAGTCACTAAATCTCGGGTCCAAGTCGAGTCCCCAGTGTTCAAGTCCGAGTCCAAGTCTGAGTCACCAAAGAAGAGCCTGAGTCGAGTTCGAGTCCAATTAATCAAGGTTGAGTCCACTCCACTCTGGCAGTCAAGGAGCTGACATACAAATAAAAAAAGGTCTACATTAAACATAAATGACACAGCGGTCACCATTTCAAAGGGAGTTTATTTACTTTGTGACACAATAACCAAACAAACTAGCCAGCAATATCTTATGCCGAATGATTAGGGCCAATTACAAAAAGAATTATTAAAAAATAACTGTATTTATCAATTAATGTCAGAGTCCTTGTCTGCACCTTCCGAGCCTGAATGCAGTCAATGCTCGAGTCCAAGTCCGAGTCATCAGTGCTCAAGTCCTGAAAATCAGTTGAGGACTCGGACTCGAGTCCGAGTCCTGGACTTGAGTACTACAAAACTGATTGCAATAACCCTTAAAAACGTGCATTAACCATTAACGTAAGGTTATGTATATAACCAAGTTCTATGAATTATGGTGACGCTCAGCATCAGTTGCATATATCTCGCATCAGTGGATATGCACTGAATAAATTTCAAAATGTACCTTTACATACCAACATCTGTCTGACCACACCCCCATCTGCTGCCTACATAAGCAGGGGTGGGGCCACACACTCATCTCCTTCCCAAAAATTTCACCACAATGAAAGATCAAGGGCCGCAGCGGCGTCCTGATGCTGAGCGTCACCATAATTCATAGAACTTCGTTATATACATAACCTTACGTTCTATTTCATTATGGCTTACGCGCAGCATCAGTTGCATAACAGGAGGTGAGCGGGAGCCATAGCTCGACAAATGTACCCCGCTGAGGCCCCCCACAACCATCAGACCGGGGAGGACCGAGCCCCCCCGACCCTCCCTAATGGAGGATACCCTCCCTATTGGAGGTTTACGGAAGGGAGACGGATCCGACCGTGAGAAGAGGAACTCAAGCAACTCAACGCACAGGGTGAGCAGATCGTGGCTTGACCCCACGACTACGCACACGCACAACCCGCATGCCACCAGGGAACGAACGGAAGGAACAACCCTTGTTACTGCCCCCAAAATCACGGGGTCAAGAGCAAACTCAACCCCGTGGCAAGGCCGTAGCAGCGGAGCGCGAAGGAAGACCCAGACCCACTGAAGGGACTGGATCCCCTGAGGGGTCGAGGCAGAGAAGGCTGACACGATTGGCAGACGTCATGAACGTGCAGGGGCACACTCAACCGGGTAACCCGGGAGTTGACTCTGCTCCAACACACCAGGGAATCAACCACCCTCTTGGTACCACATGCGGTGGTTGTTCCTATAACCCATCAAGAAAAAACTCCAAAACACACCTGCGGGTATACACTGGCTATACCGCAGTACAAGTGTTTCAGTTTTCAAAAAAGGGTTATTCCAGGCCTACGGGTCGACAAAACATTACTTCGGACCGGGCCCGGCGGCTCGGGAAGCACACAGGGTTACCAGAGGAGGTCCAAAAGACCACCCCAACAGCCCCATCTTCGCCATGCGTGAGAGAGGAGCGAAAATAATGGAGAACCAGCCCTAAGCGTACTGCACTTGGTATTCCCAGGCGGTCTCCCAACCAGGTACTAACCAGGACCGAACCTGCTTAGCTTCCGAGATCGAACGAGATCGGACGTGTTCAGGTTGGTATGGCCGTAAGCCATTACAACAGTGCAGAGTACAACATGTACCCAACAAAGGGTCTCCATAACGCCTAACCCTGTGACACCCGGGCCGACCCGGCATTTTTCCCCCCGAAAAAAGCACAAGTCCCTCAGGGTACCAGAACAGCAGCTATGCGTCCCCGGTGGACAATGGGTTAACTGACCTGGACCAGCGCGATCAGAACCAGTCCCGTGCCCTAACCACGCCGACATGCCCACTCCAGGAGAGGGGGTAGGTATGCGTGTCGATCTAAAACATGAAAAGAGGGCGCCACCCAGACGGCCCCATTTGTACCGCGCTCAGTGGCCCACCCCAAGGGCGTGAGACCCCTCTACCTATGTTCTGATCTATTCCGTTAACATCCCCCAGATATGAACGAGAATTCGTCGAGACAACCTAGTAAACTGGCGCTCGGAAGAGACAAAACTCCATCCCAGTTGCCCTATAAAAACGCTGTTTTAATAACAAGCAACCAAAGTGCACCAGCCTCATGCGTGATTCCCATTCCCACCCAGAGCCAGCACTTACATACGCGTCGAGACCCAAACACATCAATGGATAGTCTAACAAGACACCAGACATTGTTCCTCCAAGTCGCCTGGGAGAACAACAAGGAGCCGTCGTGCTTCATGTTCTTTCCTCTTTTTATTTAAAAAAGAAAGAAACACAGACTGACATGAATCCCACATGACGTGGCTGAGGGTAAAAATTATTTTCATTTTTACATCCCACCACCCTCTCCACAGGGAGGAGACGGGAATCCCCAGAGAGACTTCCCACGCGAGCTGTATAGATTGAAAAGAATATTGCAACATTGAGCTATGTAACACTTGGGTTAGGGCTCTCCGAGGAGGAGGCACTGAACCAATACACACTCAATAATCGAATTGAATCGAATACACATACAATAGAGCAGAACTCCTTTTTGAAGTTCTACTCACCTTGACAATCTGAGGAGGAGGCTCTGAAACTCTGAGGAGGCTCCCTCACAGGGAAGGAGAGTCCGAACTCACAGAAGGCACTTCTCCCCGAGGAGGAGCTTCGTGAGGAGGAGCTCTGACAACTCCCTGAAACAGATCCATAACATGGACCTGAACAACCCACGGAAGTCCTACCAATAGAGACGCGCTCAGTGACATACTCTATGGCGGGGGAATTTCCACGGTGCACACGCCCAATCTTTCAGGGCGTGGGACCATAAAACTCCCCCCCCCCCCTTACCCTGTAACATGCCGAACAGCAACGTGACAGGAACCCTGAAAGACAGGTGGTTGTAACCCTGACCAATCAGAAAAGGGAAGGAAAGGTTTACCAGTTCACCCCTTTACGACCGACCCCTCACCCATGATACGATGTAATGACAAATAGAGCATGACACAGTCATAGCATGCTACATGAGGCATCTAACAGCCTCACATAGCTCATGTACTAATCCTGCTACCTGATTTTTACCAAGGAAAAAACACAGAACAGAGAGGGCCCCTTTAAGCGCCCCGGTCCAGACTTACATATGTGCTTCTGTGGGCCAAACCTAACCCAGTTGTAGATCACAAAGACACACACAACCCTTCATCACAACAAAAAATGGCACAGTACACTCCTACTACAGAGGAACGCCGTTTTTCATAACGAGAGAAGACAGAATCCTCGATTATGTATTGGCCACAGGCCTTGCTAAGTACACATGATAAGTGACCAAACAATCTTTTCTTTAGGAAAAAATAGTTTCTCAAGCGGAAAGCACAACCCCAGCAATTAAGCTGAGGGTTACATCGTATCCCCACAAACACAGTGACACAATATATTGTAATCAACATGTCTGAGAGGAGGGGGGGAAGCCCCAGGGAAACCGGGGGGATCACCTCTCCTACCTTACCCTTGATACGACCAAGTTGAATAGGTAACCCTGTTAATATGTGAACACACTGTTCATTGTCATCACAGGCTGAGAAAGAATTCATTCCTCAATCACATGTCACTAAGCATAGCTTCACAGGTTAATTAACCCCCTTAGTTGTGAGTTCACCCACGTTACAAACGTTACATGAACACACATGCTCTCGTCACAACTAACCAGATAATTTTTACACATGTAAACAACAACGCTGATTCTATGGAGAGAGAAGCTATACCAGTGACAAGACAATTCACACACAACACGCGTCGTATCCTCAATGTATTGCAGCAACACACGTTTTGGATAACATCGTTATTACAAAACATTTAGAAGGGAAGGAAAGAAGAAGTGTTTAAAGTCCGGTCGGGACTCCTACCCTGAGTGCAGGCCGAGATAACTGCAATCTGGTTAACGGGACACCGAAGTCGAACACGGCATCTCCTGTGTTGGCGACGAGGGTAACGTCGCTGCGCCACTCAGCCGCTACGTTTCTCCATGTTGACGCAGTCCTCGCTGGCAGGGCTCGCGGTGTAGGTTCGATTAACATCCTCTGTCAAAGATGACGTCGTAGTCAGAGTGTTTTAAGGCATGTTATAGTCATAGCAACGTTCAACAGTGTAGCATTAAGCTAACAGCCGCTCTCGACTGATAGCAACAAGCTAACGTTTCCTAGCCTAGTGACACAACAGGCTAGCGCCGCAGCTAACAGCTGACTGGCTAACAGGTAGGCCACAACTAGCACGCAAGCTAAGCAGCTATCACCTGAACTGTACACAACGACATAAAGCCACACTTCAGACAGGCCGCCGTCTGAAACCCTCCTCATCTTTAAGAGAGAAGAGAAAAAGAAATGTCAACACAGTTTACAACAGTGATTTTACCAGACATACGGCACAAGTCCCATCTGGGCTGCAGCCGACTTGAACATGGATCTTCCGATAACGAACATCCATGCCCACATTTCCTCGTTTAGGGTGTACTTCCACTCAAGTGAAAGATGGGGCCTGCACGGGACAGAGAAGCATCCGCTTGTCCAGAGAATCCCGGGTTTTAACCAGGCCTCTGTCGCGGCCCACTAGTTGACCATCATGGGCTTCAGACCAAGATCCTCCATCCACCGCTTAAGAAGCCGAGCAGAGGACCCCAATCTGGGGCCGGCGTTCGTAAAATTGTCAGCTAACCCCCACAGCATCAACAGACAACCAGAGCTCGCAAGCAAAACAGTACTTACCCCACCCTGGAAGCCACCGCTTCCTCACAACAGTCGGTGTTTCCCACAGTCCAGCTGCATGGCCGGAGGGCCAAACCCATCCAGCCGCAGCAAGGAGGACTGAAGTTGGGGAGCATGTCAGCGGCGCGAGCCCCTAATACGAAAAGCCGGTGGAGGTCACACAGAATGATCATCATCTTCCAGACACTCCAGTGACGAAGACAATATCGCCGTATTTTCTCGAAAATAGTGAGAGAGAAAATAAAGATATAATGTCAACGTATCTCCTTGTTCTTCTGTTTTCCTTTCCTCAGACTAAATATTTTCTCCACGTCAAGTGGGTATATAACAGGCACTTCCTTGTGGATGAAATTTGAGAAGGAGATGAGTGTGTGGCCCCACCCCTGCTTATGTAGGCAGCAGATGGGGGTGTGGTCAGACGGATGTTGGTATGTAAAGGTACATTTTGAAATTTATTCAGTGCATATCCAGTGAAGCGAGATATATGCAACTGATGCTGAGCGTAAGCCATAATGAAATAGAACTGTGTGAGTTTAGCGTGCGGTATCTGCTCCGTCTTTGCAAGCTATCCACTAAGGACATTGCGAGGATGAGATACTAGCACAGACACGCCCATATGTGCGCAGTTTGCTCCTGATCTGCTCCAGCACAGTTTGCTCGTGGACCAGTCTGCACCTGACAGCGCTGTTGGCAGATATCAGGAAGGGGAAAAATAAACCCGAAATGAGGCATAGACATAACAGTATTTTTCACCATTAGTATTCCGTTCATTTCGTATTGTATTTTGTTTACTTCGTAATGTATAGAGCTTGCTTAATTTGTATTTTCATGACACATTGCATCCTTTGTTTTTGTTACTATCTTTCATCATTGCATGTTTGTCATGTCCTATTCCAATTATATTTTCTAAATTATAATTGTACTATATTCTATTATGCTATATTTAATTTAGTTTATATCCCATTTAATTGTATTCAACCTCTTTATTTACACTTGTCCAGCCCTGGCCTATATTTTATTTCATAGTTATATTATATTCTATTGTGCTTAACTTAGTTCATATTTCATTTTATTTTACTCCACCTCATTGTATTATCTGTCTGTTAATGTCTTCTGTCCGCTAATGTCACACCAAAAAACGACCAAAGCAAATTCCTTGTATGTGAAAGCTACTTGGCAATAAAGACCTTTCTGATTCTGATTCTGATTAATTTCTCCATCACTGCAAATCCGGCCCTCAATTAATATCGTGCGGGGGGGCATAATCCCACGGGACAATGCATTGGGAACTTGTGTCCCACGAGGAGACCTACCCCCATGAATATTATTGCACGGATCGGAATACGGGCGCGCTCGTGGGAGCTTGCGCAAAGTCACCCATATTTTTCCACTGCCACGTTTGGATATCCCAACTGCGCTCAGACTGGGATATGAGATGCCAAATGTGTTTATTTAGTTTATTTCGTATTGTATTTAGTTTATTTCGTCATTGCATTTGTTTGTCATCCACAAATAAATTATTTTGAGCGGACCTGTCCATAGTGCTGAATCTTTATACCGGATTTAAGCACTGTGCCATGCAGTGAATATATTTTCTAATTTACGAATATTTTGAGTGAGAAAGTTGTATTTAATATTTAGATAATAGAACCTGCATTATTATATATTCCAGAATAAACTTTTCATTGGCCGTGTTTCCATGGAACCGACGAAAAGTTATAAATTAAAAGTTTATTCTGGAGCATATGGTAAGGTGGTACAATTGGAATGTGAGTGTGAGGTTTTGCCCGCTGCTCACTACCTTTTCTCTGTCTTCTTTAAGCCTACTGTTAGGAATTCCCTATTCTCTGTCTTCTTTAAGCCTACTGTTAGGAATTCCCTACTCACTCTCTCTAGCCCCCACCCTCTCGTTCCTTACCCTTAGTGGCCACACCTGTTTGATATTCTATTATCTCTCGCACCTGTGGTGGCAGGCTAATTAGTCCCCCTGTGGGCTTTAAATACCAGGGCGCTTCCCCTCGTTTTGGCGTGGGGTCGTGTTGTATTCATGCTGAGTCATATTCTCTAACATCTAGACTCTTTCGGGAGATCCTCTGGTCTACCAATGCTGTAAGATGGATCTCTCCAGTCACCAGCGCGCAACGCGCATCTTCAAGGGCTTTGGCCACCTGTCGCCGTTTGCCTGGAGGGAGACATTGTACTGCGCTCTCTAATTCTCTACGGGAGGTATTCCAGTGTTCCACTCCAGACCAGCGCGCCAGATGCGCTCAAGCCTTCGCCACCTGCCGCCGTTTGCCCGGAGGGAGACACTGTACTGCGCTCTCTAATCCTCTACAAGAGGTATTCCAGTGTTCCACTCCAGACCTCAGCGCGCCGACGCGCATCTTCCAGACCTTCGAGCTTGGCACGCTCCTCCGTACCAGCGCACTGACGCGCATCTTCCAGACCTTCGAGCTTGGCACGCTCCTCCGTACCAGCGCACTGACGCGCATCTTCCAGACCTTCGAGCTTGGCACGCTCCTCCGTACCAGCGCACTGACGCGCATCTTCCAGACCTTCGAGCTTGGCACGCTCCTCCGTACCAGCGCACTGACGCGCATCTTCCAGACCTTCGAGCTTGGCACGCTCCTCCGTACCAGCGCACTGACGCGCATCTTCCAGACCTTCGTGCTTGGCACACTCCTCCTCGCAGACGCACCCCGAGGCGTCTCTCTGTTCCGACGCGCACACCAAGGTGTGGCGCGCACTCTGTTCCTCGGCTCCGACAGCGGCTACCCGGTGGACGACGCCCTCGCCACCGCCACTGTTCCGACGCGCACACCAAGGTGTGGCGCGCACTCTGTACCTCGGCTCCGACAGCGGCTACCCGGTGGACGACGCCCTCGCCACCGCCACTGTTCCGACGCGCACACCAAGGTGTGGCGCGCACTCTGTTCCTCGGCTCCGACAGTGGCTACCCGGTGGACGACATCCTCGCCACCGCCACTGTTCCAGCTCCCTGTTCCGACGCGCACACCAAGGTGTGGCGCGCACTCTGTTCCTCGGCTCCGACAGCGGCTACCCGGTGGACGATGCCCTCGTCACCGCCACTGTTCCAGCTCCCTGTTCCGACGCGCACACCAAGGTGTGGCGCGCATTCTGTTCCTCGGCTCCGACAGCGGCTACCCGGTGGACGATGCCCTCGTCACCGCCACTGTTCCAGCACTCTGTTCCTCGGCTCCGACAGCGGCTACCCGGTGGACGATGCCCTCGTCACCGCCACTGTTCCAGCACTCTGTCCCTCGGCTCGGACAGCCAGCCACCCGGTGGCGATGCCCTCGCCCCGCTGCTGTCCCTGTTACCTTTACGCATACGCCTGGGTGAGTTTTGATTGTGATGTCACTCACTCAGCGTAGTGCCCTTGCCCCCGTTCCCGCTGCTGTCCCTGTACCTTTACGCATACGCCTGGGTGAGTTTTGATTGTGATGTCACTCACTCAGCGTAGTGCCCTTGCCCCCGTTCCCGTTGCTGTCCCTGTACCTTTACGCATACGCCTGGGTGAGTTTTGATTGTGATGTCACTCACTCAGCGTAGTGCCCTTGCCCCCGTTCCCGTTGCTGTCCCTGTACCTTTACGCATACGCCTGGGTGAGTTTTGATTGTGATGTCACTCACTCAGCGTAATGCCCCTTGCCCTCGTCCCGCTGCTGTTCCCCAGCGTATTGCCTCCTTTAGTTCTCCCCCTTCTAGTTCCACCTAGTTCCTGGTCCCAAGTTCTCCCCTTCTAGTTCCACCTAGTTCCCCACTCTGTTTTTGTTCTCTCGTGGATATTATTTTGGACATTCCATCTCCCACTGTGTGTTTGTTCACACGAAGATAGTATTTACTTTGTTACTTTGTCATTTGGACTGTTCTGCATCTGCTCTGTTTTTTCCCTTTGAATATTAACCCTCTCCTCTGTTCTGCAGAGCGGCCCAGATGTTTTCCCACCAGTCCCCAGTTCCTCCCTGTCCCCAGCCCGCCTCCGCGGGCCTCTGTTCCCTCTGTCACCAGAACCTGGCCCTCTGTTTTCCCCAGAACCTGTTCCCTATGTTTCCTAGTCCCTAGTCCTCTATCCCTAGTTCTCCTAGTCCCTAGTCCTCTATCCCTTGCTCTCCTAGTCCCTAGTCCTCTGTCCCAAGGCGTTCCCTTAACCTTCCCAAGGCGTTCCCTTAACCTTCCCAAGGCGTTCCCTTAACCTTCCCAAGGCGTTCCCTTAACCTTCCCTTAGGCGTTCCCTTTACCTTCCCATAGTGTTCCCTTTTCCTGCCCGCCTCTTAAAGGCACTTTACCTTCCCCTCTTGTGTTATTCCGGTGTTTTGTGTTTTCTCCCTTAAAGGGACAGTGCCCTTTTTCCCTGTTCTAAATAAATATCTGTTTCTTGGCAAACCACCATACCTGTCTTGTGTTGTGCGATTGGGGTCGGTTACAAACCATAACAGTACGACCCCACCAAATCGACGACCCCAGCCAGCACAGACGGTGTATGTTGAGTTTGCCTTTTTTTTTTCTTCTCTTGTTCCCTCTAGCTCCCCTGTTAGCCCAGTTTAGCTTCCTTGTTAGCCCTGTTTAGCTTCCTTGTTAGCCCTGTTTAGCTCCCTTGTTAGCCGGTTAGCTCCCCTGTTTGCTTCCCGTTTAGCCCTGTTTGACCCCCCTGTAGCTAGCCATGCCCTGGCAGCTAACCCAGTCCCTCAGCAGAGCCCCTGTCTGCTAGCTTAGCCCCGGCTGCTAGCACAGCCTCTATGTTTATGCAGCCCTTGCTGCTGGCATAGGCCCTGTAGCTAGCCATGCCCTGGCAGCTAACCCAGTTTCCCTCTGCATGGCCCCGGCCTGCTAGCTTGGCCCCGGCTGTTAGCACAGCCTCTATGTTGATGTAACAGTACAGCTAGCATAGGCCCTGTAGCTATCAGTGCCTTGGCAGCTACCCTTTCCCTCTGCTAGCCTAGCTCCGGCAGCTTGCGCAGCCTCTATGTTGATGTAGCAGTACAGCTAGCATAGGCCCTGTAGCTGTCAGTGCCCTGGCAGCTAACCTTCCCTCTGCTAGCCCCTTTTCCCGGTGCTACCATGGTTACCCCTTTTGCTACCCTGCTTGCCCCTCAGTTCTCTAGACCAGTTCTCTAGCCCGGTTCTCTAGCCCAGTTCTCTAGACCAGTTCTCTAGACCAGTTCCTCTAGACCAGTTCTCTAGACCAGTTCTCTAAACCAGTTCTCTAGACCAGTTCTCTTGCCCAGTTCGCTAGACTAGTTCTCTAGGCCCAGTTCCTCTAGACCAGTTGCCCCTCTGCTACCCTAGTTACCCCTCGGCGACCCTGTTTCTTTTGCTAGCCCCACTCTTGTGGTGGCTTCCCCTACTGGCTTGGCCAGTGCCTTTGTTTTTGTCTTGTTTTGCCCCCTGCCACTCTGTCTGTATTTGTTTTGGGTCGCCGGGTGGCTCCCGTTGGAGGGGGGGATACTGTGAGGTTTTGCCCGCTGCTCACTACCTTTTCTCTGTCTTCTTTAAGCCTACTGTTAGGAATTCCCTATTCTCTGTCTTCTTTAAGCCTACTGTTAGGAATTCCCTACTCACTCTCTCTAGCCCCCACCCTCTCGTTCCTTACCCTTAGTGGCCACACCTGTTTGATATTCTATTATCTCTCGCACCTGTGGTGGCAGGCTAATTAGTCCCCCTGTGGGCTTTAAATACCAGGGCGCTTCCCCTCGTTTTGGCGTGGGGTCGTGTTGTATTCATGCTGAGTCATATTCTCTAACATCTAGACTCTTTCGGGAGATCCTCTGGTCTACCAATGCTGTAAGATGGATCTCTCCAGTCACCAGCGCGCAACGCGCATCTTCAAGGGCTTTGGCCACCTGTCGCCGTTTGCCTGGAGGGAGACATTGTACTGCGCTCTCTAATTCTCTACGGGAGGTATTCCAGTGTTCCACTCCAGACCAGCGCGCCAGATGCGCTCAAGCCTTCGCCACCTGCCGCCGTTTGCCCGGAGGGAGACACTGTACTGCGCTCTCTAATCCTCTACGGGAGGTATTCCAGTGTTCCACTCCAGACCTCAGCGCGCCGACGCGCATCTTCCAGACCTTCGAGCTTGGCACGCTCCTCCGTACCAGCGCACTGACGCGCATCTTCCAGACCTTCGAGCTTGGCACGCTCCTCCGTACCAGCGCACTGACGCGCATCTTCCAGACCTTCGAGCTTGGCACGCTCCTCCGTACCAGCGCACTGACGCGCATCTTCCAGACCTTCGAGCTTGGCACGCTCCTCCGTACCAGCGCACTGACGCGCATCTTCCAGACCTTCGTGCTTGGCACACTCCTCCTCGCAGACGCACCCCGAGGCGTCTCTCTGTTCCGACGCGCACACCAAGGTGTGGCGCGCACTCTGTTCCTCGGCTCCGACAGCGGCTACCCGGTGGACGACGCCCTCGCCACCGCCACTGTTCCGACGCGCACACCAAGGTGTGGCGCGCACTCTGTACCTCGGCTCCGACAGCGGCTACCCGGTGGACGACGCCCTCGCCACCGCCACTGTTCCGACGCGCACACCAAGGTGTGGCGCGCACTCTGTTCCTCGGCTCCGACAGTGGCTACCCGGTGGACGACATCCTCGCCACCGCCACTGTTCCAGCTCCCTGTTCCGACGCGCACACCAAGGTGTGGCGCGCACTCTGTTCCTCGGCTCCGACAGCGGCTACCCGGTGGACGATGCCCTCGTCACCGCCACTGTTCCAGCTCCCTGTTCCGACGCGCACACCAAGGTGTGGCGCGCATTCTGTTCCTCGGCTCCGACAGCGGCTACCCGGTGGACGATGCCCTCGTCACCGCCACTGTTCCAGCACTCTGTTCCTCGGCTCCGACAGCGGCTACCCGGTGGACGATGCCCTCGTCACCGCCACTGTTCCAGCACTCGGTCCCTCGGCTCGGACAGCCAGCCACCCGGTGGCGATGCCCTCGCCCCGCTGCTGTCCCTGTTACCTTTACGCATACGCCTGGGTGAGTTTTGATTGTGATGTCACTCACTCAGCGTAGTGCCCTTGCCCCCGTTCCCGCTGCTGTCCCTGTACCTTTACGCATACGCCTGGGTGAGTTTTGATTGTGATGTCACTCACTCAGCGTAGTGCCCTTGCCCCCGTTCCCGTTGCTGTCCCTGTACCTTTACGCATACGCCTGGGTGAGTTTTGATTGTGATGTCACTCACTCAGCGTAGTGCCCTTGCCCCCGTTCCCGTTGCTGTCCCTGTACCTTTACGCATACGCCTGGGTGAGTTTTGATTGTGATGTCACTCACTCAGCGTAATGCCCCTTGCCCTCGTCCCGCTGCTGTTCCCCAGCGTATTGCCTCCTTTAGTTCTCCCCCTTCTAGTTCCACCTAGTTCCTGGTCCCAAGTTCTCCCCTTCTAGTTCCACCTAGTTCCCCACTCTGTTTTTGTTCTCTCGTGGATATTATTTTGGACATTCCATCTCCCACTGTGTGTTTGTTCACACGAAGATAGTATTTACTTTGTTACTTTGTCATTTGGACTGTTCTGCATCTGCTCTGTTTTTTCCCTTTGAATATTAACCCTCTCCTCTGTTCTGCAGAGCGGCCCAGATGTTTTCCCACCAGTCCCCAGTTCCTCCCTGTCCCCAGCCCGCCTCCGCGGGCCTCTGTTCCCTCTGTCACCAGAACCTGGCCCTCTGTTTTCCCCAGAACCTGTTCCCTATGTTTCCTAGTCCCTAGTCCTCTATCCCTAGTTCTCCTAGTCCCTAGTCCTCTATCCCTTGCTCTCCTAGTCCCTAGTCCTCTGTCCCAAGGCGTTCCCTTAACCTTCCCAAGGCGTTCCCTTAACCTTCCCAAGGCGTTCCCTTAACCTTCCCAAGGCGTTCCCTTAACCTTCCCTTAGGCGTTCCCTTTACCTTCCCATAGTGTTCCCTTTTCCTGCCCGCCTCTTAAAGGCACTTTACCTTCCCCTCTTGTGTTATTCCGGTGTTTTGTGTTTTCTCCCTTAAAGGGACAGTGCCCTTTTTCCCTGTTCTAAATAAATATCTGTTTCTTGGCAAACCACCATACCTGTCTTGTGTTGTGCGATTGGGGTCGGTTACAAACCATAACAGTGAGTGCAGTCAATAATAATAATAATAATAATCTTTATTTATATAGCACCTTTCATACAAGGATTGCAGTTCAAAGTGCTTTATATAATGAAGACACAATCAAACAAGCAGCAAGAGAAATGCATAACACAAATACATTTTTTATTTCAAAATCAATCAATCAATAGCGCTGACAACATTGGGAAAGCCGACAACGTTAAATAATAAACAATATTTAAATAATAAATACGATAGCATGGGATCTCTAGATGGCTGGCTCAATATCATCCTTGATTTCATCCAGTAGATCAAGGATTGCTTGAGCTGGCAACCTGTGTCTCCGGATGATTTCGGTCTCACTTAACCTCTTTAGCCCGAGATGACATTACGTCATAAATCAATCTCTCCAGACTGTATGACATAATGTTGCGTTTTTCCCCCCAAATGTAGCCAAGAGTAAAGACCCTAATCCTGTCAAAACAGCAGTCATAGTGTATATTTTTCAACAATACGTTTGTTTACCAATAGGTTAAATTGTTATTAGTGAGATTTTAGTTTATGGAATTTGTTCATAATTTAGCGAATATCCGCCATTTTGAATGTGCGTCGCAATTTGGTTTGTAGTCATATGAGGAGAGGACATCCAGAGCTCTCAATGAGCGTTGAAATTTCAAAAGACTACGTTACCTAGCGAAAGCCAGCTTCCTGCAAGCAAATTACTTGTGTATGAATCTTTTTATTTCTCTTATTTTTCAGGATTATATACAACAAAACTGAATGTTATTGGCATAGATTGGAGCACAGTTAGTTTGTCTACCTTCTGTGAACGTTTAGCAGCCATCCGTGTTGCAATCCCATTAAAAATGGCGGACCTGTCTAAATTTTTTTTATCTGACTGTATTTACAGTAGATTTCATTCACGGTTCTTGCTGCATGCCTGGTGATACTAAATCCAAATTGAACTCTGCCATTGGAACGCGTAGATTTGGCCCGATCCATAGATGTGCAATTTGACTATAATAAGGTAATTTATAGGCCTGATATTATATATTCTATAATAGTTCAAATTGCATGTGTCTGGATGGCAGAATTCAGTACTGTATCAGGGTGGGTAGGTGTCTTAGTCTTGTGGTGAGAGCTGTGTTTGTATCAGGGTGGGTAGGTGTCTAAGTCTAGTGGTGAGAGCTGTGTTTGTATCAGGGTGGGTGGGTGTCTTAGGTCCAATGTTTATAAAAACCAAAGGTTTTTGTAATTTGTGTACCACAATAATTCAGCGTGATTATCCAGAATGGCTGTCCGCTTACATTAACCCATTCTCCGCCAAAATCGCTGTTCAGCGTTATTGCCCGCCATGCGTTGTCTGCCAATATCGCTGTACAGCGTGTTTCAATTTCATATTTCATATTTTCATCATGGAATTCATATTTCACCCACGGAGCCTTGTCATATGCTGCGGGAGCCATCACAACTCTGCAACGCTTCAATACCGCCACCTGGTGGCTGATCGGCGAGTTGCAACCGGAAGTGGATCTCTTGTGATACCGGTGCGTCTCCCTATTCCGTCCGGCCACTCGTTTATCGTCCCTGGACTCAAGACACACACGTGGATATGGATATTTGCCATAACTCAATAATCCACATGATTTGGGCGTATATTAGTATTATACAAACCGGAACTGGATCGCATCGATCCACATCACATAACTGGGATCTGTTTGCTCCACTCTCATCGCCCATCGCTACAAGGAAGCTGCCGTGAGTTTCAGCGTTTTTCTTCACCCTCCGTTCACCCCGCGGATGATCAGTCATAACGCTTAGGACCATGTACAGTTGACATTTTTAATATAACGTTGATCGGTATCAAACGGCATTTGATAATCTAATATATGCATTTATGTCTATATCTCACGTTCTAGGAAATACTGCAGAAAACGATAAAAACATATTTATACTCTAGACTGTATTTTCGTATGAATGTGTGAATGAAAAAGTAAAACGTTCCTACATCCTGAACGATAGCTAATCGATGTTGAATGGGCCATAGTAATGTCAACTTAGTAATACAATTTAAAAAGTTATAGCCCTGCAAAGAACGTGAACATCTCCATAGACTTATAGTACTGGCAGAGAATGGTTTAGGATGATCAAATTGGTGGCAGAGAATGGGTTAATTGATTGATTGAAAACGTTATTAACAGATTGCAGAATGGGTAAAATACAGTACAGCTCAATACACACAATTGTTAAGGGGATGCAGACCAGAGAAAGACTTTCGTCTTGTTTACATCAGGGTCCCCCATTTTCAATTCATCATGACATTTATGACATACACGACATACAGATGTACAGTACTGTTACATCCAGACATTTATGACATACAAAACATTTATGACATTCAGACGCCCAAGTCAAAACAAAGAAGTTGTTGTCTTCTTCTGCCCCCTTCTCATTACAATCAGCGCTCGTCTGGGATCGCTTTGGGAGCAGGCACTACTTGGCTACAACGGTGGTCAATAATTTTTGCCATCAGCGGTGACTGGTCAGTTCAGGACCATTTACAACCGGACGTGGTTACTCATCGGAAGGGCTTGTCAAATGATGCTCGCCGGATATTTAGTTTTGTAACTCGAGACCCGAAGCACGCAATAGGTTGAGTGTGGTGACGATCGAAAGGGGGCAAATTCAACTTTCCAACAATGTATTGAATGATAGAGAGAAACGCAGCCTGGATCCAACAGACGAGAGCAAATTGCCGCGACGTGCAGTGGGAACTCTGGTGTTTAGATGGGTTGGCGGGACGGATAATAGCTGTTGTTGGGATGACCTGAGAGCCCGACTGAGAGGTAGTGTTGCATGCCTGCTCTAACTCACTATTCCAGTCACATGTTGTCTGGGGGTAACATGTAATTACTAAGCTAAGGATACCAAAGCACACACTAACACAATAAAATAAGCCTAACCTAAATGTGTGTGTTTGTTGTGAATGTGATTCTTCCTAATCCTAACGAGCATAAAATGCATTCAAAATCTAAATGGGGGATTGGACTTGTACCGTTTAACTCTCGGGTTGGTGATCGGGCGAGCTCCCTTGGATGCTCCGGGCGAGTGGCCAACACCGGCTTATGTGGTTTGGGAATGCAATTCCATTCAGTGGTCATTGGTGGCCGTTTCATAACATAAATTGTTCATTGTCTCTGTGTCAAAACGAAACGAGCAATGAAACAAACAGACGAGACACTGAAGGGGGAGAGGGGAGACCTGAAGACAGTGTCTAATTTTATTTTTATTTTTTTATCTATTAGCGTTCCAGCCCTGCTTGAAGTGTTCAACTTCCTTCAAACAGGGCACCACGCTCCATCTAACCAGCCCAGCTGGTGTCAATCAGACTTCCAAGTCCCGCCTCCAACAGTCTACTCTACAGTAATTATGCCGTAAAACCAGATACATCTACAGTAATTACATCATAAAACAATATACATCTACAGTAATTAGCCATGGAACATGATTCATCTACAGTAATTACACCATAAAACAAGATACATCTACAGTAATTACACCATAAAACAAGATACATCTACAGTAATTACACCATAAAATAAGATACATCTACAGTAATTCAGTAGAAACTTTTGTTTAATGTGCCATAATTGCTGATTCAAAATAACAACACTGCATTTATATTCAGAGTCATTTAGCTGATGCTTTTATCCAAAGCGATTTACACATTCTTTACAACAACAAGTCAGCAGGAAGGGTACAACTCTGGCAGCTAAGAGTAAGTAACAATGTGCAGGCTCTGGTTGTTGAGGCAATGTGAGCAGAGAAGTTCAGCCGGTCGTCAAGGACTACACCTAGTTTATTGGTGGTGATCTAAGTGAAAAGCCTGTGTTACTGCTATGAGGGCCGTCTCTGTGGAGTGACCAGTCCTGAAGCCTGACTGATTAGGGTCTAGAAGGTCATTCTGAAATAGATAGTCAGTTAGCTGGTTGGATACAGTGCGTTCAAGTGATTTAGAGAGGAAGGAGAGAAGACAGACAGACCGTTATCTTCAGGGTTGGCTTTTTGATGAACGGTGTGACTCTAGCTTGTTTTAGGGAGGTGGGAACAACCCCAGAGTTCAGAGAGGGGTTGATTGATGCATTTAGGAATGGAAGGATGTCTGGTGCGATGGTCTGAAGGAGGGTATCGGGTCCAGACGGTTCGTTGTTACCAGTGTCAACACTTCTGTCAACGCGACGCAGCATCTGTAATGGGAGAGAAAGATGACAGAGTAAAATATGTGGCTCTTGATTCAAGATTTGGAATGGGTGGGGGTTGGGAGAAGAAGCTGTGGATGTTATCTACCTTTTTCTCAAAAAACTGTCAAAATCCTCCACTGAGAGGGTGTAGGGGGGAGTGGGGGGTGAGGAGGCAGGACATGGTGGCATGCAGTTTGCAGAGGTTTTTAGCTGAGGCCTCGATCTTATGGTGCAAGAAGGAAGCTTTGGCAGTAGTAATGTTTTTGGAGAATGCTAACAAGAGGTTATGGTAGGTAGGGATGTCACCAGTGAGGCAGGTCTTTTTATACTTCCTCTCGGCCGCTCTCAAGTTCTGTCTTTCTTCTCTCACTGCATCTGACAGCCATGGTCTGGGTGTGGAATGGCTGGCAGGCTTCCTGGTGAGGGAACCAAGCTTGTTGAAGGAGGTTGAGAGGGCTAGAGGAGGGTAGAGGTTGCCATATCTGGGGAGGGGGCGGAGAAGATTTCACTCAAAGGTAGATCAGACAGGATGAGGGGGACAGAGAACGTAGGTTGCATCTGAATGAGACAGTTTGAGTTGGAGTGGGATGTTTGGGGTTTAGCATAAGAGTTAGTGAAACGGATTCAAAGACGTTTTCCGATATATGGAGGGGAGTTACCGTGGTGTTAATTATGCTGGAGTCACAGGAGAATAAGAGATCCAGGGACTGGAGCTGCCAGCGGGTTTGTGGGTGGGAGGCATGGCAGTGGGAGTCAGGTTGAAGGATTGTAGGAGAGAGACCACTGTGGCAGACTGGGATGAGTCAGGCAGGTTAAAATCGCCGATTAGAAGGAGGGGAGTGCCATCTTCTGGGAAGGGGCTTAGAAGGATGTCGAGCTCATCTGAAAAGTGTTCGAGGGGGCCTGATTGATTGATTGAAAATTGTATTAACAGATTGCAGAATGGGTACAATACAGTATGGCTCAATACACACAATTGTTAAGGGATGTAGACCAGAGAAAGACTTTTGTCTTGTTTACATCAGGGTCTCCCATTTTCGCCTGGAGGGCGATAGAGAATAACAATGGTGAGATTGAATGGACTAGAGACCGATACCGCATGATATTTGATACACTGCATGGATATCAGTGGAGGCTGCTGACCAAATATTTAGGTGAAGCACAAATTATTATATTATATTTATAAAACATCCCCCAATGTGTGTGTCAGTATTGGCTGGTGAGTTAAAAAATTGGGGAGGACGGGAGATACAAAATTGTAATAAAGAAGTACAGACACAGTGTGGTTATGAAGACAGCAGGTAGTAATTTATACCTTTGAGTAACTCTTGACACACACCTCACTTACCCACATCACAACAATAGCTTAGTCAAGAAGGCAAATCAAAAACTAGTTGTTTACAGCAAGATCAGACCATTTCTCATCCTAACTGTTTCAAACACATCTACATGCAATTTCTTTGCAATTTCATGCAAAAAGAGCTTATAAAATGCATGGTAAATGTCCACCCTGGACTCACCACTGTACTCACAGCTTTACTGCCAAGACACAATAGGCTACAAGTCAGGAAGTATCACCACATCAATCCCACATGCACTCATTCCAGTACACACACACACACACACACACACACACACACACACACACACACACACACACACACACACACACACACACACACACACACACACACACACACACACACACACACACACACACACACACACACACACACACACACACACACACACACACACACACACACACACACACAGTATAAACAAACTATACTGCTGTGACAATTTCAATAAAACAGACCATTCTGAGTAAATGGTACAGAAAAACTGTACATTGGAATATTGGTAAACATATCGGTCAATCCCATTGTCCCGTGGGATTATGCCCCCCCTCCCCTCCCAGCGGCGATATTAATATTTGATTAGAAACGCAAGCAGGGGGCAAGCTACCCGCTGCCCGCGACATGGTTCTTGGTGTATTAAACGGGCAATGCCACGGCGGGCTATTGAGTTCAGATGCCATAAATGTCATGTATGTTGTGTATGTCATAAATGTCAATATGAATTGAAAATGGGGGACCCTGATGTAAACAAGATGAAAGTCTTTCTCTGGTCTGCATCTCCTTAACAATTGTGTGTATTGAGCCGTACTGTATTGTACCCATTCTGCATTCATTCATTCATTCATTTGCTGTCTCGTTATAACACAAACAGCTCACCATGAACCATGACCAGCTTAATTACGTTAGTTAGCATCCAAGCTAGCGTGATAACGTTAGTAGTTAGAAACGGCTAGGCTGCCTGCTTACCTGCAATAATGTTGTCATCGTCCTTGACAGATAGACTTGTTAAATCATAATATCCACACTTTGTGCTGGTCCTCAGTAAATGTCCCGCCGGCAAAAAATAAGTTGCTATTAAAGTGCTAAATGTTAGATTACACTAACACACACTGTGTCTACACTAATATAGAGGTTTTGAACGTGGTCGCTCTGTTAATAAAATGTTCAATCAATCAATCAATCCCGCGAGGGGAGACGTGTAGCTGCAGAGCTGCAGAGTAGGAACCATTCTCTGATTGGAATTCAAGGCTGTCAATCATTCAATCCCCCATTCAATGGCAAGAGTTTAAATGCACGGACCGTGCTTAGATGACGTTAATAGCCTATTTTGATTGGCTATTATTTATTATTTATTTAATCCTGGGTCAACCTGTGCAGCCATCTGCACAAATATTTACTGCAGTCATTACTGCAGTGCAGGCCTGCTCAGAGCTGTCAATTTTGGCCATTTTTGAAGAAAAAAAATGCACTGGAATTATTTTTTTACAGATGAAAACATTTCTAATAAAAAAAATTAAAATAATAATAATAAAAAAAGAAAATATATATATATATGTAAATTAATAATAATTATGAATTATGAGTGAATTTGTGTTTCACGTGTTGTCATAGAGAAACCTCCACTGATGGATATATATTATCAATGGTCCTCATTCTTGAATGGCCATACGTGAAAGTTACCAAGGAATTGCTTTGTAACTCGATTTACGAATTTATTCTGCATTCTCGAACGGCTTCGTATTGTTAATTTGTTGTAGGATTTATGACCGGTGTGTGCCCGTGTTTTTAACAGCTTTCTTTGGGAGAAATCCTTGGGGATTGTGTCACTTCGATTCTAGAGACATCCGCGGAATTAAATAATTATAATTATAATGATAATAATTATGACAATATTTAAATAATCAACAATTAAGTTTTACATATATAGTCATGACTCAACGAACCATGTCTGAAACCCAATCGCGTGGATGTAGCTATAGTATAGCAAAATAAAATGTATTATTATTATTATTATTATTATAGTGGAATAGATATTCTATATACCTCTTGACCTCTTGTTCTCTATGATATTATTTATTGTTGGTTTTATTTATTTCTTACATTGCTTGCGCACATCTAAGAGCCAGTGGAGAAACGGCTTGGTGATGATGCATAAGGCAGATGCACTCAGGGCACACACAGCCCCATGTACTGTATACGCGTGAGTAATGAATCGTTACAGTATAGGCTTATATTATTCTTATTACTTGTTTAATTAGGAAATAATGGATATGCGCTGCCCTATAATAGTAAGTCATACTGTAGATTGTAGAACTGTGTGTGAGTACATCTTTTTTATTTATTTATTTTCTGACATGGTTTGTTGAGTCATGACTATAAATGTAAAATCGTAATTGTTAATGATGCAAATATTTGTGTATTATTATCGTTATAATTATTTAATTCCGAGGATGTCTGTAGAATCGAAGTGACCACAATCACCATGATTTATCCCGAAATGAAGCCTTTAATCAGTTTAATCACCTGTGCATTGTATGTTACTTTTGCACTTTACTGTTACATTTTCACTCTGGTTGGATGCCAAACTTCATTGTATTGTACTTGTGCTGTATGATGAGAATACATTTGAATCTAATCTAATCCCATTTTGGGAGATTATATATACGATTATTATAATTTGGAGTCGCAAATTACTCTCGCGCGAGCATGTGTGTCTGTATTTATGTACAGTATCCTCACAATATGTGCATCAGCTGCTGCAAACCTGTTCCACCCGACGGGGTCGGTACCGACCCCAAAATGGCATATGGTCATAAATCAATATTTTTCAGAGTGTTGTATACTTTTAGCGATTTCAAACGTTTTCAAGTATTAACATCACTAACATGTCACAAAAGCATGTAGAATGTATATTATCATCAATACGTTAGTTTAGCAATAGGTTAAAAGTGCCATTAGATAGTTTTAACTTCTCGATTTGCTGAAGTCTATTCCAAGACAGCGACCATTTTGGAAAATTTGAATCATGGGAATTGTAGCCATTCTGTCGAGGGGATGCATAGCTGTGGATCAGCGTTGGAATTATTCCGAACTACACTTCCTGGCAGATACTGTGGGGGTTCAAAGTTCAGCGTTCTGAATGAATTATTTCAATAATTGTTATTATTCGGGATAATAAGCCACAAAAGGTAACGTTTTTGACAAATATTGAAACACAGTTAGTTTCTCCTCCCTATTGTTAGCATGTAGCAACAATTAGATCTGAAATTAGTTTAATGGGGGGCATAATCCCACGGGACAATGGGATTGACCGATATGTTTACCAATATTCCAATGTACAGTTTTTCTGTACCATTTACTCAGAATGGTCTGTTTTATTGAAATGGTTGCACTGTGGTGAAAATAAAAAGGTACAGTAAATTACAGTAGATATCATTATCTGTTCTTATGCATGCCTGGTGATACTAAATCCAAATTGAACTCAGGCATTTGAAAGATAATATACGTATATATATATATATATATATATATATATATATATATATATATATAATTGGCTATAATAAGGTAATTTATAAGCATCATATTCTATATTCTATAATAATATTTCAAATTGCATTGGTCCGGATGGGAGAATTCAGTACTGTATCTACAGAACCTTCTGTTTAATCATCTTCCCTTTATTAATTTCCTTAGATTTCTTGTACACATGATCTCAAGAAGGTACTGAACAAGATCAGTTTTTTAAGTTTGGTCATTATTATCATGGTGTTATTCACTGTCAAAGATTCAAAGAAAAATCATAATTCATATTCTCCTTTGTTTCATCACAATTTAAGCAAGCCTAGTAATAGACACAATATTTCTGACACTGTGAATACATTCACTGAGGTCCATAGATGTACGTACCTAGATACCAAGAATATGCAAACGGACCTTGTCGAAGTGGAGCAATATTCCATTTACCTAAGTATATATCTTAGGCGAAAATATTCCACGGGTGAAACAGGTTAATTAGCTATACATTTATGTGTGTGTGTAATGCTCACAATGCCTCATTTAAGTCATGCCTATAAATGCTAAATGTAATTGTTAATGATACAAATATTGTAAACTATTTGTCCCAAATTAAGCTTTTTACCAGTTTCATCACTTTGTAACTGTGCATTGTATGTTACTATTGCACTGTACTGTTACATTTGTATTGTACTTGTGCTGTATAATGACAATACATTTTAATCTAATATAATTTTGATCAGTCACAAATGGCTGTTGGATATTTCCCCCATAAAGGTCAACACGAAGCAAACGCAATGAATAGCCTCTCCTTATAAGGAGCTGGCGGGCGTTTCTGTATGCAAATTAAGGTGTACGAGAACCAGGGGCGTTTTTATGGTTAGAAAACATTGGGGGCTTCAGCCCAGGGGGGTGGAGCCCCCCCCCCCCTCCCCCCCTTTTTTTCACACAGAAATACGCAATTTTAGAGTAATTAGAGACGAATACTGAAGAACTAGATTCTATTTTTTAAAGGGCAGTCC
Source organism: Notolepis coatsorum (assembly GCF_963971535.1). Lineage (NCBI taxonomy): Eukaryota > Metazoa > Chordata > Actinopteri > Aulopiformes > Paralepididae > Notolepis > Notolepis coatsorum. The sequence continues at coordinate 94,311,695 of NC_140166.1, forward strand.
AAGTCCATGAGAGGGATATGGGCAGTCCCCATAGAAAATTCAAAGTTAACAGGACCAAATCATCAGTTTCTTATTTATTTATTTAACCTTTATTTAGCCAGATAAAACATTGATGGTCCAAGAGGCCCCAATGAGGGTACAAATATACATATATACACATACATACATACATACATACATACATACATACATACATACATACATACATACATACATACATACATACATACATACATACATACATACATACATACATACATACATACATACATACATATTACATACACACATATACACCAATAACAAAATAAAAACACAGTTAAGAATCATACACATAAGCAAATAAACAAACAAACATTATGCACAGCCTATGTACAAAAGAAATAAACAGTTAATCTCTAGTCTTTACAGTTTTCTTCGATTGCATAAACACTCAAATCAAAAGTATTACACAATTATCAAAACCTTACACTCAACATAGGCCCAGATTTGCACCCCTATAAGCACAAAGTCAGCCTCACACTTTTTGCAAAACAATACACACAGTGATTTGCAAAACACTAAACACACTTGCATTACATTACACATAGAATGTCAAATCAGATGCACAAACACACCATACACCAATCAGGTTTAAGCACTATAAAAAATGCAGCAGGTGAGTTCACCTGCCTTCAACCAAAATGGAAGGAGAGTGAAGTACTGTACACAGAGAACGTGAAAATATACAATACATTCACCAAACACTACACAAGACAACCAATGCTGACTGATGAAAATATAAATGTTCTCTCCATATACCCAAATCAGTCAACATGTCAACATGGAGAATCGCAACAAAATAATCTCTTGCCAGATCCAGCTAGGCAAAGAGATTATGTCTAGTATTTTCTGTACTCTATTTAAATGTTTTCTTTTATTGTTTTTGTTTTACTGTAATTTTAACCTGTACTGGATACAGTATTTTATGTTTGTCTGATATTTGCTGAGCTTACTGTGTTATGCACACTGTAGTAGCATGAAAACTGGGACATGTTTTGTTGTGATTCTCCATGTTGAAATGTTGACTGATTTGGTTATATGGAGAGAACATTTATATTTTTGTCAGTCTGCATCATTGTTTTTGGTATATGGAGAGAATTTTTTTTTCATCAGTCTGCATCATTGATTTGGGTATATGTAGATAAATAAATTATATTTTCATCAGTCTACAGCATTGGTATTGTGTAGTGTTTGGTGAATGTATTGTATATTTGCACATTCTCTGTGTACTTCACTTACAGTACTCTAATCACTGAGAAGTAGAATTGCTAAATGTGTTTTAGGTTAAGCACGGCAGTGTGTAACTGGTTCAAACAGAATTAAGTCATATGAAACGTGTGTTTCATATGGTAACAAAATGTAGTTTTTATAAATTAGTGTATAGTTTGTGTTTAATTTAGCAAAGGATCTGAGGTGTTCTGATAATTGTGTGTGTGGTTGTGCTAATTGTGTGTAGTGTTTTGAAACACCGGGCCCTGTTTTCAAAATCGTGCTTAAGCAATCGAAAAAAATTGAGGAACATACTACCAGCCAAAGGAAGAAGCAGAAAATGATTGACGAGTATGTAGTTGAGTCATCTTGTGGCACAAGCTCAGACCTCATGGAGATCAGCTGAGACAGAGACTGTTCTATCCAGTCCTCGACAGAATGCTGCAATAGCTTGAGAGCAGGTTCTCATGAGTTGGAGAACAACGTATGAGAGGCATACAGGCATGTTATCCAGCCTCAGACCAGTTTCTCTCAGTGGAATTGCTGCAACCCCTCGCCACACATTACAATATCCAACTACTGCCAGAGGAGATCACAGTTGCAAAGTGTTTCCTGGCCAGGACAGGCAGAGATGCAGTCCCTACTATCCAAAGTGTCTTTTCCCTTCTGGATGATAATAATAATAATGCATTTGATTTATAATGCACCTTTCAAGACACTAAAAAAAAAGTCCACAAATCGGTGAATGAAAAAATTATATAGGATCAAATGAAAACTACTACTTGCTAAAAATCGATGTTTAAAAGTACTAAAAACCAAAGAAAAATACCAAACACTAACAAACATTCAGCACAGACAATGGGGATGCTGCCATAAAAAAAGTGGCTTTTAGATCCGGGGCTAGGAGAAAAACATCCGGGGCTAAAGCCCCGGAAGCCCAGGGCTAACGACGCCACTGACGAGAACGCGCTTCCAGTTTAAGAATGAGTGACGTTTTTCATTCATGGAAACCCAGCTGCGATGATTTTGGCCACTTATGGTGACCGTTTCACACGTTCAGGAATCCGGAGGAGGATTTAAAAAAAAAAATTGTACAAACTTTTTACCAAGATATTTACAAAGGTACTTACGGACATGTTCGAGAATGAGGACCAGTGTTTGTATTATCACTATCAGATAATTCTATATATTCAAAATAGAATATATATATATAACCCCTCCCATCCCCTCTCTGACATGCCTCCCCCGACAGAGTAAACATCTCCTTGGCCAATCCCGTGCTAGTAGCCATCAGGCTGCACAGCTGTGGGCAAGGACTGACTGTTATTATTATTTATAGAGTAACATATCTCATCTGTCATTGTCTCATTATTATTGATATAGTACATATGTCTCACCTGTCCAGCAGTCAGACCCTTATCTTTATTTGTATTTAATATTTTGTCTTGTTATTTATTATCGTAACGGCATCAATAAAGGAATATTATATTATTTCAGATGTTCAGTTATTTTGTGGTGTCGCCTTTCAGAGTCCTTTATAGCCTCCCTGAGGACTAACAAAACACATTTCTTTTTTAAATAACTCACTCATTAATTCAATCATTATATCTTTATTTAATCTTGAAGGATCATTGAGGAGTGAGCTCTCATTTACAATGACGTTGAGAAATACAGTGCATAACAAATACAAAAAAGAACAGTGTAGAAACAGAAACTGTGGAGAAGTGGTTTGCTATTAAAGTTATATATCGCATAGCTCTGCTCTGCGTCTATTGCAATACTCTTCATATCCAGTATTGAACTGAAATAAATTCTCACATGTACCTTTACATACCATCATCTGTCTGGCCACACCCCCATCCGCTACCTACATAAGCAGGGGTTTGGCCATACCATTAGCTCCTTCTTCAGTTTTCACCACGGCGAGTGCCTGCAAGTACCACAATTTGAAGATTGATGGATTTTTGAAGAAGAAAATAGGAGATGAAGGACCTACGTTGACTTTGTTTTCTCTCTCACTATTTTCGAGGAAATACAGCGATAATGTCTTCGCCACTGGGGTGTCTGGAAGATGATGATCATTCTGACCTCCACCGGCATTTTTCATATTAGGGGCTCACGTCGCTGGTCTAATCCCCACCTGCAGTCCTCCGGTTCTACAGCTGGACTGTGCAGGAGGGGCGTCGGCTGTTGTGAGAAGCTAGCCTCTCTGGGTGAGTGATGATTTTGAGACGCGAGTGCCAGTTGTGTTGCTATGAGGGGATTAGCTGCACGATTTACGAAACCCGGCCCAAGTAGACGGCAGAGAGAGGGTCCTGGTTTGAAGCCCACGGTAGTCAAACTAGTGGGCCGTGACCAAGATCTGTGGTTAAAACCCCGGATCTTTGGACGAGCGGATTTCTCTCTGTCACGTGAATGGCCCCATCTTTCAAGTTGAAAGTTACCCTAACACGAGGAAAGTGGGTTTGGTGTTTCGTTATCGGAAGCTCCATGCCCAAAATCGGCTGCAGCCCATGAGGGAATTTTGTCGATACCGCTGTATATCTGTTAATCACCGTTCTGAAAACTGTGTTAACTTCTTTTTCTCTTCTCTCTTAGGATGAGGAGGGGGTCAGACGGCGGCTGTCTGAAGTGTTGGCCCTATTGTGTTCTCGTTGTGCAGTTCGGTGATAGCTGCTTAGCTTGCGTGCTAGCTGAGTGAGCTACCTGTTAGCCAGTTAGCTGTTAGCTGCGGCACTAGCTCATTACGTTCGCTAGGCTAGGAACGTTAGCTTGTTGACTACCAGTCGGCCTGAGTTGGCTGTTAGCTTATGCTACACCGTTGAACATTAGCCGTGAGAATAGCAGGCCATAACACTCTGACTACGACGTCATCTTTGACAGAGGATGTAGTCGGCCCTACACCATGATCGGCTGTGGAGGGGGGCGTCTTAGCTTCTGTTGCCCCGCCAGCGAGGACTTTCGTCAACGTGAAGATCAGTGTTGCAGTCCTCTCAGCCTGCGTTCATGGTATAGGTAAGGATCCTTTGGACACTTAACGCCTCTTCCTTCCTTCCCTTCTAAATGTTTTGTAAATAACGATGTTTTTTTCCAAAACGTATGTTGCTTCACTACATTGGGGATGCGACATGTGTTGTGTGTGAATTGTCTTGTCGCTGGTATAGCTTTCTCTCTACCTAGAAAATCGGCGTTGTTTTTTACGTGAGTAAAAATGAACTGGTTTGGTTGTGATGAGAAATTGTGTGTTCATGTACAGTAACGTTAGTTAATGTAGTTGAGCTCACAACTAGCTGGGTTAATAACCCTGCAAACCTATGCATAGTGACATATGATCGAGGGGTGAGTCCTTCTCTCAGCCTGTGATGACAATAAACAGGTGGCGTGTTCACATATTAACAGGGCGGTACCTGTTCAACCTAGTCATATCAGGGGTAAGGTGGTGAGAGGTGATTCCCCCGGTTTACCTGGGCCCCCCCCCCCCCCCTTCTCTCAAACATGTTTTGTTTACAATATATTGTTTCACTATGTTTGTGGGGATACGGTGTAATCCCTCAGCTTCTGCTGGGGTTGTGCTCCTGCTTGGAGAAAATTTTCTTTCCTAGGGAAAAGATTGTTTTGTCGCTATCATGTGGACTTAGCAAGGCCTGTGGCCAGTACTTAATCGAGGACTTGTGTCTTCTCTCGTTATGAAAAACGCTGTTCCTCTTACGGTAGTGAGAGTGTACTTTTGCCTTTTTTGTTGTGATGGAGGGTTGTGTGTGTCGTTAAGATCCACAACTGGGTTAGGTGTTGGCCTACAGAAGTCACATGTGTAAGCTCTGGTACCAGGGCTCTTAAAGGGGCCCTCTCTGGGTCTGTGTTTTCTTCCTTTGAAAAATTCAGATGGCAGGTTCGCACATGAGTCTATGTGAAGCTGTTAACGCTTCATGTAGCATGCTATGACTGGTGTCATGGCTCTGCTTTGTCATTACATCGTATCAGGGGTGAGGGGTCATAAGGGGGTGAACTGGTAAAACCTTCCTCCCCTTTTTCTGATTGGTCAGGGGTTAAAACCCCCTGTCCTTCGGGCTCCCTGTCACGTTGCGCGTCACAGGGTAGGGGGGGAAGGGAGTTTCCTGGTCCCACGCCATATTGGGCGGTGGACCACGGAAATTCCCCCGCCATAGAGTACGTCACTGGGCACGTTTCTATTGGTAAGACTTCCGTGGGTTATTCAGGCTCCATGGTGTGGACCTCTGTTACAGGGAGTCCTCAGGGAGTTTCAGAGCCTCCTGTGAGTTCAGACCCTCCCTCTCAGTGAGGGAGCCTCCTCAGAGATTCAGAGCCTCCTCCTCAGATTGTCAAGGTGAGTAGAACTTAAAAAGAAGTTCTGCTCTGTTGTATGTGTATTGAGCTTGGTGGGTGATGCAACGCAGTAGAGAATTTTTTGTTCTTCTGCTCTGCTCCCTACTGGTAGTGTGTGTATTGGGTCAGAGCCTCCTCCTCAGGGAGTTTTCAGAGTCTCCTCCTCAGGGAGTTCAGAGCCTCCTCTGTGAGGAGAGTCCTAGTCCAATTGTTACATAGCTCAATGTTGCAATATGTCTTTTCAATCTATTGCTCACGTGGGAAGTCTCTCTGGGGGTTCCCCGTCCCCTCCTTTATGGAGCGGGTTGACGGGGTGTTGTTTAGGGAGTTCCCTGACTCCTCGCCGGTAATGGTCTGTTGAGTCATGGGTTTCCCCCCGTCATAGGGTACGTTGCTCCCCGTCCCCTCTTTTATGGAGCATTGTTGACGGGGTGTTGTTTTCCCTCAGCCACGTCGTATGGGACCCATGCCCGTATTTTTTTCTGTGAAAAAAACGGCTTTTTGTCATTCTCCCAGGCGGCTTGGAGGAACGGTATCTGGTGTCTTGTTAGACTATCCATTGATATGTTTTGGGTCTCGACGTGTACATAGTGCTGGCCCTGGGTGTTTCTGATAGGAATCACGCATGGGCTTGCGCGCCTTGGTTGCTCATCATTGAAACAGCGTTTTTATGGGGCAACTGGGATGGAGTTTGTCTCTTCCGAGCGCCAGTTTACTAGGTTTGTCTCGACGAATTCTCGTTCATATCTGTGGGATGTTAACGGAATAGATCAAAGCATAGGTAGAGGGGTCTCACGCTGAAAACTGTGTTAACTTCTTTTTCTCTTCTCTCTTAGGATGAGGAGGGGGTCAGACGGCGGCTGTCTGAAGTGTTGGCCCTATTGTGTTCTCGTTGTGCAGTTCGGTGATAGCTGCTTAGCTTGCGTGCTAGCTGAGTGAGCTACCTGTTAGCCAGTTAGCTGTTAGCTGCGGCACTAGCTCATTACGTTCGCTAGGCTAGGAACGTTAGCTTGTTGACTACCAGTCGGCCTGAGTTGGCTGTTAGCTTATGCTACACCGTTGAACATTAGCCGTGAGAATAGCAGGCCATAACACTCTGACTACGACGTCATCTTTGACAGAGGATGTAGTCGGTCCTACACCATGATCGGCTGTGGAGGGGGGCGTCTTAGCTTCTGTTGCCCCGCCAGCGAGGACTTTCGTCAACGTGAAGATCAGTGTTGCAGTCCTCTCAGCCTGCGTTCATGGTATAGGTAAGGATCCTTTGGACACTTAACGCCTCTTCCTTCCTTCCCTTCTAAATGTTTTGTAAATAACGATGTTTTTTTCCAAAACGTATGTTGCTTCACTACATTGGGGATGCGACATGTGTTGTGTGTGAATTGTCTTGTCGCTGCTATAGCTTTCTCTCTACCTAGAAAATCGGCGTTGTTTTTTACGTGAGTAAAAATGAACTGGTTTGGTTGTGATGAGAAATTGTGTGTTCATGTAACGTTAGTTAATGTAGTTGAGCTCACAACTAGCTGGGTTAATAACCCTGCAAACCTATGCTTAGTGACATATGATCGAGGGGTGAGTCCTTCTCTCAGCCTGTGATGACAATAAACAGGTGGCGTGTTCACATATTAACAGGGCGGTACCTGTTCAACCTAGTCATATCAGGGGTAAGGTGGTGAGAGGTGATTCCCCCGGTTTACCTGGCCCCCCCCCCCCCTTCTCTCAAACATGTTTTGTTTACAATATATTGTTTCACTATGTTTGTGGGGATACGGTGTAATCCCTCAGCTTCTGCTGGGGTTGTGCTCCTGCTTGGAGAAAATTTTCTTTCCTAGGGAAAAGATTGTTTTGTCGCTATCATGTGGACTTAGCAAGGCCTGTGGCCAGTACTTAATCGAGGACTTGTGTCTTCTCTCGTTATGAAAAACGCCATTCCTCTTACGGTAGTGAGAGTGTACTTTTGCCTTTTTTGTTGTGATGGAGGGTTGTGTGTGTCGTTAAGATCCACAACTGGGTTAGGTGTTGGCCTACAGAAGTCACATGTGTAAGCTCTGGTACCAGGGCTATTAAAGGGGCCCTCTCTGGGTCTGTGTTTTCTTCCTTTGAAAAATTCAGATGGCAGGTTCGCACATGAGTCTATGTGAAGCTGTTAACGCTTCATGTAGCATGCTATGACTGGTGTCATGGCTCTGCTTTGTCATTACATCGTATCAGGGGTGAGGGGTCATAAGGGGGTGAACTGGTAAAACCTTCCTCCCCTTTTTCTGATTGGTCAGGGGTTAAAACCCCCTGTCCTTCGGGCTCCCTGTCACGTTGCGCGTCACAGGGTAGGGGGGGAAGGGAGTTTCCTGGTCCCACGCCATATTGGGCGGTGGACCACGGAAATTCCCCCGCCATAGAGTACGTCACTGGGCACGTTTCTATTGGTAAGACTTCCGTGGGTTATTCAGGCTCCATGGTGTGGACCTCTGTTACAGGGAGTCCTCAGGGAGTTTCAGAGCCTCCTGTGAGTTCAGACCCTCCCTCTCAGTGAGGGAGCCTCCTCAGAGATTCAGAGCCTCCTCCTCAGATTGTCAAGGTGAGTAGAACTTAAAAAGAAGTTCTGCTCTGTTGTATGTGTATTGAGCTTGGTGGGTGATGCAACGCAGTAGAGACATTTTTGTTCTTCTGCTCTGCTCCCTACTGGTAGTGTGTGTATTGGGTCAGAGCCTCCTCCTCAGGGAGTTTTCAGAGTCTCCTCCTCAGGGAGTTCAGAGCCTCCTCTGTGAGGAGAGTCCTAGTCCAATTGTTACATAGCTCAATGTTGCAATATGTCTTTTCAATCTATTGCTCACGTGGGAAGTCTCTCTGGGGGTTCCCCGTCCCCTCCTTTATGGAGCGGGTTGACGGGGTGTTGTTTAGGGAGTTCCCTGACTCCTCGCCGGTAATGGTCTGTTGAGTCATGGGTTTCCCCCCGTCATAGGGTACGTTGCTCCCCGTCCCCTCTTTTATGGAGCATGGTTGACGGGGTGTTGTTTTCCCTCAGCCACGTCGTATGGGACCCATGCCCGTATTTTTTTCTGTGAAAAAAACGGCTTTTTGTCATTCTCCCAGGCGGCTTGGAGGAACGGTATCTGGTGTCTTGTTAGACTATCCATTGATATGTTTTGGGTCTCGACGTGTACATAGTGCTGGCCCTGGGTGTTTCTGATAGGAATCACGCATGGGCTTGCGCGCCTTGGTTGCTCATCATTGAAACAGCGTTTTTATGGGGCAACTGGGATGGAGTTTGTCTCTTCCGAGCGCCAGTTTACTAGGTTTGTCTCGACGAATTCTCGTTCATATCTGTGGGATGTTAACGGAATAGATCAAAGCATAGGTAGAGGGGTCTCACGCCCTTGGGGTGGGCCACCGAGCGCGGTACGAAAGGGACCGTCAGGGTGGCGCCCTCTATAATGTTTTGGATCAACACGCGTACACACCCCCCTCCTAGGGTTGGGGATGGCGGCGTGATTAGGGCACGGGACTGATTCTGGTCACGCCGGTCCAGGTCAGTTAACCCGTTGTCCGCCTGGGACGCATATCTGCTGTTCTGGTACCCTGCAGGACTTGTGTTTTTTTTCGGGGGGGAAAATGCTGGGTCGGTCCGGGTGTTGCAGGGTTTGACGTTATGGAGAGGTTCGTGGTTGTGTTACTACGTATTACCCCTCACTGTTGCTTGGTCCATGTTGTGTTGTACCTTGCGCTGCGCTAAGGGGGCCTGGTCCTTCTCCATTCTTTTCGCCCCTCTCTTCTCCTGCTTAAGCATGGCTGGGAGGGGGCTGTTGAGGTGATTCTTATAGAACTCCTCTGGCATCCCTGTGTACGTCCCGGTCCGCCGGGCCAGGTCCGAAATTGTTTTCGTCGACCCGTAGGCCTGGGATAACCCCTTTTTGAAAACTGAAACACTTGTAGTGCGGTATAGCCAGTGTATGCCCGCAGTTGTGTTTTGGAGTTTTTTTCTTGAGGGGTTATAGGAACAACCGTCTCATGTTAGAACCAAGGGGGTGGTTGGTTCCCTGGTGTGTTGGTAGCGGAGTCAACTCTCGGGGTAGGTCGGTGAGTGTGCCCCCGCACGTTTCATGACGTCTGCCAATCATGTCAGCCTTCTCTGCCTCGGCCCCTCTAGAGAGTCGAGGGGTTTTTGTGGAGGCTGTGACATGGTGCACGACAATGCCAGCATACGCCCCTTCCGCCGGGGTACTGTTTCAGCAGACCCCTTTGGCGCCTGTCTAGTCCGCAGTGCTCCAGGCTCAGGTCGAGTGCCTGTTGCCTGGATTGAGGGATCGACCTCTTTTGGGGGTCGTCTCCCTGGTGCGCTGCCTGCTCCCACTGTGGGTGTAGCCTCTTGAGTGCTTCAAGCTTACAGCCATGCCAACCTGAACACGCCCGATCTCGTTCAATTTTCGGAAGCTGTATAGGTTCAGGCCTGGGTTGTACTTGGATGGGTGACTGCCTGAGTATACCAGGTTCAGTGAGCTAGGCGGCGTGCTATAGGGGGGATGGGCCTGCTCTTGGATGGGCCCTGTCCGAATACGCTGGCGATGTGGGGTGCGGTGTCACTAGTGACCGCCTGGTGAGGTCTCGATGCTGTGGCGTCATTGGCCTCTCTAGGCCTCCTTTTTCCGGGGGGGTCCAGTCCCTTCTGGGTCTGGGTCCTCTTTCGCGCTCCGCTGCTACGGCCTTGCCACGGGGTTGGGCTTTTGCTCTTGACCCCGTGATATTAGGGGTGGTAACAGGGGTTTGTTCCTTTCCGTTCGTTCCCTAGTGGCATGCGGGTTGTGCGTTTGTGTAGTCGTGGGTACGCCCCACGGTCTGCTCACCCTGTGGGTTGAGTTGCTGAAGCCTGCTCTTCGCGCAGTCGGATCCGACTCCCTCCCGTCCTCCGCTAGGGGGGTTCGGGGGGCTCGGGTCCTCCCCGATTCTGATGGTTGTGGGGGGCCTCAGCTGGTACATTTGTCGAGCTCTGCTCTGCTCAGCTCCTGTGTTGCAATAGACGCAGAGCAGAGCTATGCGATATATAATGTACAGTTATGTATATAACCATAGTTATATGAGCATAGTGACGCTCTGCATCTGACTCACTGAGGACCCTGTGATCTTGCCTTGTGGTGAAAGACTTGGGAAGGAGCTGATGGTATGGCCACACCCCTGCTTATGTAGGTAGCGGATGTGGGTGTGGCCAGACAGATGATGGTATGTAAAGGTACATGTGAGAATTTATTTCAGTTCAATACTGGATATGAAGAGTATTGCAATAGACGCAGAGCGTCAATATGCTCATATAACTATGGTTATGTACATAACCGTACGATTTAAACTGATACTAATGCATTGAGTTTTAACACTATGCCGTCCGAGAACGAGTATATACGTGTTTCGAAAAAGAGCGTTGTGGACCAGAGCCACGAGTATATACGTGACGAGTTGTTATTGTTTTATTCCATATTTATAACGCTTCTTAGGTACCCGATCCACTACCAGCATCTTTTCAGATATTTGATTTTCGAAACATGCAGTACCGGCCAAACCCGCTTAGGGGCGCCATCGCTCCACTGCAGTATCGTGAATTTAAAAAAAAAATAAAAAAAAATGTACAGTTCTGTGGGCGGATCATAGTTCCTTGATCCCAGCCGAACATCCTCCATCTTGGATCAGCTTGCTGAGCGGTTTTTTCAGCGTGGAATAATGGGATTTATGATTAGCCAATGTGCATATCGATCTACCAGAATCCGATGACTGGTGAGGAAATGCTGCCGGCGATCACATGGCCTGACGGTAGGATAATATTACCCCAAATTACAGCTGGATTGGACATTGTTTTATAACGTAACGTGATCGGTCAATGAAAATGCTATATTGAACGCACACTGTATTGCGGATCAAAGATAGTAATCGGCGTTCCCCGCCGCCACCATTTCATCCATAGATGCTCTGTAATAGTCCGGATGCTACGCAGTTTGGTTTATTTCATTCGTATATATACAGCAGAAATGGCGTTTGATATAACGGCGCCAACGTTTAGCCTATTATCTAGCTTCCTGCAGAAAAGCCTAGACGAAAAGTGCGTTATACCTTATATTCACGACGCTATAAAATGACAACCAACCGATGGATTTTTATTTTCTTTAAGCCATTATGAAGGCACGGTTTATGCACTCAAGTGACAATGAGAATGACAGATAGCAATACTATAAATGATATATAAAGCTCTTAGAAAGTACATCGGTTTGTTTACTTTCTGCTGTCCTCTGAGGCCTAAAACGCCGGGCCGCGCCGGTCGTCATTGTGTTAAAGTGCATTGCAAAACGTTCTGTGTCTAAAAGCAGATTTTCTTAATTCTGTCTCGAAAAGATGCTTCAAGTCAAACCACAGGAGAACTGTTTACATATACTATATATGCTGTAAGATCTTAGTTTAAACTGGTCTCCTAAACTACAAGCTAAGAGGGCAAAGCCCAGATGATGACCAACATGGATACAGTCATGTGGCGAATCCTCCTGGAAGCCAACGGAAGCCAGGCTTCCCCATTATTAAAATATGAATTAATATGAAATATGAATAAAAAAAGAATAAAAAAATATATATATTTTTTATTTTATTTTATATAGTTTACAATAATAATAAAAAATAATAATTTTTCATCTCTTTGTTATATATATTTTTTTTTAATGTCTCCCTCTTCTCCTTCTCACTCTCTCTAACACACTGATGAGACACAGTGCAGTCACTGAGGCAGTCACTGCAGCAGAGGAGAGGAGAGGCAGAGGGGAGGTGTCTTTCTCCAGCCTCCCACCATGTGATTCATGTATGTGGAGTCCAAAACCAATACTAGCCAATCAGATTCGAGCTGACTAAAGCCCTGCCCACACCTTAAAACGGGGCTGTCAGCAGACTAAGTAATCTGGCCTCCCCTCTGCACATTTGCTAACGTGAGTCACGTGACAACGTCTGAACAAACCATAGGTCTGAACGTCATCCCCTCGCGGGATCGATTGATTGATTGAACATTTTATTAACAGAGCAGGCACCGTAAGGCACGTTAGAAGCCTCTATTCTATTATCAAACATTTAGCACTTTATTAGGCACTTATTTATTGCCGGCGGGACATTTACTGAGGACCAGCACACTGTGGATATAATGATTTAACAAATCTATCTGTCCAGAAGGAGCAAGGAGGATTATTGGCCAGGTAAGAAGCTTGGATGCTATACTAACGGTATGGCTAGCTTGGATGCTAACTAACGTGATTGATTAATTGATTGAAAACTTTATTAACAGATTGCAGAATGGGTACAATACAGTACAGCTCAATACACACAATTGTTAAGGGGATGCAGACCAGAGAAAGACTTTCGTCTTGTTTACATCAGGGTCCCCCATTTTCAATTCATAACATTCAAAGGGGCTATCTCTCTCTCTGATTCATAATCAAACCAGACCTCTTGCAGGCAACCACTGTGTGTGTGTATATATATTTGTGTTGTGTGTGTGTAATATTCAGAAAGAGAGGGAGAGAGAGAGCGAGGTAGGGAGAAATATATTATATATATTATTTGGCTTATATATGAAAAAAATTCTACAGTCCCTCCCCTCCCCATCATATGTATATACTCTGTCAGGATCTATGGGTAACAGTACTGTATATTTGAATATCGTATATGTCACAAATGTAACAGTACTAAATACCTGATTGATTGATTGATTGAACATTTTATTAACAGATTGCAGAATGGGTACAGTACAGTACAGCTCAATACATACAATTGTTAAGGGGATGCAGACCAGAGAAAGACTTTCGTCTTGTTTACATCAGGGTCCCCCCTGTATGTCATGTATGTCCCTATGCCATAAATGTCATGATGTCTTGTATGTCATAAATGTCACTATGAATTGAAAATGGGGGACTCTGATGTAAACAAGACAAACGTCTTTCTCTGGTCTGCATCCCCTTATAAAATTGTGTGTATTGAGCTGTACTGTATTGTACCCATTCTGCAATCTGTTAAATAAATAAAAATTAAGTTTGACTGGCCGCCGAGCCATACTGTAGTGTACATGGTGACTGCTTGACTTAAAATATATATATATATATATATATATAATGTATATATTAATAAAAAAAATTTATAACATTTTTTTTTATAATTTTTTTTTGGCATCCCCTGTTATTTTACCTAAGCGACGTCACTGCGTTGCACCACATCACAATGCCGAGGATGTGTTTGTAAACACTGTGTATTTCTCCCCTGTCTGTCAGAGATTGTACGCCGACGACAGAATCCTGTAGTGTCGAGCATTTTGCCCGCAGGATTAAGATTGGATGGCAGGGTTTAAACCTGTCAAGAGAGCAGACTCAAATCCCCCGCACTCACAAACACCATGGCTCTCACTCGAGGTGTTCACAAACGGTGGCGGAGGGAGATACTCCTCTTTCATGTCACTTACTTCAGAAGGCATTTCTGTACATCTGTTGGATTTTAGAGGATTTGTAGAACGCTGAGCAAAGAATTTAGATATTGGGGGGGGGGGGGGGGGGGGGGGGGGGGGGGTAAAAATCAGCCCCCATGTTTATTCATGTTTGCAACACTTCTATTGCTCTTTGGAGCAGAGCGTTTGTGGATTCTAAACAAATAAAAGAAAAACCCCAATGAAAGCAAACATCTCGATATGAGCATAACGCGTCACTATCTGCCTGTTCAAACCTTGTGGTCCCTCGTCGTATCAACGCGTTTCAATTGGCAACGTTAGCTAGTAATGAAAGGAACGGATAGTGCATATATCAAGCCGTCACACGGTCCGTTTGATCTCGTACTTTATAAACATGAGAGACGAGAAACCTAATATTTCATTATGAACAATTGTAGCTTCGATCCACTCGATGGCTGATTGAGCTCCCAAACGGCAGTAAACACTGTGAGTGAAACATAGAGGATAATTCACTTAAAGAATCATCAAGTGTGTGTGTGTGTGTGTGTGTGTGTGTGTGTGTGTGTGTGTGTGTGTGTGTGTGTGTGTGTGTGTGTGTGTGTGTGTGTGTGTGTGTGTGTGTGTGTGTGTGTGTGTGTGTGTGTGTGTGCATGTGTGCAATAAGATTGTTTTGTTGCCATGTTCTAATACAATTCCAATGAAGTTACTGCTGCTCGTGGCACCAGGAGGAGTATGATAAGACATTTACAGTAGGTTATACGCCTGTAGTATTTGCTCCAGGAAAGATGGTGATGATGAAATTCAACAGAAACTCTTGGCAATCTGTGGAAAATAACTGCTATAGGACTCGGGGGCAGGGAAAGTGTTGGCAGGTGAGTGGATCACTTCCACCCACACACACACACACACACACACACACACACACACACACACACACACACACACACACACACACACACACACACACACACACACACACACACACACACACACACACACACACACACACACACGTGTTCCACTAGCCACTATCCACACTTTATTGCACATGCACACAAAATTCTCTCTCTCTCTCTCTCTCTCTCTCTCTCTCTCTCTCTCTCTCTCTCTCTCTCTCTCTCTCTCTCTCTCTCTCTCTCTCTCTCTCTCTCTCTCTCTCTCTCTCTCTCACACACACACATGCACACTCTCTCTCACATACACACACATACTGTACATTGCACAACCTCGATTTGACCATTCAAAGCTATTGCGTTTGAAGCTGTAGCTCTGAGTAGAGCCACGGTTCTTTAACCATTTGGTAGTGTGGTAGTGAAAGGGTTAAAGGGTGAACATGTAGCTCTGAGCAGAGCAAAGGTTCTTTAAAGGGTGAACGTGTAGCTCTGAGCAGAGACAAGGTTCTTTAGAGGGTGGATATGTAGCTCTGAGCAGAGTCAAGGTTCTTTAGAGGGTGAACGTGTAGCTCTGAGCAGAGTCAAGGTTCTTTAGAGGGTGAAAGTGTAGGTCTGGGCAGAGACAAGGTTCTTTAAAAGGTGAACGTGTAGCTTTGAGCAGAGGCAAGATTTTTCAATTTAAAATGTTTTCTTTGTTGACTGATCAGCTGCTGCTGTCTTGACAATAATAATCCAATAGGGTGGCTGTTACCTTCACTCCATTAATTGACAGAACAGGACTCACCTCCTCGTGAACTTGGCCCGGATCGATCCTACCTATTGTTGTGATCATGTTCAGATGGGCTTTGTCATAACAAAAGAGGGCATCTTTATATTCTTGCATTCCATTTATTATGAAATGCTGCGCCAGGAGCCCAGCTGTCCAAATAGCTATTGATTAGGAAAGGTCGCTGGTCGTTTTGTTTGATTATTCATCTGAGGGCCCGCCTGGGTAAGATCGATACGACCCCAAGGATGGAAACTACACACATCCAGTGTGCATGCACTCACGCATGTGGGCACACACACACACACACACACAGGCAAGCACGCAGACACACATACATGCGCATACAACGCCACACCTCTCATTACAACAATACATTGGGCAGTTAACAATAATCTCTATGTTGATCATCTCTTTTGGCCCGAATATAAATCAACCCTGATTAGGAAACTAGCCCCCCTTTTTCAAGACAAAAAAAAACAACATTTGAAAATCTAATTTATATCTGGAAAAGGAAAATAATTATATCAGACCAGAATGCACTTATGATACTAACACATACCTAAATAGTGCAATTCATTATTTTCTTTATTCATTTGAGTTATTTAAATACAATTTAATTCGTAACACATAGTCTAAACTATAATAACCATTGTTAATTAATTTATTGTAATTTAATGAGTTAATTACCACCACAACTCCCAGCTCACTTCCATTCATTTTGAGGACCATGTCTAAATATTATATTTCTGAAGAACAATACAAAAAAACGATTCTAGGTAATATATTTGTCTGTGTCAAAGTCTGGTTTTTATGAGCTAATGTTGCCATTTTCAAATGATCAGTATGTTTGATATCACTGCTGACCAACTGTCAACTTTTCAAAGAATGTTTAGAATCTTTCTTCCAGCAAGGCAGCAGGTAACCATGGTAACCACTCCCCAGGACATGCCATGCAAGCAAAGATGATACTCAGAAGTGTCTGTTTTATTGACATTTAACCCCTTAAGCCCTAGCCATATTTTCAGAAAATTTGCCTAAAAGTAAATGGAAGATTTCTCCACTTCTACAAGGCCATTTGCATGTTCCTGGTATCCGTTGAACACAAATGAACACAAATCTCTCAGTGTCGAGTCCGACCTCATCTTAAATAACAAACGGCATTGCTTGTTGTAGTTAACAAAGAGAGGCAGAGTTGATTTTACAGGTTACATTTTTTTTATTAGACTTTATTTTTAATTTTTTATATATATTCAAATTTTATTTTCCCAATCGAATCCCATGCCCATCCAACGAAGCTTCGAATTATTTAAGACAGCCCTAAATAACACCATGCTAAAATTGCCTTAGACATGAAAAATGTCCACTGAGCTCATTCAGCACCTTCTTGAGATCACGTGTACAAAAAATATAAGCAAATGAATAAAGGGCAGATGATTAAACAGAACATTTTGTACATACAGTACTGAATTCTGCCATTCGGACACATGCTATTTGAAATATGATTATAGAATATCAGGCCTATAAATTACCTTAGTATGGCTCATGGATCGGACCAAATCTCAATCTGGATTTAGTATCACCAGGTGTGCAGCAAAAAACGTGAATGAAATCTACTGTAAGTACTAGGGGTGGAACGATACGCATTCGAACCGTACACCGTTCAGGATTGCGCAAATAAAAAAAGAAAAAACTTAATTTGGCATGGAGCCGGGAGAGGTGAGCGCTGGCTGCAGCAGCAGCAGCACTGCAGGTGCTAGTCAGTTTGTTTAAATGGCAAGCGCAATATAAATCTTCATTACGACTTTAAAAACATAACCATTGACATTACATAGGCCTACACACATCTTGCCAAAACGTTAGCAGTTTGTACAACACAACGCACGTTTTAACTATGGTAGCCCGCAAGCTAATACAGTCAATGAAATGTTATCGTAGCTACTAGCTAGCAGAGGAGAAAATGAGAGTCTGAGAGGCGGGGTGTTTAAAGACAATGATAAGCGTTTATTCAACATCCAAGAAGGCTAACATACAACTGTCAGTGGCGGCCGGCTGATAGTGGGCGCTAGAGCGCCGCCCTCCCTGGTTAAAAGAGAGAAGAAGAAGAAAATATTTTTAAATTTTTTTTTAGAGCCCTAGAAATTAAATAAACATGTTTAAAATGAATAATATTTACTCATTTTAAGTATGTTTGTGTTTCCAATGCACAATATAACGTTAATATATCAAATATAAATAATAGTTTTTCATTCACAGGAAGTCACTAGTAACTACCTCTCAGGCCGGGGCGAGACATATCGCGCACAGCAGGGCGTGCACTGGTTTCATCGCTGTATCCTCGCAGCCAATCAAATAGGTCAACGCACGTAGCGCACTGTGCGTTGAAATATGATGTAATATGATGGAAGCCGGGCGCGTTTTCAAGCGATCTATATCATCTAAACAAGCAGCGTCTATACTTTCCGTAGCCGCATTTCTCGGAGACGCTCTCTGATTGGCCGACGCCAGTTTCTACACTGGTTAGGCTTAGTTACTCTTCGAAGTTGGTTAAGGTTAGAGTTTGTCTTAGAGCATGACGGCAAGTTCTTTTGACGGTTAAGCTTAGGCACTCTTTCAAAGTTGGTTAAGGTTAGAGTTTGTCTTAGAGCAGGGCGATAGAACGCCAGGTAGTTTGCAGGCTGTTCGATGCGGAAATGGGCAAAGACACAGCTCATCACAGTACTTGTGTTGGTGTGCCTAACTTGGCTAACAAGAAGCTATTTGGCTAGCTGGATGCAGTCTGGACAGTGGATATACATCAACAGTCTGGGACTGTGGGACAGTGGACATATACACTTTATCAAGCCCTCCTGGACCACGTTTCAAATAAACAAAGTGAGTTAATGCAGTCTCTCTCTCTCTCTCTCTCTCTCTCTCTCTCTCTCTCTCTCTCTCTCTCTCTCTCTCTCTCTCTCTCTCTCTCTCTCTCTTTCTCTCTCGCTCTCTCTCTCGCTCTCGCTCTCACTCTCACTCTCTCTCTCTCTCTCTCGCTCTCTCTCTCTCTCTCTCTCAACACAGCGTGTTGTTGTTGAACTATAACATTTAATTTCGCCGCAGGTGACGCATAATGGCTGAATGAATGAATGGTAACTTGTTTAAAATGACAAGATATATATATGGGTTCATTATTGGATTGATCATACGTGTACTAGTGTAGTATGAATGAACTCGACTTGACGTTGGAAACGGGGTAATGTTATGTCGAGACTCGAGTCAGTATTCGCTTGGTCAGCTGTCTGCTTGCTTTTTCATCAGATTGCAACGCCGCAACGCCGTTTATTGCTAGACGTTCACAGAAAGGTAGAGAAACTAACTGTGTTCTAATTCATGGCAATAACAAATGGGTCTCATTCCCAGTTATTCTGGAAGACTTATCTTGGAACCACTGAGACAGAATCAATGACAAGTTCACTCTGAGTCCTGAACGTGCTGGTAATATGTCTTAAGTGGCTGAAATGGTCGCACAAATTATATGATCTGATATCTGCTTGGAGAATGGCATTCTGTCTTAAACTCGAAATGCGCGTTCCCGTTCAGGTCATACAAAACAACGCTTCCAGAGCTCCTTATAAGGCAACTAGTGACGCAGCTGTGTGAAAATGGAATGGCGGAAGTGCTTTGCGAGTCTTGCGAGCCATCAAAACTAGATTAGATTAATGTATTGGCATCATATACAGCTCGTGGTACACCTGCCGCAGCGCGCGCGCACACACACACACGCACACGCAGTACTGTATATGAATGAATGAATGAAATATAATATATATAGCCTACGGCGGGCGTAATGAATGAACGCAGTATGGCTTATTATTCCATCATTAAGCCTATACTGTTCATTCGTAGGCGCACACAAGACTTGTTATGGAATATTAATGCAGTCTATTTCCACCGATAGCTTTAGTTCTTATTTATTTATACACTGTCATTTCAGTGTTGGTGTATAGGCTATATAGTGTATTTCAATATAAGTTTAATTGATTAATGATATATTCGAAGGAATGCAGGTTTATAGCTATATCAACCCCCTCCAATGTACAGTAAATGACCAAGTATGGTTTTGTCAATAATCCAATGTACAGTTTTGCTTGTACAGTGTAAGTCTATCCCCCACCCACCCCTCCTAACCAACCTCCTCCAACAGTTTCTACGTCAAATGTACTCTCTTTTCTGGACTCTTTTTGTATAACAAACAGTGGCGGCCGCTGTGAACTACATTTGGGTGGTCGCGAGTTCATTCATACTACACTAGTACACGTATCATCATCAATCCAATAATGAACACATATATATCTTGTCATTTTAAACAAGTTACCATTCATTCATTCAGCCATTATGCATCAGAAATGAACACGCTGTGTTGAGAGAGAGAGAGAGAGAGAGAGAGAGAGAGAGAGAGAGAGAGAG
The DNA here is from genome assembly GCF_963971535.1 of Notolepis coatsorum. Lineage (NCBI taxonomy): Eukaryota > Metazoa > Chordata > Actinopteri > Aulopiformes > Paralepididae > Notolepis > Notolepis coatsorum. Next base: position 94,331,838 of record NC_140166.1, read on the forward strand.
AGAGAGAGAGAGAGAGAGAGAGAGAGAGAGAGAGAGAGAGAGAGAGATAGAGAGAGAGAGAGAGAGAGAGAGAGAGAAAAAAATATATATATTTCTTCTTCTTCTCTCTTTTAACCAGGGAGGGCGGCGCTCTAGCGCCCCCATTGACCAGCCGCCACTGATCACAAACAGTACGGTATTTGCAAATCTGGTATGTCATAAATGTATAGATGTAGCAGTACTGTCTATCTGTGTCGTGTGTGTCATATATGTTATGATGAATTGAAAATGGGGGACCCTGATGTAAACAAGACGAAAGTCTTTCTCTTGTCTGCATCCCCTTAACAATTGTATGTAATTGAGCTGTACTGTACTGTACCCATTCTGCAATCTGTTAATAACGTTTTCAATCAATCAATCAATCAATCAAACAAAGGTCTGTCCCATTGTATACCAATCAATGGGATACATTGCATGTTGACCTGCATTCTTTCAAATGTATATAATGAATTATTAAAACAGATGTGTAACAAATAAGAAATACAAATTCCACAGAAGGCATTAAATAATTATTATTTTCAATCATTTCACAATAATTGCATAATTGTGTTTGAATATCTGAGTAATTAAAGTAATTATACATGTGTCCAAAATAGCTGGTTCAGATATGGTTAAGCAGCTGCCCTGTGATCAGATTAATCCATATTATTTATTTTTCCGACATCAAATGCGTAATTTCTTATCGTACAAATATTGTCATATTTATTTTAATTATGATTAAGTAATTAATTCCAAGGAGGCCTGTAGCGTTGACATGAAGGAATCACTATGAGAACACAGTCTGTCAAGTTAATACAATTTTTAATTAGTCAATCAATCATAAGACTGCTCCTCAGCACTCTTAAATCTGCTCTCAGCCACGATCAAATCTGATCTCAGGAAAATTTGGGGACTCCCGCTCCCAGCCCTAATATGTCTTAAATGGGCCAACATCTGGCTAAGACGACATTTTTAGTCGTAAATTCGTTCGAGAATGAGACCCATTCAGGTTGGTTCCACCTGTGAGATATGATTCCGAAAATAAAGAGGAAAAAATAAACAGAAAAATAAGTCAGATGATTGAGAGGGGCTGGCGTGAGCTGGGAAGTGTAGTTTTTTTTATCCGAAAGCCCAGGGTCTCTTCTCTCAAAAGACTACACTCAAGTTAGGTTGCGCCAAATCCTCACATCAATCCTCACCTTTTTCCGACTCGATGCCCTGAGATTTCTATAAACTAATATTTCACTAATAACAATTAAATTGGTAAACAAATGTACTGCTGAAAATTTACTATTTGACTGCTGTTTTGACTGGGTTAGGGTCTTTACTCTTTACATTTGAAAAATAAAATGTTAATCCATTAATTCATACATTCTGTAGAGACAGTTCTGTATCACATTAGCTCACGCTCAGCGTTTCATGCATATATCTCGCTTCAGCATATATACACTGAATAATTTCACAAATGTACCTTTAAATGCCAGCATTCATCTGGCCACACCCCCATCCGCTTACCTATATAAGCAGGGATGGTGCCACACACTCATCTCCTTCTCAAATTTCATCACAAGCAACGTGTTGCTCATATGCCCACTTGACGTAGAGAAAAATATTTGCTGGAAAAGCAATGTTTACGAGGAGAGGAAGAACAAGGAGATACGTTGACATCATATCTTTATTTTCTCTCTCACTATTTTCGAGAAAATACGGCGATGTTGTCTTTGTCACTGGAGTGTCTGGAAGATGGTGATCATTCTAAAACCCTCCACCGGTTTTCGTATTGGGAGCACGCCGCTGCATGCTTCTCAACTGCAGTTCCTTGTTGTGTTGGTTGGGGTGAAACCTTTCAGGCCACAGCTGAACTGTAGGACGCGCCGCTGTTGTGAGAAGCGGTGGGTTTCAGGTTGGGTGAGTACTGTTGCTGGCAGGCTTCACTTGTCTGTTAGTGCTATGGGGGCTAATTGACAATGTTTATGAAAACCGGCCCCAGGCTAGGGTCCTTTGTTCAGCCTCCTAGGCGACAGAAGACCTTGGTCTGAAGACCATTGTAGTTTTAACTAGTGGGCCGCGACCATTAACACTGGTGATCCCTGTGTTTTCTGGACGAGTGGGTATCTCTCTGTCACCGTGTAGCCCCTTCTTTCATATCCAAATGAGAGTATTCCTTCACGAGGAGATATGTGCATAAGATGTTCGATAGCGGAAGATCTATGTTCAAGTCAGCTACACAGGCCAGTTTGGTATTGTGCTGACTCCGTCGGGTGTTGGTAAAATCACCGTTGTAAAGCTGTGTTGACATCTTGTTTCTCTTTTCTCTTAAAAAGTGAGGAGGGTTTCAGAACGGCGGCCTGTCTGGGTGAGTGTTATATCATTGTGTACAAGTTCAGGTGATAGCTGCTTAGCTTACGGTTAGCCAGTCAGCTGTTAGCTGCGGCGTTAGCCTGCTGGGATCACTGCGTGGCCTACAGAGGTTGGGCCTACTGTTAGCCAGTCAGCTGTTAGCTGCGGCGCTAGCCTGTTGTGATCACTAGGAAACGTTAGCTTGCTGCTATCGGACAAGGCCAGCGCGGGGTAGCTCCGGCTACTCGCGCGCCGCCGCGAGCTCCCCTCTGGTCGCGTGCGCCGTTCGCTCGGCGTCTCGCGAGCAGGGGCAGTAGCGACCGACGGTTGGAGCGGCCGTTAGCTTAATGCTACTCTGTTGAACGTGCTTTGATTATAACATGTTTTACACTCTTGACTACGACGACGTCATCTTTGACAGGGGATGTTCGTCGACCCTGCCCTGAGCCAGGACGGCAAGGATTGCGTCAACAAAAGGGACCGTAGCGACGGGTGGAGCGGCGACGCTGCCCAGATCGAACAACACAGGATGGCTGTGTTTCTACGGTGTCTTGAGACTGCACTTCGCTGATCTACGCTCCGGGTAGGACAAAGGTTTGACCAGACCTTATACGCGTCATCCGGCTTTACCTTCTACATGTTTTGTAAATAACGCTGTTTTCCAAAAACGTGTGTTGCTGCAATGCATTTGGGATACGACGCAAGTTTTGTGTGAACTGTCTTGTCACTGGTAATTAGCTTCTCCGGGCAAATCGGGTTGTTGTTACAGATGTGAAAATGATCTGGTTGTTGTGTGAGAAACATCATGTGTGTTGTTATGTACCGTGTACTCACAACTAAGGTAACTAACCTATGAAGCTATGCTTAGTGACAAATGAGTGAAAGAATATTCTTTTCTCAGCCTGTGATGACAATGAACAGTGTGTTCACATATTAACAGGTTCCTGTTTTAACTGGCCGTATTAAGGGTAAAGTAGGAGGATTGTGTTTTTCCCCACGGTTCCCTGGGGACTTCTTCATCCTCCTATCAGACATGTTGTTGCACTACATTGTGTCTTTGTGTGGTAGGGATGCGATGTAACCCTTAGCTTGATTGCTGAGGTTGTGCTATGACTGCTGGAGAAACTTTATTTTCCTAAAAGAAAAGATTGTTTGGTCGCTGTCGTGTGTGCTTAGCAAGGCCTGTGGCCGATACTAATCGAGAATTATGTATTCTCTCATTATGAAAAAAGGCGTTCCTCTGTAGAGTGTTTTTGCCATTTTTTGTAGGTGATGATGGGTTGTGTGTGTCATGTGACCTGCAACTGGGTTGGACTGGCCACAGAAGCACATGTGTATGTTGGACCGGGGCTCTTAGAGAGCCCTCTCTATTCTGTGTTTTTTCCTTAGTAAAAATCAGATAGCAGGTTAGCTCATGCGCTGTGTGAAGCTGTCAAACGCTTCATAGAGCTGACTATGACTGTGTCATATTCTTTTTTTGTCATTACATCGTATCATGGGTGTGGGGTCGTAAAGGGGTGAACTGGTAACCTTTCCTCTCCCCCTTGTTTCTGTTGGTCAGGGGTACACCCCCTGTCCTTCAAGGTTCCTGTCACGTTGCGGTTCGGCACGTTACGGGGTGGGGGGGAGTTTCCTGGTCCCACGGCCTGGAATATTGGGCGTGTGCACCGCAGAAATTCCCCCGCCATAGAGTACGTCACCGTGCGCGTCTCTGTTGGTAGGACTTCCGTGTGCTGTTCAGGTCCATGTGATGGATCTGTTTCGGGGCGGGTGGTCAGGGCTCCTCCTCACCAAGCGCCTATTCGGGCCTTCTGTGAGTTCGGACTCCTCCTTCCATGTGAGGGAGCCTCCATCAGAGTACAGAGCCTTCCTCCTCAGATTGTCAAAGTGAGTGGACCCTCTAGAAGGTGTCCTATTCTATTGTGTATGTATTCGATTCAATTCGATTATTGAGTGTGTATGGGTTCAGTGCCTCTTCCCCGGAGAGCCCTAAAAAACAATTTTTTACATGGCTCAAGGTGCAATATATTCTTTTCAATCTGTACAGCTCGCGTGGGAAGTCTCTCTGGGGATTCCCGTCTCCTTCCTATGGGAGGGTGGTGGGATGTAAAAATGTGAAAAATGTTTACCCCCGGCTGTGTAGACTGGGATACATACTGTTGGTGCTTCCTTCTTTTCTATTAAAAAAATAGTTGGAGTTAGGAAGTGTCACACCCCTCTTGTCGTTCCCCTGGGCGCCTTGGGGATTCAATGACAGGTCTAAATAGCCTGTTCATTGATGTGGTTGTGTCCCGACGCACGTATAGTGCTAGCTCGCTATAAACAGGCGACTGACTGGCACGCCTTGGTTGCTTGAGGTTAAAACGGCGTTTTTATAGAGCAACTGAGATGGAGGTTTTTCCTCTTCCGACGACCACATCCCACGACCTGGGTTGGTTATCGGCGGATTCTCGTTCATGTCTGGGGGATGATGACGGAATGGATCTGAACATATGTAGAGGGGTCTCACGCCCTGGGGGTGGGCCACCGGGCGCGGTTCGCCCGAACGTCTGGGTGGCGCCTTCTTTTCATGTTAAGACCAACACGCATATCTGTCCTTTCTCCTGGAGTAGGCATGTCGGCGTGGTTAGGGCACGGGACTGGTTCTGGTCACGCTGGTCCGGATCAGTTGAACCCGTTGTCCGCCGGGGATGCAGATCTGCTGTTCTGGTACCCTGAGGGACTTGGGCTTTTTTCAGGGGGGAAAATGCCAGGTCGGTCCGGGTGTCACAGGGTTAAGCACTATGGAGACCCTGGTTGGGTACGTTTTTACTCAGCACTGTCGTAATGGCTTACGGCCGTGCCAACCTGTACACGCTCGATCTCGTCGGATCTCGGCCGTTACACAGGTTGGTCCTGGTTAGTACTTGGTTGGGAGACCTGGGAATACCAAGTACGGTGTGCTTAGGGGCTGGTTCTCCATTCTTTTTCGCTCCTCTCTCACGCATGGCGAAGAGGGGCCTGTTGGGGTGGTCTTTGACCTCCTCTGGTGACCCTGTGCTTCCCGTATCGCCAGGCCCGGTCCGAAGTAATGTTTCGTCGACCCGTAGGCCTGGGTTAACCCTTTTTTGAAAACTGAAACACTTGTACTGCGGTATAGCCGGTGTATGCCCGCAGGTGTGTTTTGGAGTTTTTTCTTGAGGGGTTATAGGAACAACCACCGCATTGGGTAACGCCAAGGTGGTTGATTCCCTGGTGTGTTGGAGCAGTGTCAACTCCCGGGTTCACCGTTTGAGGGTGCCCCTGCACGTTCATGACGTCTGCCAATCGTGTCAGCCTTCTCTGCCTCAACCCCTCTGGGTGGGGTTTTTTAAATGGAGGCTTGGTCATGCAACACCGCCAGCTTACGCTCCTTCCGCCGGGGCGGCTGTGTTCAGCTGTCCCCTCTGGCGCCTGTCTCGTCCGCAGTCTCCAGGCTAGGGTTAATAGCCTGTTGCCTGGTTTTTCCCCGGTGCGCTGCCTGCTTCCGTTGGTTAACCTTTTTTGTGTGCTTACGGCCATGCTGACTGCCTGTTCTGCAGGGTCAGTGTGCCAGGCGGTGTACTATTGGGGGGACAGGGCCCGCTCAGCTGAGGGGCCTTTGTCCGAATACGCTGGCGATGTGGGGGGCGGGGTCACTAAGTGCCCACCTGGTGGGGTCTTGATGCTGGCATCATGGACTTCTCCGGGCCCCCGTTCCAGGGGGTCCAGTCTCTTTGGTGGGTCTGGGTCTTCCTTCACGCTCCGCTGCTACGGCCTTGCCACGGGGTTGGGTTTACCCTTGACCCCGTGATTCTGGGGGCAGTAACGAGGTTTATCCCTCCGTTCGTTCCCGGGTGGCATGCGGGTTGTGCGTGTGTGTAGTCGTGGGGTCAAGCCACGGTCTGCTCACCCTGTGCGTTGAGTTGCTTGAGTGCCTCTTCGCACGGTCGGGTCCGTCGCCCTCCCGTGAAGCCACCAATAGGGGGGGTGCCCTCCATTAGGGTGGGTCGGGGGGGCTCGGCCCTCCCTGATCTGATGGTTGTGGGGGGCCTCAGCAGGGTACATTTGTCGAGCTTCTAGCTCCCGCTCAGCTCCTATTATGCATGAAACGCTGAGCGTGAGCTAGTGTGATACAGAACGTTAGGTTATGACTATAACCAAGTTCTGTTAACACTTAGTGAACGCTCAGCGTCTAGACGCCGCTGCGGCCCTTGATTTTTCATTGTGGTGAAATTTGTTGGGAAGGAGATGAGTGTGTGGCACCATCCCTGCTTATATAGGTAAGCGGATGGGGGTGTGGCCAGATTAATGCTGGCATTTAAAGGTACATTTGTGAAATTATTCAGTGTATATATGCTGAAGCGAGATATATGCATGAAACGCTGAGCGTTCACTAAGTGTTAACAGAACTTGGTTATAGTCATAACCTAACGATTTATGGCGTGATGTCATTCTCGTACCGGTACCGGACCGCTCTGGCTTAAGAGGTTAAAGATGCTATAGATAACGTTTTATATTGAGTAATTGTGACTCAGTCTAATGGTAAATGGCTGCATTTTTATATAGCGCTTTTATCCTAATATTTTACCCATTCACTCACACATTCACACACCAACTGCGGAGGCAACCATGCAAGGTGCCAACCTGCTCATTGTGAGCAATTAGGGGTTAAGTGTCTTGCTCAAGGACACATCGACACGCTGCCCGGGAGGAGCGGGAAACGAACCGGGAACCTCCGGATTGCCAGACGACTGCTCTACCTCCCGAGCAATGCGCTTTGAGTGACAGTCACCCACCTGCACTGGCAGATAACTTTTGGGGGAGAGAGAGATAGAGAGGGATAGAGAGGGATAGAGAGAGAGGAGAGATCGCTCCGTATGAGCCTCTCTCCCTCTCTCTATCTGTTTTCTCTCTCTCTCTCACTGGAAAAGGCCATTTATAAGATAGTTCCCCTTTAAAATCTGAAAATGATCTGCACATTAAAAATAGAACCACAGGTTCCATTTAAATTAGACTCATTGATCACATGCTCTTAAAAACTGAATAATTCTCCTCCTCAGTCCTCGGTTAACTGGGCCTATTTTTACCCCTCTGAAAATAATGTTGGATCATCCTTCATTAACATTACTGTCTTCTGAATGGCCGTAATAGGCTCATTTTCTACAGTACTAAGGCTACAGTAGCAAGTGGTACCAGTGGGATCATATGAAACATTGAGAGGAATCCACAGACACCAAACAGGAATGATACCAAGATATATTACTGGTGACAGATATGATGATAATAATAATAATAATAATAATAATAATAATAATAATAATAATAATAATAATAATAATAATAATAATAATAATAATAATAATAATAATAATAATAATAATAATAATAATAATAATAATAATAATAATAATAATAATAATAATAATAATAATAATAATAATAATAATAATAATAATAATAATAATAATAATAATAATAATAATACTAATTATAATTATAATTATAATAATCATAATCATAATAATAATAATAATAATAATAATAATAATAATAATAATAATAATAATAATAATAATAATAATAATAATAATAATAATAATAATAATAATAATAATAATAATAATAATAATAATAATAATATAATAATAATAACTTTATTTGTATAGCACCTTTCATACAAGAATTGCAGCTCAAAGTGCTTCACAGCAGTAAAAAAAAAAAAGACAGGCATAAAATAAGCATAAAAAGAGCATAAAATGGATAGCAGCAAAATAGACAAAGTCAAGGTAAGGCATAGGGGAGAACGGGGGACATTGTCACAATGTAAACATCCATAGTTTAGATTGTTGTTAGCTAGCTAACTAGTTGTTAGATGCAGACCAGGCTGCAGAAACAAATTAGTGGGGGGGCATAAAATGTTCTCGGGGGGGCACAATGGTTTTTCAACACAGGTTCCTTTTTATACGTTTCAGCTGGGACAGCGGTGCTGTGGCTTGCTTGGCGCTGCCCACCGTGCTGAACGTTAGGTTATGACTATAACCAAGTTCTGTTAACACTTAGTGAACGCTCAGCGTTTCATGCATATATCTCACTTCAGCATATATACACTGAATAATTTCACAAATGTACCTTTAAATGCCAGCATTCATCTGGCCACACCCCCATCCGCTTACCTATATAAGCAGGGATGGTGCCACACACTCATCTCCTTCCCAACAAATTTCACCTCAATGAAAAATCAAGGGCCTGCAGCAGCGTCTAGACGCTGAGCGTTCACTAAGTGTTAACAGAACTTGGTTATAGTCATAACCTAACGTTCTGTATCACACTTAGCTCACGCTCAGCGTTTCATGCATAATAGGAGCTGAGCGGGAGCTAGAAGCTCGACAAATGTACCCTGCTGAGGCCCCCCACAACCATCAGACCAGGGAGGGCCGAGCCCCCCCGACCCACCCTAATGGAGGGCACCCCCCCTATTGGTGGCTTCACGGGAGGGCGACGGACCCGACCGTGCGAAGAGGCACTCAAGCAACTCAACGCACAGGGTGATCAGACCGTTGCTTGACCCCACGACTACACACACGCACAACCCACATGCCACCCGGGAATGAACGGAGGGAAACAACCTCGTTACTGCCCCCAGAATCACGGGGTCAAGGGCAAACCCAACCCCGTGGCAAGGCCGTAGCAGCGGAGCGCGAAGGAAGACCCAGACCAACCAAGGGACTGGACCCCCTGGAACGGGGGCCCGGAGAAGTCCATGATGCCAGCATCAAGACCCCACCAGGTGGGCACGTAGTGCCCCACCCCCCACATCGCCAGCGTATTCGGACAAAGGCCCCTCAGCCGAGCAGGCCCTGTCCCCCCAATAGTACACCGCCTGGCACACTGACCCTGCAACAGGCAGTCAGCATGGCCGTAAGCACACAAAAAAGGTTAACCAACGGAATCAGGCAGCGCACCGGGGAAAAACCAGGCAACAGGCTATTAACCCTAGCCTGGAGACTGCGGATGAGACAGGCGCCAGAGGGGACAGCTGAACACAGCCGCCCCGGCGGAAGGAGCGTAAGCTGGCGGTGTTGCATGACCAAGCCTCCATTTAAAAACCCCCACCCAGAGGGGTTGAGGCAGAGAAGGCTGACACGATTGGCAGACGTCATGAACATGCAGGGGCACCCTCAAACGATGAACCCGGGAGTTGACACTGCTCCAACACACCAGGGAATCAACCACCTTGGTGTTACCCAATGCAGTGGTTGTTCCTATAACCCCTCAAGAAAAAAACTCCAAAACACACCTGCGGGTATACACCGGCTATACCGCAGTACAAGTGTTTCAGTTTTCAAAAAAGGGTTAACCCAGGCCTACGGGTCGACGAAACATTACTTCGGACCGGGCCTGGCGATACGGGAAGCACAGGGTCACCAGAGGAGGTCAAAGACCACCCCAACAGGCCCCTCTTCGCCATGCGTGAGAGAGGAGCGAAAAAGAATGGAGAACCAGCCCCTAAGCACACCGTACTTGGTATTCCCAGGCGGTCTCCCAACCAAGTATTAACCAGGACCAACCTGTGTAGCAGCCGAGATCCGCCGAGATCGAGCGTGTACAGGTTGGCATGGCCGTAAGCCATTACGACAGTGCTGAGTAAAAAACGTACCCAACCAGGGTCTCCATAGCGCTTAACCCTGTGACACCCGGACCGACCTGGCATTTTTCCCCCTGAAAAAAGCCCAAGTCCCTCAGGGTACCAGAACAGCAGATCTGCATCCCCGGCGGACAACGGGTTCAACTGATCCGGACCAGCGTGACCAGAACCAGTCCCGTGCCCTAACCACGCCGACATGCCTACTCCAGGAGAAAGGGCAGATATGCGTGTCGATCTTAACATGAAAAGAAGGCGCCACCCAGACGTTCGGGCGATCCGCGCCTGGTGGCCCACCCCCAGGGCGTGAGACCCCTCTACATATGTTCAGATCCATTCCGTCATCATCCCCCAGACATGAACGAGAATCCGCCGATAACCAACCCAGGTCGTGGGATGTGGTCGTCGGAAGAGGAAAAACCCCCATCTCAGTTGCTTTATAAAAACGCTGTTTTAACCTCAAGCAACCAAGGCATGTCAGTCAATCGCCTGTTTACAGCGAGCTAGCACTATACGTGCGTCGGGACACACCCCCATCAATGAACAGGCTATTTAGACCTGTCATTGAATCCCCAAGGCGCCATGGGGAACGACAAGAGGGGTGTGACACTTCCTAACTCCAACACTTTTTGAATAGAAAAGAAGGAAGCACCAACAGTATGTATCCCAGTCTACACAGCCGGGGGTAAAAAAATGTCACATTTTTACATCCCACCACCCTCCCATAGGAAGGAGACGGGGATCCCCAGAGAGACTTCCCACGCGAGCTGTACAGATTGAAAAGAATATATTGCACCTTGAGCCATGTAAAAAATTGGTTTTAGGGCTCTCCGGGGAAGAGGCACTGAACCCATACACACTCAATAATCGAATTGAATCGAATACATACACAATAGAATAGGACACCTTCTAGAGCAGTGATTCCCAACCTGGGGTCCGCGGACCCCCTGGGGGTCCGCCAGGGGGCGCAGGGGGTCCGCCAGACCACAGATGATTTTTTTTTTTTTTTTTTTTTTTTTTTTTTTATATTTTTATCATCAGAAGCATGAATAGTCTCTCCACTACAATAAAAAATAAAGATAAATAAATAAACATCTAGACATGATTTTTGAACGTTAACAGTAGGCTACCGGGTAGCCGCTAAAACGCGAATCAGTTGACTGTATCACTTTCTGTAGCTATAGTAAGGGCATTTTATCAGATATTTGACCGATCTGCAAACTAAATCCTTACCAACCAATTTCTTCACTAATGTGTTTGTAAAGGTGTGTAGTAAGATGTATTAAAAAGTTGAAGTTCAAATCCTGTATGTTTTTTCGTAACAACTACTCAAAGTTGAGGTACCGAATACCGATTTTCGAACAATCTAAAATGTTCAGTTTGGCCTTGGGTAACTTGTGAGGGGTCAAACTATGGGGTTTTCATGATTCTGAGTTGATTGCAATAATTTATTTTTCACTAAAATCATTCCTTTGTGGAAAAATGGCTATGCCCACCTTTCCCGCTCGGCCCCCCACCCCCCCACAATGCCTTTCCACTGCTAGCATAAAAATTGTTTGATTACTTTACTATTTGCCCTTTTAGGACTTATAATAATATATTATTATTATTATTATTATTATAGTTGGTTGGCATTCAGAGTGAGGAAGTTTAGAGTTAACATGCTGAAGCCATTTGCAACCTTCATTTGATCATGGACAGACTGCTTTTTACGCCTGATATGTAAGTATCTACATTTTTTACTTGAAATATTTCATGTCACTACTTTGGTAATGAAATGTAACATACTGTACAAGTTGTCAACTTTGCTTACTTGTTAGCTGTGTAACAGTAGGCGCAATAATATGGTTAGCTAGCTAACGTTAAATCCATGATGTATTACTCCATGATTAGTTGTCAACTTTTCTTACTTGTTAGCTATGTAACATTAGGCGCAACAACATGGTTATCTAGCTAACGTGAAATCCATGATGTATTACTCCATGATTGTATCCAACTACCATGATGTATTACACACCTCAAACTGAATCTTATGATAATTTTATTTTCTTGAATGCTAGCTTTCTGGCCCATTAGGTTACAGTGGTGTATTGTCTGACAGGATCTTTTGTGTTTAACGTTACTGTGAAGCAGATCTTCTATTTTCCTTTGCAATAATATCTATTACAATGTTAATCATCTACTGTACATGATATTGTCTTTAATGTCACAAAATAATGATATTATGACTGAATAATACAATGTTTATTCTACTTTGTAGGACATATTAGTCTAGCTGCAGTATGGATGGACTCGACTCCACCTTTGCTAAATTGTTTCATCTGAGAAAGCCCGGAGACACCAGCTCAGAGGCTGATACAGCCAACTCCTAAAGGCTACCCTACTTTTTTGGAACAAGCACAAGTAGTTGAAAATGCTAAGATTTTGGAGCGTTTGAAGGAGGCTCAGAACATAGGAAGACTCAGGTACCACAAAAAGTGTAAAGATGATTTATACAACAGATTTGTTGAAGTCACCAAGAACTCAGGCCAAACATTAAAGGCAGAGAAAGAGTCAGCAAAGAAGAGAAGATGCACTTGCTCTGACTTCAGTGCAGCTTCTGCATGCAGTTCTACAAGTTCATGGTCCATTCAGCTTCTGTACAAGAATGTATGCATTCTTTGCAACCAACCTGCATAGATCTACAAAACTTCCAGAGGAAGCTAGAAAGAGATACAGAGTGCCAGATAATTTGACTGCCGATAGACTGAAGGCAAGCTTGCGGAAGACAGCACAGAGTCGCGGGGATGACTGGGGCACTGAAGTTGTTGGACGTCTGGAAGGGATCAATGACCTTGTGGCAGAAGAAACCCTGTACCATTTGCGCTGCAAAACTCTTTTTGAGACAGGTGGCCATTACTCCAAGACTGAAGATAGAGGACAAAGGAAGAAATTGATGAGGAACGAGAGGCTGTTTTTGTTGAATTCTGTGATTGGTTAGACTCAGAACGCGAGCATGGGGTGATGACTCTTGACCAAGTCCACAAAAAGCTACAGCAGTTTGATCTGTAACCAGATAAGAGCCTCTATTCAAAGTATTGGCTAAAGAAGAAACTCCAAGATAAATTCCATGACACCTTGTATTTCACATCACAGGAGAGAAGGGCAGATGTGCTCTGCCTCAAAGATGACACAGACAACATTCTGTGAGAGCATCATGCTAATCTTGAGCATGGAGATGAGAAGACTCAGATCATAAAGACTGCACTAAAGTTTGTATGCAACGACATCGCCATGGTCGATCTAGACCCAAAGTCATATCCCACAGCACACAGTATGACTGACATCCTGTCATAGTCACGGCGAGAGCCTTCCTCACCCCTCATCCTCTCACACCCTTGTATGGGCAGCATCCGACCCCAGGATTCCCACGCTGCCAGTGGGACACTAATTGACACAGCTGTGATGGATTCCCTCGTCAGCGAACTACTACTTCAGCCCACGGATCCTGCTCTACCCTCGTCACAGTGTTAACCTAACTTCCTAGGTACGACAACAAACCCTAGCCTTGCTACTCTATCCTTGTTGAAATAACTTGTCCTAATCTTGTTCTCTCTGTGCCCAGGACCACCGCTCTGGTACACCTCCCACCTGGACACCCTGTGCTGCACAAGGAGTGCACCTGCTCTCGTCCATTGCACATTCTTGTACCTGTTGCACATTCTGATGTTGTAACCCTGTCTGCTTGGGGGTAAACATTAAAGCCAACCTAAAACGCTCCATTCTGTCTCCACCTGTGTTCTGCTATTGGGCTCCGCCAACCCTTGCCCTAACACATCCAGAGTCAGATGTTCCTGAGGCCAATAGTGAAGACCGACGAAGAGTAGCCATTTGGGGGCAGAACTTCATAAAGGCCTGTCGGCCTCGATCAGGAGTTTTGCCATAGATGGGGCTTGCCATACAACTTGATCATAGATTTGGGTCAAAATGGATGCTCAACAAGTTACACCAGCTGGGATACACAGAGTCGTATTCCGAGACACAAAACTACAAATACTGCTTCCTTAATGACAGGAATGGAGATGGCATCCAAGATACTTCTGATACTCTTTATACCATTGTGGAAGAAACTGATGCGCAGATCGATGATGAGGTTGCGGTTGACCTTGAGGATCTATCATTTACGATAGCCAGTGGAAGTGAAACTAGCCATCACAATCGGGTGGTCATGGAGGTTGGGGAAACAACCAATGTATTCACTCAGTTTGTCAGACAATATAGATTTAAGAATTGTCTCTATTCAGGGAAACATTCCTTTCCATTCAGTGGGTTGGATCAAAGTCACCTCTCCGGCACCATCTTTGCCAGATCCCCAGACGACAGCAGCTGTGAGTGAAGTTGAAGGCACTTGACAGAGCTAAGATCCTGAGAGGAGCTGAAGTGAAGATTCTTCCATTCACCAACAGAACAAGGACAGGGATAAACACCATCACATTTCTTCCCATTACTGAGCTCGCCTCTTCCGTGACACAAGACCAGCTACTCCTCACTCTGGGCGATACACTCTGGTCAGCAGAGTATGTCTCTGAACCCCAGTGACTATGGATGGACATTAGGTGTACATGGCTATGAGCCAGTCCCAACACTAGACCCCATGGCTCCTGAGGAGCTACTGCAGTTCACAAGCTGCAACTGTAACTGAGATTGCAGCAACCGGCGGTGCAGCTGCAAGAGGAATGGCGTTAAGTGCATCTCAGCATGTGGAGTCTGTAAAGGAATTGCATGCAAGAATTGTGGTCATGATGGTGGTGAGTCTGGAGAAGACTCAGAGATTGACTCCTGAAGTGATCAGCACTTGTAACTACTTGTAACTACAAATAAAGCTACTTTCGAATTTAAATATAAGAGTGGGCGTGGCCTTTTTTCAACCAAGGAATGATTTTAATGAAAAATAAATTATTGCAATCAACTCAGAATCATGAAAAAACCCTAGTTTGACCCCTCACAAATTACCCAAGGCCAAACAGAACATTTTAGATTTTTCGAAAATCGGTATTCGGTACCTCGACTTTGAGCAGTTGTTACGAAAAAACATACAGGATTTGAACTTCAACTTTTTAATACATCTTACTACACACCTTTACAAACACATTAGTGAAGAAATTGATTGGTAAGGATTTAGTTTGCAGATTTCCATATATTTCCCTTACTACTAGCCTAGCACGCTAGTTAACTTTCTCGGCTCGTCTGCAGTCAGCCGCCAGAGGCGAAAATGTGTGACAAACGAAAAGGAGATGACGGCAGCTCATCTGCAAAAAAAGTTAGGACCTACAGCAATCGCGAAAATTACGTCACCATGGGCTTCACTGAGGGACCAGACAAACGACCTGAGTGTGTGATTTGTGGAGAAAAGTTGGCAAACTCGAGCCTGAAGCCCAGCAAGCTGAAGAGACATCAGGCATCTAAGCACCCAGAAACCGTTGGGAAGGATCCGGACTTTTTTCGGAAGAAAGAACAGTCTCTCAAGGCGAACAAGCCTGTTGACGTTAGAGTAGCGTGGAGCAGGGGTGGCAGTGATTTACAGAAGGCTACCGAAGCCTCCTTTGAGTGTTCGCTTTTAATTGCAAAAGCAAAGAAACCGCACAATATTGGCGAGCAGCTCATCAAACCAGCCTGCATCAAAATGGTTTAGAAACTGTGCGGCCCACAGGTGGCGGATAAACTAAAATCAGTACCACTCTCGAACAATGTAGTGAAAGACCGAATTGATAAGATGTCAAGTGATTGCGAGCAGCAGCTGTCAGAAAAGCTTAGAAAGGGTCCATTTGCCATACAACTTGATGAAACTACAACTGTCGCAGACGAGGCTGTGCTCATCGTTTATGTGCAATATATCGAAAATGAGGATCTGAAGCAGGACATTCTCATGTCAGTCAACCTTACTACCACCACTCGAGGTGAGGATATTTTTACTGCAGTGGATTCTTACTTCATTCAACATAAATGCAAACCGTTCACCATTAGGGCCTGATTTGAGAGGATGAATACAGGATTTGAATATTGGCCAACATTTTGAAATACATATGGTGCAAGATTAGATTTGTTGATTGAAGGCACAAGTCAAAGAAGCATAGTGGGTCTAATTATGATGCATATGCCTGTGTATAAGCAGTTTGTTATTAAAATGACAAAAAAAAAGTATTAAACCCAGCTAGGACAGATTCTCTCTGCTACTGATTGGAATTTCCTGTCTCATATTTAGTTTAATTTGTTGCATTGATTTGTTCCATAAATGCAAACCGTTCACCATTAGGGACTGATTTGAGAGGATGAATACAGGATTTGAATATTGGCCAAACATTTTGAAATGCATATGGTGCAAGATGAGATTTGTTGATTGAAGGCACAAGTTAAAGAAGCATAGTGGGTCTAATTGTGATGCATATGCCTGTGTATAGGCAGTTTGTTATTAAAATGACAAAAAAAAGGTATTAAACCCAGCTAGGACAGATTCTCTCTGCTACTGATTGGAATTTCCTGTCTCATATTTAGTTTAATTTGTTGCATTGATTTGTTCCATAAATGCAAACCGTTCACCATTAGGGCCTGATTTGAGAGGATGAATACAGCATTTGAATATTGGCCAAACATTTTGAAATGCATATGGTGCAAGATGAGATTTGTTGATTGAAGGCACAAGTCAAAGAAGCATAGTGGGTCTAATTGTGATGCATATGCCTGTGTATAAGCAGTTTGTTATTAAAATGAAAAAAAAAAAAAATGTATGGTATCTTATTAGGAGGGGGTCCGCGAATTTCATCAGAGATGTTTGGGGGTCCCTGGGGGGAAAAAGGTTGGGAACCACTGTTCTAGAGGGTCCACTCACTTTGACAATCTGAGGAGGAAGGCTCTGTACTCTGATGGAGGCTCCCTCACATGGAAGGAGGAGTCCGAACTCACAGAAGGCCCGAATAGGCGCTTGGTGAGGAGGAGCCCTGACCACCCCCCCGAAACAGATCCATCACATGGACCTGAACAGCACACGGAAGTCCTACCAACAGAGACGCGCACGGTGACGTACTCTATGGCGGGGGAATTTCTGCGGTGCACACGCCCAATATTCCAGGCCGTGGGACCAGGAAACTCCCTCCCCCCCCCCCCCCCCCCCACCCTGTAACGTGCCGAACCGCAACGTGACAGGAACCTTGAAGGACAGGGGGTGTACCCCTGACCGACAGAAACAAGGGGAAGAGGAAAGGTTACCAGTTGACAAAAAGAGAATATGACACAGTCATAGTCAGCTCTATGAAGCGTTTGACAGCTTCACACAGCGCA
This sequence comes from Notolepis coatsorum, assembly GCF_963971535.1. Classification (NCBI taxonomy): domain Eukaryota; kingdom Metazoa; phylum Chordata; class Actinopteri; order Aulopiformes; family Paralepididae; genus Notolepis; species Notolepis coatsorum. The sequence goes on from NC_140166.1 coordinate 94,349,152, forward strand.
CGAGCTAACCTGCTATCTGATTTTTACTAAGGAAAAAACACAGAATAGAGAGGGCTCTCTAAGAGCCCCGGTCCAACATACACATGTGCTTCTGTGGCCAGTCCAACCCAGTTGTAGGTCACATGACACACACAACCCATCATCACCTACAAAAAATGGCAAAAACACTCTACAGAGGAACGCCGTTTTTCATAATGAGAGAATACATAATTCTCGATTAGTATCGGCCACAGGCCTTGCTAAGCACACACGACAGCGACCAAACAATCTTTTCTTTTAGGAAAATAAAGTTTCTCCAGCAGTTTTAGCACAACCTCAGCAATCAAGCTAAGGGTTACATCGCATCCCTACCACACAAAAGACTCAATGTAGTGCAACAACATGTCTGATAGGAGGATGAAAAAGTCCCAGGGAACCGGGGGGAAAACACAATCCTCCTGCTTTACCCTTAATACGGCCAGTTAAAACAGGAAAACCTGTTAATATGTGAACACACTGTTCATTGTCATCACAGGCTGAGAAAAGAAAAATCTTTACTCATTTGTCACTAAGCATAGCTTCATAGGTTAGTTACCCCTTAGTTGTGAGTACACGGTACATAACAACACACATGATGTTTCTCACACAACAACCAGATCATTTTCACATCTGTAACAACAACCCGATTTGCCCGGAGAAGCTATTTACCAGTGACAAGACAGTTCACACAAAACTTGCGTCGTATCCCAAATGTATTGCAGCAACACACGTTTTCTTACTGCACCTGGTATTCCCAGGTGGTCTCCCATCCAAGTACTAACCCGGGCCGAACCTGTTTAGCTTCCGAGATTGGGCGTGTTCAGGTTAGTATGGCAGTAATGGAAAACAGCGTTATTTACAAAACATATAGAAGGTAAAGCCAGAAAGACGCGTATAAGGTCTGGCCAAACCTTGTCCTACCCGGAGTGTAGATCAGCGAAGTGCAGTCTCAAGACACCGTAGAAACACAGCCATCCTGTGTTGTTCGATCTGAGCAGCGTCGCCGCTCTACCCGTCGCAACGGTCCCTTTGTTGACGCAATCCTTGCCGTCCTGGCTCAGGGCAGGATCGACGAACATCTCCTGTCAAAGATGACGTCGTAGTCAAGAGTGTAAAACATGTTATAATCAAAGCACGTTCAACAGAGTAGCATTAAGCTAACGGCCGCTCCAACCGTCGGTAGCTACTGCCCCTGCTCGCGAGACGCCGAGCGAACGGCGCACGCGACCAGAGGGGAGCTCACGGCAGCGCGCGAGTAGCCGGAGCTACCTCGCGCTGGCCTTGTCCGATAGCAGCAAGCTAACGTTTCCTAGTGATCACAACAGGCTAGCGCCGCAGCTAACAGCTGACTGGCTAACAGTAGGCCCAACCTCTGTAGGCCACGCAGTGATCCCAGCAGGCTAACGCCGCAGCTAACAGCTGACTGGCTAACCGTAAGCTAAGCAGCTATCACCTGAACTTGTACACAATGATATAACACTCACCCAGACAGGCCGCCGTTCTGAAACTCTCCTCACTTTTTAAGAGAAAAGAGAAACAAGATGTCAACACAGCTTTACAACGGTGATTTTACCAACACCCGACGGAATCAGCACAATACCAAACTGGCCTGTGTAGCTGACTTGAACATAGATCTTCCGCTATCGAACATCTTATGCACATATCTCCTCGTGAAGGAATACTCTCATTTGGATATGAAAGATGGGGCTTAACACGGGACAGAGAGATACCCACTCGTCCAGAAAACACAGGGATCACCAGTGTTAATGGTCGCGGCCCACTAGTTAAAACTACAATGGTCTTCAGACCAAGGTCTTCTGTCGCCTAGGCGGCTGAACAAAGGACCCTAGCCTGGGGCCGGTTTTCATAAACATTGTCAATTAGCCCCCATAGCACTAACAGACAAGTGAAGCCTGCCAGCAACAGTACTCACCCAACCTGAAACCCACCGCTCCTCACAACAGCGGCGCGTCACACAGTTCAGCTGTGGCCTGAAAGGTTTCACCCCAACCAACACAGCAAGGAACTGCAGTTGAGAAGCATGCAGCGGCATGCTCCCAATACAAAAACCGGTGGAGGGTTTTAGAATGATCACCATCTTCCAGACACTCCAGTGACGAAGACAACATCGCCGTATTTTCTCGAAAATAGTGAGAGAGAAAATAAAGATATGATGTCAACGTATCTCCTTGTTCTTCCTCTCCTCGTAAACATTGCTTTTCCAGCCAATATTTTTCTCCACGTCAAGTGGGCATATGAGCAACACGTTGCTTGTGATGAAATTTGAGAAGGAGATGAGTGTGTGGCACCATCCCTGCTTATATAGGTAAGCGGATGGGGAGTGTGGCCAGATGAATGCTGGCATTTAAAGGTACATTTGTGAAATTATTCAGTGTATATATGCTGAAGTGAGATATATGCATGAAATGCTGAGCGTGAGCTAAGTGTGATACAGAACTAAACAGCAGAGAGGCAATTGAAAAATCGAATTTCTCTCTATCTTAAGAACATTCACTTATACAAAAACAGACTGAACGGATATATATATAACAGACCTGCTGGGGCAGCGGACTGAGAGCAGGGGACACAAACAGGCTGGATAAGATGGTCAGGAAGGCCAGTAGCGTGGTTGGGGTGGAGGCGCTGGACTCTAGCGAGAGTGGCGGAGAGGAGGAACCTTGCTAAACTCCAGGCCATCAGGGAAAACCCCTCCCACCCACTATACACAGACTTGGCTGACAGGAGGAGCATGTTCAGTGCCAGGCTCACACTACCTAAATGCAGCACTGAACGGCACAAGAGGTCCTTCATTCCGACATCCATCAGACTATACAATGCATCACTGTGCCTCACTGCATCACTGAGCACAGAGTGACAGTTACCATCTTCCTGGACTCTTACTTTTTAAACAGCACTGTGCAATATTACACCTACTGTAGACTTCAGTATATTTTTACTGTATTTATTTACTGTATCTTTTATTCAATTTTTATTCTATTTCATTTTATTCTATTCTTAGGCCATTTATTTAGTTATTCTTATTCGTAACTTGTTCTGTCTAAATGTTTAATGTTGAGTGATTTGCAGTGTCAAATTTCCCTCATGATAATACATTTCTATTCTATTCTATATCTTCTCCATTTATTCAACACTTCTGAATTCACTGACAAACTGAACTGACAAAAATAAGGTGCATAAAAAAGCTAACAAAATTCCTCCACAGGCTACTCACCATCATTAGTAGAGTGGCAAGCGGCGTTTGGGGACAGAGTGAAATTGTGAGAACTGGGGTCTGGAGCACAGCCCAATTGCTGAATACACGAGAAGAGATAGGAGCGGTTTCAAGGGTGTTTAATGTCAATTGAGCAACACAGGAATTGGGGGGAAATAGAACGGGGTTATGTTCTGTCTTGTGGCTGCCGCGGCGGCAGTGAGCGAGCAAGCGGTCCTGGTGCTTGTCTTGGGAGCTGCTGGGTTGCAGCGGGAGAACAAGTGTTCCTCTTCGGGAACAGGTGACGTCCAGGCAGGGACGGCGGTCCTTTGGGGCACAGGAGAGAAACGGGTTAGAGTAAGCAAACACACGGTATCTAGCAGCAGAGCTTTTGGCAGGGACGTCGTACCTGGGCAGTGGTAATTAATACCACGACAGCTTCTGGTCAGCGTCGAGGTGTAAAAATAGTCCCCCCATCAGGGAAGGATTGAGTGCAGCTGTGGAGAGTGGGGTGCTTGACCACGTGTGAATTAGGGGGATGGAATACAGCTGGGCGTATGAGGGTGAAGGAAGGGGTGACTGGAGAAAGAGAGGATGAGGAGGAGTGCGCAGTGGATGAAGAGGGGGATGAAGAGGAGCGTGTGGAGGACGTGAGGGGAAAAGGAGGGGGAGTGAAGTAGGCCTGTGCCGTGATTATGACAGAAATCTTCTTAAAACACTGTCCCTCCACTCATTCCTGAACTTTTTTGTTAAGTCCTTCTCAAATGCCAACTGAATTAAATTGGCCTTGCGTCGATGAAGCATACTAAGGCGATGTTCTGTAAAGACGTTCTTGAGTTCTTGAAAACGAATTCTCAGAGTGCCGTGCTAGCTTCAGTAGTGTTGTTGTTGACATCAGTGCCCACTAGGGCTATCCCCGACTAATGATTTGGATAGTCGACTTGATTGACCAAAAAAATTATAAAAATTAAAATCAAATTTTTTTACCAGGGCGGACACATCTGACTCAGTGGGCGGGCCCGGTCCCCAAATACCCGCCCATGTAGGGTGACCAAATCCATATGATCCAAATGCAGTACAGTGTGTCGATTTTGTGGGACATTTGTTGAAATTGCGGGACAGTAATGAATATGTATACAATAATCATGTTTACATAATGTATTCATTTTGATCAAAATATAAGCATTTAATGTATTAAAAACACAATAGTGTTGTGTCTTAATTGCTTATTATACTCATGATCACTGTATAGAAGAATACCATGCAATCCAACATGCTGTTAAATTACCTACCTGTAACACTTCCCCCGGTCCTGGTCCCACAGGACCCAGACATTCACAACGCCCCATCAATAACCCTCAGAACATAACATTGCCAACCGGTGGGCTGATGCAGATCTGGCATCAGCTCACACACCAACTTATTATTATTTACTGCCAGTTATGTTTATTATGTTTATTGTCGTTGTTGTCTCCACTTTGTTAGTCTTGTGTTCCCCTGTCTGTGGTTTGTAAATATGTTTTAGTCTGGTTGTTTATTTGTTAATGTTTTCCCAGTGTGCTCTGTGTTCTGTTGTTTCTGTCTACCACACCTGTGTCCTGTTTGTAATTACCCTCTGTGTCTATCAGTGTCTTGTCAATTAGTCTGTGTATATTAGTGTTGTCTGTCCTGCCCTCCTGTGCGCGATCATTGTTTAATGTTACCTATGTTTGTCAGTCGTGTATTGTTCCTGTCTTGTCAAGTAAACTGTTATCGTCACGTTCGACTCCTGTCTCAGCTATATTCACTCTGCCACCTGGGTTCAACATGAAGAAGAAGCATAACCGTAACCTGAATAATCGCGCCGGCTAACCTGAACCCTGCAGAGAGAAGAGACAGAGCGAGCTTCGCGCTCGGGATCCTGGGCACTTCTGTCCTGAGTGCCGACCAGGCGACCGCTCGGGATCTGGCACCATGGGATGCAGTGGCTGGGCCAGCGGCGCCGATGACATCGGGTGCTTGCGCCGCGGCCACTCCTGTGCTGGATTCCTGGGTGGGGAGTCGCCTGGTCCACAGGGGAGCGTCGGGGAAGGGGCGCAGATCCCGACGCCACAGCCCCAGGGGAGGGGGTTCCCAGGGACGCAGGTCTTCCTCGCCGGCCTGGTCGAGGTCTCCTCCGCCCTGGGAGGTTCCAGAGGACGAGCCACCACCATGGCAGACCTGGAGGACGACGCCGGTTTCCGCTGCCGGAGGGACCCCGGTCAAGGGTCCTGCACCGCGTCCTGCCACCAGGGAGCCTCCGGTTTGGGGTTCGGCGATAGGTCTCGCCTCCGTGGAGACCCCAGCCCCAGGTCATACTCCGGAGCCGTTACCCCTACCCTCCATCCTTCCCTATTCCAGTCCTCCTCGTCAGCCCCCTCCTCCCGATCCAGTTCCCGCGAGCCCCGTCCCTCGAACCCCCCTCCTCCCCCCTCACCTTTTCGCTGATGCGGCTTCCGTCCCCCCCACCCTCCCCATTCCCGGGGGGCCTGCTGGGTCGCCTGGGAGTCGACCTTTGAGGGCGGGGTACTGTAACACTTCCCCCGGTCCTGGTCCTGTGCGACCAGGACCCAGACATTCACAACACCCCATCAATAACCCTCAGAACATAACATTGCCAACCGGTGGGCTGATGCAGATCTGGCATCAGCTCACACACCAACTTATTATTATTTACTGCCAGTTATGTTTATTATGTTTATTGTCGTTGTTGTCTCCACTTTGTTAGTCTTGTGTTCCCCTGTCTGTGGTTTGTAAATATGTTTTTTAATCTGGTTGTTTATTTGTTATTGTTTTCCCAGTGTGCTCTGTGTTCTGTTGTTTCTGTCTACCACACCTGTGTACTGTTTGTAATTACCCTCTGTGTCTATCAGTGTCTTGTCAAATAGTCTGTGTATATTAGTGTTGTCTGTCCTGCCCTCCTGTGCGCGATCATTGTTTAATGTTACCTATGTTTGTCAGTCGTGTATTGATCCTGTCTTGTCAAGTAAACTGTTATCGTTATCCTGTCTCAGCTATATTCACTCTGCCACCTGGGTTCAACATGAAGAAGAAGCATAACCGTAACACTACCGACTCCTAGAGGTTATGGCTATAGAGTTAAGATACATGTACCCTGTGATCTCTGTGATACTGAAGTGCATACATGTATTACATTGTCTACTAATTACAATGGTAGTGGCTTCCTTGATTCTAAACCTGTGCAGAACACTACAAACATTTCATTTTTCATTCAATAATAATCTGACAAAATTGTACAATTATTAAAATGATAATACTTTTAATACTTTTTTTTATCATATATACATTACATTTTTTTTTTACTTTAATTAACAGGTTAAATGTAAATAGTTATTTACAGGATGACTATAATAACATGAGCATTAGTAGGCCTGTGTTATGGCCTCTAGAGTGGTATCCTCTAAGTGAAATACATATATACAAATGAAAACAGCAGTGAACAACAGGAAACAACTATATATAATTGCAAATTGCTGTAACACTATGCCTTTCGCATTGCGCGATTTGCGCCTTGAACATAATATGCCTCTGAAAGTTTCAGCACCATGGAGAGCACCATAGTGTCTTAGTGCTTGAGGAATCTATATTTATTACTGGACCGTGCAGCTTACAGTAGAGCCTTCAGTTCTGACCAAGAGCATATTTATAAAAAGCTGCACATGTGAGAGAGAAATTAGTTTTTACTTGTATTTCTCTCTTCACAAGCTCCACGCTGCATCTATTTCTCTGGTCCGTCCACGCACTGGTCAGGAGGGAGAACAACCTCTCTACGAACGCATTCGTGACCGGGATGCTCAGGAAGAATGAAGCCAGCTGGGTCAGGTTGGGGGTCTGGATGTCCTTCAACAGCAGCCCCCACTTCACTCCAACAGTCGCCTCCATCTCCAGACTCCACCACTTCAATCTGACGTGGAACGATTAAACAAAACTCATCCATGGCTAACATGCCGTTGATCTTAATAAGGGCTTCAGCTGTAGCGCACAGGTCAGTGAAGCTGACGTTTCTCTTTAGAGACATGACAGAAAGAGCCTTCAGATAATTCTCATCGGAGAAATCGAACCACTTCTCGAGGTAGAAGACGATGGCAGACCTGTAGAACGATGTGAAGTCTGCTCTTGTCTTTGCCGCTCTCGCATCTGGGAAGTGGCGGAGAAGGACACTGGCCTCTGTTCCAAAGAAGGAATCAGTGAGCCTTTGCTGGAGTTTCCCCACGCAGGGTAGAGAGACAGCTAGCTAGTATGATCGCAGGCAGCCGCAGCATGAGTTGAGATACAGTTGTTGTTGTTGTTGTTGTTGTTGTTGTTGTTGTTGTACAAGGCGCCAATAACAGCTTGCATTATAGTACCTGGCGCGAGCTGTTTATTGCTGCGCAACTTCGCGCCATGCAGGTACTATATAATGCACTTGTGCTGGTTAGACTATATATAGGCTATGTTACATAATGTTATGTAGTACTTGCGGTGCGTGCATTAGTGCATGTTTGGGGATTAATGAGAGGACAAAAAAACAATAATGATTAATAATAATAATAATAATAATAATAATAATAATAATAATAATAATAATAATAATAATAATAATAATAATAATAATAATAATAATAATAATAATAATAATAATAATAATAATAATAATAATAATAATAATAATAATAATAATAATTGTTTACACTTATTGAAATGCGGGAGATTTTTCTTCTGTTGCGGCATGCAGCACAGAGGGCTGAAATCGGGACGTTTGGTCACCCTACGCCCATGCTGCCGGGTCTGGTTAGATGGCTGTTAGCCTTGATGCTATCAAGACATTCCAGTTGGGGTTGGTCGTCACATTTTCTTTGGGGTTGGTTGTCACATGGAGTGCCTAGACCCTACATTTGGCATCACTGTAACAAGTGAATGAGTGTTCTTATTTTTTTTATATATAGGATGGCCTAAAGATGTGTTCCTGTTTATGTTCATGTTAAGATGCATCAAGTTATGTATTTGTCAACTTGTAAATGCAATTAAACTTTCAAATTTAGTTCTGCCTTCTTGTCTTCTTTTTAAGATTTTTTCCCATTAAAACACATAGTGACAACCATCCCCATGATGGGGTTGGTTGTCACAATGTGTCAGTGTGTCTTTGATAGGTGATTAACTCTTTGTTACAATACGTTGGAAAATGAGAGGGATACACATTTCAAGCCAACATCAGAGAGAGGTTACAAATACAGCTTCTGTCAGACCTTATAAGGAAAGTTTGATTGATTGTAACCACACCCCTTTTGAGATGATTTATGACCCCCCCCCCCTAAGTCCCGCCCCCTTCTCTGATTGGTCGATGATTCAAGGAGGCGGGACATCCGGTTTCGAGGGGAGGGACATCTGGTTACGGAAGGGGAGGGGTTTTCAGAATTTTCCGATTTTTTTAAATTTATTTTCAGATTAAACATTTCAGAATAAACATTTAACAATATGTATTTGTGTGTGTATTCCAAGGTTTTCAGATTAAACATTTAAGAATATGTATTTGTGTATCTTAAGAATATAGTTTCACAATAAGTATTCCAAAAGTCTTAAGAATACGTGTGTGTGTGTGTGGTTTAAGAATATGTATTTGTGTATTCCAAAGTCTTAAGAATAAAGTTTCAGAATAAATTTAAGAATAAGTATCTATCTTCAGAAATGTTCAATAGCCGTTCTGTCAGTGTGTAGATTTGTTTAAGCAGAAAGTGCTTTCTTCCAAAGGGGAATTAAGAAAAATATCTCTCTGTCAGTTTGTTGTGTGTGTGTGTGTGTGTGTGACGTTCAGAAAATGTGTGTGTGTGTTCTCTCAAGCGACTGAAATGACGTTCTGGAGGTTCACTACAGTTCTGAAACTGTCACGATTCTGAAAGTGACACCCCCTGTGTTGTCATAGAAGGCGGTAGTATGAAGATAGCGAATGGGAGAGCTTGAAAGTACTTGATACAGCTTCTGTCACGGGGGACCAGATTTATGACAGGGTTCGACTTCTCCTTTCTGTAAAAAAAAACTCACAGCATCCAAAGGTGTGGCTGCGTGGTGATTAGAGCTGTGAAAAAGGTCTAATTCAAATGTTTTTTCAGAAACGGCACATTACTATCGGTGTTGGGACGTGCAGTTTGGGGGAATATTTTTAAGAAAAATACAATGTCACAATCTTTAGACACTTCACCTTAACATTTCTTTTTGTTATATCGATGTAATGTGTCTATATTTTAGTTTCTTGGATAAAGACACAATCTTTAGACACTTGTGTTTAAGCAAACATGTATAGGTTCAGAAAATACAAATGTATTCCCTTAGTGATCTTTGGGTGTCAAAGTGAACCATTTCATTAGCCTGCAGGGGTCTAGGGTTTGAATGTATCGTTAATACGGTCCGGTGAAGCGTTTTATTTAAAATAGATTCTTTTAAATAGGTTGCATTACAGTGTTTTGTATTATTATTCACATTAATTATTACACTTAAAGATATGATTAGGTATAAAAGTTAAAGATATGATAGTTTAGAGTTGTGCTGAAAATATCTGTCTTTGAGGATCTGTGTGTATGAGAGGTGTGAATAAGGCCCACTTAGGTGTTAAAACACCCCATGCTGGTGTGAAGTTTAGGGGACATGCAAACTCAGAGTAAAACTTACAGGCAACATTCAAATACAAATGGTTTATATCTTTGTAACATGAAAGTTAGTGTACAACATTATACTCATAGCATATTTTTAGTTCACACAATGGAAGGGGTCACATGAACACAATTTAAAACAGGTACTAGAATTAACGGATCAGATCCCAAATCCACTGTAACCTCAAGCCTACTCACAAAGGCTATGGTTAATCAAACGTTCTATTATTCTAACCTATATGGGCACTTGCACAATGGACATTCAATTCCATCCATTTAATTCACACAACATATATATCTGAGTTAGGGGGCTAGGGGTTAACGTTTATGAATGTAGCATAAAATCATTAGAATTGTTATCGTATAGCAATAAAACACAAAGTAGGTTCATGAGAACATGCAGATTATTTATTAATTTCAGATTATTTGACTTGTTCCAAGACCAGATGACATTTGAAGGAAATTCAAGATATTATATGAGATGTTTTTAAAAGGGGGAAGAAACTCATTTACTAGATTGAGTCAGACCGGGGTCTGAAGGTGTCCTGGGCTAGGGGTGTCTGTCTGCTGACAGTTTGGGACACGGTGCTTACAGAGAAGCTGTAGTTATTATTTCTTATTTCGTAAAACTAATACAAGGTTGACTGGAAAATGAGTCTTTGACAAGGTTAAGAGGTTGCAGATCAGAGAAAGACTTTTGTCTTGTTTACATCAGAGTCCCCCATTTTCAATTAATCATGGCATACATGACATACAGATAGACAGTAATGCTACATCCAGACATTTTAGGACATACCAGATTGCAGATACACCAGTGTTTGTGATACAAAACAATAGAAAATTGTGAAAACTTGTAAGGGTGTGTCTGTCCAAACTGCTTTAACTGTTTCAATAGGGTATTTCATATGTCTTTAATTAAGACTTATTTTTGGATATAGATCACCTCAAGGCCTGAATGTCCATATACTGTATCAATGCTAGGCCGACATTTATAATGCATTTATAGGTCAAATACCCTTTTACTATGGTTCAAACCTCACCAACACATCTAACCCCCAATTTAATGTAACAGTACCACTGAAAATTAGGACAGAGTTTGGGTAAAAGGCCTTCTATGATAGCTATGTCTGTAATGGACTTTCAAACACTTTGAAACTGTAGGCCATCAATACCTTCCATCCTCTTTTTTAGCCCAAAAAACCCATTCAATATAGTTTTCTGTACCTCAAATGTAATGTTCAGAAAATGTGTATTATTAGGTGTTTGTTGTTGCTGTCATTTAGAGCCACGTCTAGATAAAAGAGGGGTCAATGATCTCAAATGACTACTTGGTAAAAAGGTATAGCATCTTTCATGCATGAATTTCAACTCTACCGTGTTACACACGAGTAAAACAGCCATAATATTTGCAAACACTACAGTTCTAAACAGTGTATTACAAAATATTTGTATCTACTGTAGACAATATGTAATTATATCATTGTCACCTGAAAAAATATTGCAGGATATTTAGCAGAAGCTAGTTTCCATCTGTACACAGAGAACATGATAACACATAATCCTATTGAATTCTGAATTTCTTGTTTATTGGCGGAGGGTCAATGATACACATAAAATAGACATCTAAAATCATGAAACAGACCGATACAGCTAAAATAGTTTTTAGCCACACTAAATATTTGTGTAATATACTCAATATTTTGGATCTGCATTACAAACTACAGTTACACACAGCATGAAATATTCAATCAACACAAAGATGACGGTTCTAGGGTAAATAAAATGTAATTCAGTCAACATATATATCTGAGTTAGTAGGGGCTAGGAGATAGCTAATGTTCAGAAAATATATGTGAGGGTCTGTGTGTGTGTGTGGGGGTGTGTGAAATGGGCCCCCTTAGGTGTCAAAACACCCCACATGGTGGTGAGAAGTTTATCAGTCTAGAGCAGGGGTTCCCAACCTTTTTTCCCCCAGGGACCCCCAAACATCTCTGATGAAATTCCTGGACCCCCCTCCTAATAAAATACCATAAAATACTTTTTCTTGTCATTTTAATACTTTTTTTTGTCATTTTAATAACAAACTGCTTATACACAGGCATATGCATCATAATTAGACCCACTATGCTTCTTTGACTTGTGCCTTCAATCAACAAATCTCATCTTGCACCATATGTATTTCAAAATGTTGGCCAATATTCAAATCCTGTATTCATCCTCTCAAATCAGGCCCTAATGGTGAACGGTTTGCATTTATGTTGAATGAAGTAAGAATCCACTGCAGTAAAAATATCCTCACCTCGAGTGGTGGTAGTAAGGTTGACTGACATGAGAATGTCCTTCTTCAGATCCTCATTTTTTATATACTGCACATAAACGATGAGCACAGCCTCGTCTGCGACAGTTGTAGTTTCATCAAGTTGTATGGCAAATGGACCCTTTCTAGGCTTTTCTGACAGCTGCTGCTCGCAATCACTTGACATCTTATCAATTCGGTCTTTCACTACATTGTTCGAGAGTGGTACTGATTTTAGTTTATCCGCCACCTGTGGGCCGCACAGTTTCTAAACCATTTTGATGCAGGCTGGTTTGATGAGCTGCTCGCCAATATTGTGCGGTTTCTTTGCTTTTGCAATTAAAAGCGAACACTCAAAGGAGGCTTCGGTAGCCTTCTGTAAATCACTGCCACCCCTGCTCCACGCTACTCTAACATCAACGGGCTTGTTCGCCTTGAGAGAATGTTCTTTCCTCCGAAAAAAGTCTGGATCCTTCCCAACGGTTTCTGGGTGCTTAGACGCCTGATGTCTCTTCAGCTTGCTGGGCTTCAGGCTCGAGTTTGCCAACTTTTCTGCACAAATCACACACTCAGGTCGTTTGTCTGGTCCCTCAGTGAAGCCCATGGTGATGTAATTTTCACGATTGCTGTAGGTCCTAACTTTTTTTGCAGATGAGCTGCCGTCATCTCCTTTTCGTTTGTCACACATTTTCGCCTCTGGCGGCTGACTGCAGACGAGCCGAGAAAGTTAACTAGCGTGCTAGGCTAGCTACGGAAAGTGATACAGTCAACTGATTCGCGTTTTAGCGGCTACCCGGTAGCCTACTGTTAACGTTAAAAAATCATGTCTAGATGTTTATTTATTTATCTTAATTTTTTATTGTTATTAAAATGACAAAAAAAAGTATTAAAATGACAAAAAAAAGTTTTTTATGGTATTTTATTAGGAGGGGGGTCCAGGAATTTCATCAGAGATGTTTGGGGGTCCCTGGGGGAAAAAAGGTTGGGAACCCCTGCTCTAGACTGATAAACTTCTCACCACCATGTGGGGTGTTTTGACACCTAAGGGGGCCCATTTCACACCCCCCCACACACACACACAGACCCTCACATATATTTTCTGAACATTAGCTATCTCCTAGCCCCTACTAACTCATATATATATGTTGACTGAATTACATTTTATTTACCCTAGAACCGTCATCTTTGTGTTGATTGAATATTTCATGCTGTGTGTAACTGTAGTTTGTAATGCAGATCCAAAATATTGAGTATATTACACAAATATTTAGTGTGGCTAAAAACTATTTTAGCTGTATCGGTCTGTTTCATGATTTTAGATGTCTATTTTATGTGTATCATTGACCCTCCGCCAATAAACAAGAAATTCAGAATTCAATAGGATTATGTGTTATCATGTTCTCTGTGTACAGATGGAAACTAGTTTCTGCTAAATATCCTGCAATATTTTTTCAGGTGACAATGATATAATTACATATTGTCTACAGTAGATACAAATATTTTGTAATACACTGTTTAGAACTATAGTGTTTGCAAATATTATGGCTGTTTTACTCGTGTGTAACACGGTAGAGTTGAAATTCATGCATGAAAGATGCTATACCTTTTTACCAAGTAGTCATTTGAGATCATTGACCCCTCTTTTAGCTAGACATGGCTCTAAATGACAGCAACAACAAACACCTAATAATACACATTTTCTGAGGATGGAAGGTATTGATGGCCTACATTTTAAACGTTTTTGAAAGTCCATTACAGACATAGCTATCATAGAAGGCCTTTTACCCAAACTCTGTCCTAATTTTCAGTGGTACTGTTACATTAAATTGGGGGTTAGATGTGTTGGTGAGGTTTGAACCATAGTAAAAGGGTATTTGACCTATAAATGCATTATAAATGTCGGCCTAGCATTGATACAGTATATGGACATTCAGGCCTTGAGGTGAGCTATATCCAAAAATAAGTCTTAATTAAAGACATATGAAATACCCTATTGAAACAGTTAAAGCAGTTTGGACAGACACACCCTTACAAGTTATCACTATTTTCTATTGTTTTGTATCACAAACACTGGTGTATCTGCAATCTGGTATGTCCTAAAATGTCTGGATGTAGCATTACTGTCTATCTGTATGTCATGTATGCCATGATGAATTGAAAATGGGAGACTCTGATGTAAACAAGAAAAAAGTCTTTCTCTGATCTGCAACCTCTTAACCTTGTCAAAGACTCATTTTCCAGTCAACATTGTATTAGTTTTACGAAATAAGAAATAATAACTACAGCTTCTCTGTAAGCACCGTGTCCCAAACTGTCAGCAGACAGACACCCCTAGCCCAGGACACCTTCAGACCCTGGTCTGACTCAATCTAGTAAATGAGTTCCTTCCCCCTTTTAAAAACATCTCATATAATATCTTGAATTTCCTTCAAATGTCATCTGGTCTTGGAACAAGTCAAATAATCTGAAATTAATAAATAATCTGCATGTTCTCATGAACCTACTTTGTGTTTTATTGCTACATGATAACAATTCTAATGATTTTATGCTACATTCATAAACGTTAACCCCTAGCCCCCTAACTCAGATATATATGTTGTGTGAATTAAATGGATGGAATTGAATGTCCATTGTACAAGTGCCCATATAGGTTAGAATAATAGAACGTTTTATTAACCATAGCCTTTGTGAGTAGGCTTGAGGTTACAGTGGATTTGGGATCTGATCCATTATTTCTAGTACCTGTTTTAAATTGTGTTCATGTGACCCCTTCCATTGTGTGAACTAAAAATATGCTATGAGTATAATGTTGTACACTAACTTTCATGTTACAAAGATATAAACCATTTGTATTTGAATGTTGCCTGTAAGTTTTACTCTGAGTTTGCATGTCCCCTAAACTTCACACCAGCATGGGGTGTTTTAACACCTAAGTGGGCCTTATTCACACCTCTCATACACACAGATCCTCAAAGACAGATATTTTCAGCACAACTCTAAACTATCATATCTTTAACTTTTATACCTAATCATATCTTTAAGTGTAATAATTAATGTGAATAATAATACAAAACACTGTAATGCAACCTATTTAAAAGAATCTATTTTAAATAAAACACTTCACCGGACCGTATTAACGATACATTCAAACCCTAGACCCCTGCAGGCTAATGAAATGGTTCACTTTGACACCCAAAGATCACTAAGGGAATACATTTGTATTTTCTGAACCTATACACTTTTGCTTAAACACAAGTGTCTAAAGATTGTGTCTTTATCCAAGAAACTAAAATATAGACACATTACATCGATATAACAAAAAGAAATGTTAAGGTGAAGTGTCTAAAGATTGTGACATTGTATTTTTCTTAAAAATATTCCCCCAAACTGCACGTCCCAACACTGATAGTAATGTGCCGTTTCTGAAAAAACATTTGAATTAGACCTTTTTCACGGCTCTAATCACCACTGGCCAAACAGATAATCACGCAGCCACACCTTTGGAGGCTGTGAGTTTTTTTTTGCAGAATGGAGAACTCATACCCGGTCATAAATCTGGTCCCCCGTGACACAATGTTTATCAAGTACTTTCAAGCTCTCCCATTCGCTATCGTCATTCTCCTGCCTTCTATGACAACACAGGGGGTGTCACTTTCAGAATCGTGACAGTTTCAGAACTGTAGTGAACCTCCAGAACGTCATTTCAGTCGCTTGAGAGAACACACACACACATTTTCTGAACACACACACAACAAACTGACAGAGAGATATTTTTCTTAATACCCCTTTGGAAGAAAGCACTTTCTGCTTAAACAAATCTACACACTGACAGAACGGCTATTGAACATTTCTGAATATAGATACGTATTCTTAAATTTATTCTGAAACTTTATTCTTAAGACTGTGGAATACACAAATACATATTCTTAAACCACACACACACACACACACTTATTCTTAAGACTTTTGGAATACTTATTGTGAAACTATATTCTTAAGATACACAAATACATATTCTTAAATGTTTAATCTGAAAACCTTGGAATACACACACAAATACATATTGTTAAATGTTTATTCTGAAATGTTTAATCTGAAAATTAAAAAAAAAATCTGAAAATTCTGAAAACCCCTCCCCTTCCGTAACCAGATGTCCCTCCCCTCCTAAACCGGATGTCCCTCCCCTCGAAACCGGATGTCCCGCCTCATTGAATCCTCAACCAATCAGAGAAGGGGGCGGGACTTAGGGGTCATAAATCATCTCAAAAGTGGCGTGGTTACAATCAATCAAACTTTCCTTATAAGGTCTGACAGAAGCTGTATTTGTAACCTCTCTCTAACATCTTAAGCTTCAATTTAATGTAGTAATGACTATTGAAAGATGTTTTGATGATGAGCAATTCACAAAGAGTGACAACCTCCCCCGTTCTCCCCTACAGTAGCACATTAAATCACATCGTTTTTCACATTAGGATCTAACATCTTAGGCCTCTTTGTTTATGGTTTGATTATCACTGATTCATTTAGATGTTTAGAGCTGTCAGAGTCATAGGTCTTTCTCATACTCCGCCCTTTCTCCCCATTCTAAGGTACATTATAGAGCAATTACAGTTCTGAATTACTTTACAGAACAGTTCTGAATTACTTTACAGAACAACAGCAATAAGTATATCTACTTAAAGTTGTATGCATTTTATGCACAATAAATAATAAGAAAGCCCAGAGCAGTACACTCTTAATTCAATCAACTCAATGGTGTCTGACAGTTCTAGACAGTATTAAAATAGTCAAATAGATTAGACAAAGTAAAATGGAATAGGTAAAAAAATGCAATAGTGTATGCAATAAAATAGTTCTCTTCTACAGTAAATCAAATCAAATCAACTTGCGAACCTTCAATAAACCAGTAGTAGATGATCGTAAAAAAACAAAGTGCTTTAGTAACAAAAGGAGGAGGACCTTAAAGTGAATTCTAAAAGTTACCGGAAGCCAATGCAGAGTGGCCAGCACTAAACTAATGTGTTCTCTCTCTTTTGGTTCTTGTTAATAGTCTAGCTGCTGAGTTTAGGATGAGCTGGAGGCCCGGGAGGCCCAAAAAGAGTGTGTTACAGTAATCAAATCGGCTTGAGATAAAGTCTCAAGTATCCTACTGATGAATGGAAGGTTGAAAATAAGCCTGTAGTTTGTCAGTACATTGATGTCTAGGTTTTCTTTTCTTTCTTTTTTTTTAGCAGGGGTTTTACAACGGCTAAAGCTTGCAATTAATAACAAGTGAGGCAGCGACACGTCCATATTTCACAGTGAGTGACCTGCAAAATAAGTAAAGCCTGCTGCATATTCTATCAGTGACAACAAAAACAATAGATAAGTACAGAGACTGGACACAGAACCGAGAGGCTATTATCCGCAGATGCCGGAACTTGTTCTCTGATGGAATAGTAGGCTAATGGATGGATAATGACGGCGATGGAAGCAATCTCCTCTGTAAATGAATGGACATCTGCTGGACTGTTTTCCCTGAAGAAATCAAAAGGAAAAACCCCATCAATTAATAGACACATGCGGTGAGACAAGGTGTGATGTGAATGACTCCCCCGTCACGTTAGCCTCCTTCAATAGGAACCTTAAGGTTCAGGCGGCCCTTATCTCATATTAACAAGCCCCCCCTCCTCATGTACATTTACAGGATAATGTAAAGCCAAAGCGGACCTTAGACATAATCTGAAACATACCTCTCTGATGCACAAATTAGTTCTCTTAGACTTAAATGTTTTCTGAGGAAATTCTCTCTCTTTCAAACACACACCGGCTAAACCAGTGACTGTGGGGTGCAAGCAAATGTGGGGAGAGCCTGCGCACACAAGAGACATTTTCTGCTTACTTTTCAACCCTAACATCTTACAGTATAATGCTACAGTGACAATGACAAAATAATGTTTTAGCCACTGTAGCCACTGTGCCAAACTCACAAAATGAAGTCTGGGGTCTGTTTCAGTGGAGACGGGTGAAACATAGCTATGGCCACCATGTCTCCTTCAAGCACTCGGCCGTTTCAACCTCGTGAAAATGCGGGCTGTGTTCTCAAAAAGAAAACGAAGGTTCAGATTCTCTCCTCGGAGCGTGTGAGCGGGTGTGTTTTTACTTGTGTATGTGTGAATGCGTGTGCCCGTATTTGAGTCTGTTTGTGTTAACAACTCTAGAGGTGCCAGGCCCTCTCTCCTTGTGTGACAACATGTGTGTGTGTGTGTGTGTGTGTGTGTGTGTGTGTGTGTGTGTGTGTGTGTGTGTGTGTGTGTGTGTGTGTGTGTGTGTGTGTGTGCGTGCGTGCGTGCGTGCGTGCGTGTGTGCGTGTGTGTGTGTGTGTGTGTGTGTTAAGATGTAAACAGAACACAAGCCCAGTCCCTCTTGAGGACGCTGCAGCAGTGATCGGTCCAGATTGGTCAAAAGAAGAGCAATCGGTTCTTGACAGATGACATAGAACTCCTGACAACCAAAATCCATTTTAAGTGTAACCACAATTTAAAAAAAAAAAAAAAAAAAAAAGGAACAACAAACCAAAATAGTTAAAACAAATAAACAATATTAACTTAACATGTCCGAAAAGGAGTAGGAGGTATAGGAGTATTTTCTTTGCTTCCTTTTATTGGTGACATGGGAACGCTCCTGTCGTGTGAGAAGCTGCAGTATTAAGTAAAAGGGAACACTCCTGTCATGTGAGAAGCTGCGGTATTAAGTAAAAGGGAACGCTCCTGTCATGTGAGAAGCTGCGGTATTAAGTAAATGGGAACGCTCCTGTGGTGAATAAATGGGAACAACGGCGTGAACAAAACAAAACACATGGAATTTGATCTTTTCTATTCTGATCTGAGACACATGTGGTCCTAAATCAGATACAGGTCTGATTTTTTGCAATGCGACCTCAGTCTGAACAGTCATGTGACTTTCATGTGACTTCTAGATTGACATCTCTCACAATTTTTACGTCCATCTTCGTTATTTCTTCGTTCATTTGTGCATGCGGGTCAGTTCAGGAGTGTGACCAGTTCACACTGGAATCTGATATTGGTCACATAAAAACATTTAAATAATAATGTTAACAGCCACACAAAAAAATTCTGATCTGATCAATAAATCGTAATTTCAACTTTCCTTGTGACAATATTGTCACCCACTGTAACAGAGAAGCCGTCGGTCTTGCTTAGTTTGTTATTTGATCCAAAGAGAATGGACTCTGTTTTACCTAGGTGTAATGATAGTTTGTTATAAGCGAGCCAGGTGCAGATTCTGCCGACTTCAGAGCTGAGGGCTTTTTCAACCTGCAACTTGTCCCTGTCAGAGACCAGCAGGGCTGAGTTGTCCGCGAACAGGAACAAGTTGCAGTCACAAGCTGATGTCATTTGCATAAATTAGGAACAGTAACGGTCCTAGTACGCTTCCTTGTGGAACACCGCAGCTCACTGGGAGGGGGGGGTAGTGTACCCAGTGGCGGTTGGAATGCCCCATGGGCCCTGAGGCGAGATTGACAGCTCTTGACAGCTCGGGCCAGCTCGCCCCCCCCCCCCCCCCCCGCCCCGGCACGGGACATCCCTCCCTCCTCCCACGTGTGCGCAACACACGTTAATAAGAACGCTCTCTCCCATCTCTCTCTCCTATGATCCCATCTCTCACACACAATTCTGGAAATTCCTGGAATAGTGGAATAAAACAGGAAAAAACATTTCAGAACCACGGAGAGTGTTCTCTGCACTGACGCTGATTTCAAAGATAGCCACTTTTATAGATAATTAATTTGTATTGCAACGGAGTCACGGATCTAGTCGGGCCACGTAGCATTATGTTGACAAAGTTCAAATAGAATAAACAAGTGTAAAACAAAGAATTTTAAACGAAGTTTAGCCTATTAAATCATTTTATAAGCGTTTGTTTATTTGCGGTCTGTGTGAGAACTGAGAAGCATCCATCTGCAGAACAGCCAGCCCAGCTCTCTCTGTCCCCACGCTGGCCATGAGGCTGCGGCGGTATATAAAGCAGACAGATAATAAATACTATTATAGACTAGAGTAAGAAAAGGGCAGTTTACTCACCTATTTGAATGGCATACGACGAGCCTTGCGTTGTGCAAAATCCTCGACAATGTCTTTAATGTCCAACTCCGGGCTCTGGTGTTTTCAATGGACAGGATTGCAAGCCCACTCAGTTTCTCCTGACCCATGGTGCTCCGCAGGTAGGTCTTAATACGTTTTAACTTGGAGAAGGATCGCTCGGCTGTCGCCACAGTCACAGGTAACGTCAGGAATAACAGCATGGCAGTACACACCTCAGTGAACGAGGAAGTTACGGACTGATGATCCACAAACAGCATTTTTGCAAGTTGCGTTCTTCTCGTCCCGTTCTTTTTGACTGTTCTTTTTTGACGGCCACATTTATGTTTGTAAGGCTTAGGCGGCATGGTTGCGGAATATGGATCATTCACTCACTGATGATTTCACTCGCTGTAAGAGACAGACGTCTGCTGTTCGTTTTAATTTCCGCACCAGGTAAATTGTCTCATGACGCAATGACGCATTGATTGCTGGGTAATGTTGTTGTCCTCCAGTAACAAGTCAGATTTTGCACTGGAGGCACAACAGGAGAGACAACATTTCCCAGCAATCATCATTCTTTAATTTATTTTAGGCTACAATCGGGAAGAATAGGAGGGCCTGACAGCGTGGGGACAGCGTGGGGACAGAGAGAGCTGGGCTGTTGTTCTGCAGATGGATGCTTCAGTTCTCACACAGACAGCAAATAAACAAACGCTTATAAAATGATTTAATAGGCTAAACTTCGTTTAAAATTCTTTGTTTTAGACTTGTTTATTCTATTTGAATTTTGTCGACATAATGCTACGTGGCCCGACTAGATCCATGACTCTGTTGCGATACAAATGAATTATCTATAAAAGTGGCTATCTTTGAAACCACTGCTGTGGCGAGCCTGGGGCGAGCCTTTATCGCTACCGGGGAAACATAGGGGGAACATAGGACCCGGGGAACATAGAACCCTTTTGGAACATGGGAAACATAGTGGGAACATAGGACCCGGGGCATGGCGCAATGCAGTCTGTCGATGATGATCCAGTCCCACGAACGGCAACTCCATTCAGTCCCGGCCCGGGCCCCAGACCCCCCGCGGGCCCTAAGGCGGCTGCCTCGGCAGCCTCGCCTATATCGCCGCCGCTGAGTGTACCATTTATTACCTCCACCATCTGTTCTCTCCCCTCCAGGTATAGGATTGCATCCAGCTCACTGATGAACTATCAAAACCAATTGCTTTTAACTTCTCAATCAGAATGGAGTGATTGACAGTGTCGAAAGCCTTTTGGAGGCCCAGCATGACCATGCCGCAGTATTTTCCCGCGTCCACCTCTTGTTTGATAGAATAGAGAAGGCATGTGTCAGTGGAGTGGGATGTTCTGAAGCCAAATTGGAATTCGTAGATTCGTTTTTTTTCCGCTAGGTACTTTTCGACCTGTTCGTAGACAATTTTTTCCATGACTTTCGAGATGGAGGTAAGAATAGAAACAGGGCGGTAGTTGCCTGGGTCTAATTTGCTGCCGTTTTTGTGCAGGGGGGTCACTCTCACAATTTTGAAGTCTTTAGAGGTTTATTATGTGGGTGATGACTGGGGTGATGGCGGCTGCTGAGTCTCTGAGGAATTTGTTTAAAGGTCCTGTGCATTTTAAATGGATTTTTCCAGTGTTTAGCATTGTTTTATAGCAATATGGGGTTAGTATCAATGGGTCTGTGTCTCTAATTACCATATTGGCGGATTGCTCTAATTCAGTTGAGACAATTTCCTCCTCCAGTGAATTAGGTCATTGTGATTTGACTCGCAAGGTGACATAACAAGGAGCTGATGGAGCTGATTGTGATCTGATTGGCTCTGTGATTGTAGCGCATAGTGGAACCCGACACTTCCTCAAACAGGGTTTGACAGAGGCAGAGAACAAGTGAGCGAGAGAGAGAGAGAGAGATAGAGACGGAGGGAGAGAGAGGCATAGTGTAACCCGACACTTCCTCAAACGGGGTTTGACAGAGGCAGAGAACAAGCGATAGAGAGAGAGGGAGAGAGAGAGAGAGAGATAGAGAGAGAGAGAGGGACCGGACCGCGTGTCTTCTCTCACACACAGAGCATTTACACAGGTTGTGTGTAAAATAAATGCTCTGTGCCTCTGTGTGTCCCTCTCTCCCTCTCTCTCTCTCCCTCGCAGTCGGGAGCACTAGCATATCACTGTAATATCATAGCGCATGCTCCCACGCGCACGCCCGTATTCCGATCCGTACAATAATAATCACAGAGGTATATATTGTCATTTGAAACAAGTTACCAATGCATTGTCCCGTGGGATTATGCCCCCCGTGGCGAAATTAATCAGTATCCCCCTCCTCTATCTCTCTCTGTGCCAGTCGCAGACTGTGTGGATGACTGTCACTCAAAGTGCTTATGGGCGGAGCCAGGCCAACACAGCCTGAAATCCACAGGGAGAAAAATGATGGTTTTGAGTACTTGATTAGAAATATAAAACAATGCATTTTTTGGAGAAAAAAAAACATACAGATGTGTTCAATAGACTCACAGGAATTGTGTAAAGTTGCCCAAATAGTGCAAGGAATAGCAATGCATGTCCCCACTCCCCTTTAAAGGAACACGCCAACATTACGGGAAATGTGCTTACCATCTTCTCCAATTTCCTCTCTGCATGTTCAATAGAATGCTATACGGCTGCGAGTCTAGTCTAGCTTAGCACAAATTAATGGAACGGACCACTAGCGTAGCTTAAACCTCTGGGAGAGGTGTTTTTGGCTAAGATAGCCGGTCTGTATCCGCTTCCAATAATTTGTGCTAAGCAAGGCTAGCTTGCAGCTTATTCCATTTTCACGTCAAATGCTCCATTTAACCTCTTAAGTAGTTAACCATTATGCATCTCAGATTGGCTCTACCTGCACGACACACATGTCTCCCCGAAGACACTGTACAGAACAATATTCAATGAAATTATGTCTTTTTTCTATGCAAACCTGAGGCATTTGATTGTATGTCCAGATTTAAAAATAAAAACATTTTGCACAAAATTACACCTTGCCAGTTTGTGGAGGGCTTTGGACACAGAGTAGCAGTGATTATTGACTATTTTGGAGATTTTCACAGAGGAACCATCCAATCTGAAAGTGTGTGCCCAAATGTTTACTAGCTACTACAAGCGCAGTCACACGATGAATTATTTGACAGGTGTTACACCCCAGGGATGTTTCCTCTCAGAGGGCTGGTGTGGCCGTACAAAATGACAAAGATAAAACACAGAGCGCTTATTTTCTTGACAATTTCTTGCCAGGGGACATTGTCTCGGCTGATACAGGTTTTGATGTAAAGGAAAGCCTTGGCCTGTTGTGTGCAGGGTTAGACTCCCAGCCTTTACAAAAGGCTGCCGTCAGCTACATGTAGCCACAAGATGTAGAGAGGACACTAGAAAAATAGCACATCTAAGAATCCACGTCGAAAGAGCCATTGGAAATGCTTGTCAGGAGTATGAAATCTTAACAGGAACCATAACCCTTCAACATGCTACTTCCATGTTTTATTCATTATAGTATATATATATAAACTTTATTTATATATTACCTTTCAGATACAAAATCACAAGGTGCTTTACAGAATTAAAAGCAAAAAACTATGAAACAGACGACACAGTAGCTAACAGCAGTGTTGTAGTACTCGAGTCGCCGGCCAACCGCTGGATATCCGTCCACACACGAATCCTCACAGGGGGAAAAAACAAGAAAGCAACTGTGGCGCTGCCGGAGTGACACTAAAATCGACACAGAAAAACATGAAAAAATAAAAAATAAAAAAATGTAAAACAGAGCACGACAGTTCACCAGAAATACGGAAAGTTCAGCACTGGGTACTCTACCGACGAGACGGAATTATCTGGCACTGGAGTGGAGATCAAACTAGGGTTTTATTGTCTGGGAGCTAACAGTGAAAGGGAGGGGGAAGCTGGGGATAGAACACACACACTACACTTGGGCTGATCTTCGAATTTCTTTTTGGCATTCGAAGCTTCGGGGCCGAGATTCGATTTTAATTCGAAGCTTCGAGATAAAAAAAGAAAAAATTTATAATTTTTTTTTATGTTGTGGGACTTGTACAGCCATTTGTTCAACTTTGTCAGTGCTGTAAAGTTTAAACCTTTTTAAATCTTAGACAAACAAAACACTTTGCTTTCATGAAATATTGTAAGCCGTCATTTGAGGCCTTATAAAAGTAGCACAATGAACACAAATCTGTCAGTGCCGAGTCCGACCTCATCTTAAATAACAAACAGCATTGCTTGTTGTAGTTAACAACAAGAGGCAGAGTTGATATTGCAATTTTTTTTAAATATATATATATAATCTTTTTTTTTATATATTCGAATTTTTTTCCCCCATCGAATAAAGCTTCGAAGTATTTAAGACAGCCCTACACTACACCAGTTGAGGTTTCTCTATGACAACACGTGAAATACAAATTCACTCATAATTCATAATTATTATTAATTTACATATATATATTTTTTTAATTATAATTTTTTATTGGAAAAGTTATCCTCTGTAAAAAAATGCTAGTGAATTTTTTTTTCTTCAAAACTGGCCAAAATGTACAGCTCTGAGCAGGCCTGCACTGCAGTAATGACTGCAGTAATATTCGTGCAGAATATCTGCACAGGTTGACCCAATTTAAATAAATAATAAATAATAGCCAATCAAAATAGGCTATTAATGTCATCTAAGCACGGTCTGTGCAGTTTAACTCTTGCCATTGAATGGGGGATTGAATGATTGACAGCCTTGTTATCCAATCAGCTAATGGTTTCTCTTTTGCTGCTCTGCGGCTCTGCAGCTAGCATGATTGACAGCCTTGTGGCCCAATCAGATAATGGTTTTTCTTGTGCCATACTGCGGCTCTGCAGCTTGTTTACAAAATATTTTTTATCTCAGGAAGATAACTTGTTGGAGCTAATGTAGCAAAAAGGGCTACCACCGCAGCTATCAGGCCCAGGGTGGAGTGTTTTGTTATTGTTCATGAACTTATTGTGCATCGTTTGATGATATATATATACACCTGCGATAAAAGCTAAATGTGACAACAACAACAACAACGTCATCGCCTCGCGGGCACTTTGAATTCTCTAGTACTGTAGATAGCGTTGCAATGGAGGAAGGAGATATTGTCGACTAGCTTGCTTGCTAGCTAACGTTACGCAAGTCTTGTGAATGTCTAAACAGGGCTGATGGCATTGATGAAGATGATATCAATAACAACAATGCCTCTCCATTGTGCATCGTTTGATGATATATATTTTTTTTTTATCTCAGTCATTGTAAAACGAAAGCCTGCAGTGCTTAGCCTCAGCCGAAGTGTAGTAGTTCTAACTTCACTCGGGAGACAAAAGCCAAACATCAATTTGATGCAACAAGCTGGCTCGCGATGCACTATTGTTTACATTTTCCATGGGATTAATGCATGCGGCTCGAGTCGGACTCGTCACATGGAGAAGCTGCACTATTGTGTAAATGTAAATGTATTCAACGATAGATGAGATCGATCGAGATACCGTCTTTATGGGTAAGTCGTGTCTTCTTGGCTTTAGAATGTCAGTTTGTGTAACGTTACTGTAACCGAATTGAAACCGCATCATAACTCCTACATCGACCATGTCACTTTTCAAAAGGCATGAATGAATGAAAACTTTATTTAACAGATTGCAGAATGGGTACAATATACATTACGGCTCAATACACATAATTATTAAGGAGATGCAGACCAGATAAAGACTTTCGTCTTGTTTACATCAGGGTCCCCCATTTTCAATTCATAGTGAAATGTATCTTGTGTTATTAGGAGCCCTGCTAAAGTTGGTAGCTAACATTATTTATAATGTTTCAATATTATCAGGTTGATATTATTAGGTTGATAATGGTGTCAGTGTTTCAGATAGCAAGGTGGAGATCTTTGTTAACTAGTAGAGCTTTGGTTGAGACAGATTACAGTGCTGTCTCTTAAAACTCATAAACAAGTATTGAGCAAGACGAGTTAGTCTGTTGTGTTGTGCGTATTGTATGGGAGGGATAATGATGACTGTGTGTAACTATAGGAGGGATATGAGGACTGTGTGTATGTGGCACTGAATTGATGTAAACAAGACGAAAGTCTTTCTCTGGTCTGCATCCTGTTCCACCCCTCTGGGTCGGTACCGACCCCTTTTGCCATTATGATCATATATCCATATTTTTATGATTGATGGAAATCATTCAATTGCGATTTTAAAATCAACCGTTTTCAAGTATTACCATCACAAATATGTCACAAAAGCATGTAGAATGTAAAACGTTAGGTTGGCAATAGGTTAGCAATAGGTTATAAGTGGCATAATATGGTTTTACCTTCTCGTTTTGTAGAAGTTTAATCCGAGCCGGCGACCATTTTGGAAATAGAAAAAAACGCAAATTGTAGTTTCTTTGCAGCCATTTTGTCGAGGGCACTCATAGGTGTAGAACAGCGTTGACATTTTTCAAAACTACATTTCCCTTCAAGTTCTATGGGGGTTCAAAGTTCAGAGTTGAATTATGGAATATGTCAATAACTGTTATTATTCTTGATAATAAGCCACAAAAGGTAACGATTTGACAAATATTGAAATGCAGTTAGTTTCTCCTCCCTATTGTGAGCATATAGGAACAACTAGATCTGAAATTCGTTTCAAAATGGTTGCACTGTGAGAAAAATTTAAAAGTACAGTCGAGTACAGTAGATATTATTATCTGTTATTATGCATGCCTGGTGATACGAAATCCAAATTGAACTAGGGCATTTGAAAGATACTATATGTATAAATGTGCGAATTGGCTATAATAAGGTAATGTATAAGCATATATTCTATATTCTATAATAATATTTCAAATTGCATTGGTCCGGATGGGAGAATTCAGTACTGTATATACAGAACCTTCGGTTTTATCATATTCCCTTTATTAATTTCCTTAGATCTTTTGTACACATGATCTCAAGAGGGTACTGAACGAGGTCAGTGGCAGTTTTTTAAGTCTTGTCATTATTATCATGGTGTTATTCACTGTCAAATATGAAAAGAAAAATCATAATTCATATTTTCCTTTGTTTCATCAGAATTTAAGCAAGCCTAGTAATAGACACAATATTTCTGACACTGAGAATACATTCATTGAGGTCCATAGATGTACCTAGATACCAAGAATATGCAAATAGCCCTTGTAGAAGTGGAGCAATATTCCATTTACCTAGGTATACATTTTATGCAGATTTTCACCTGGGGTGGAACAGGTTAACAATTGTGTGTATTGAGCCGTACTGTATTGTACCCATTCTGCAATCTGTTAAATAAAGTTTTCATTCATCATTCATTCATTCATTCATTCATTCATTCATTCATTCATTCATTCATTCATTCATTCATTCATTCATTCATCCATTCATTCATTCATTCATTCATTCATTCATTCATTCATTCATTCATTCATTCATGTGTAGAAAGAAGAACTATTACATTCTCATTCTCAAAGACCACAGTCTTAAACACACGCACACACAAAAGATACATGGACTATTGTTATTGGACACAAGCCACACACATGCACCATAATACACCTGTGATTATAGTATGCTTGTTATTACACACACACACACACACACACACACACACACACACACACACACACACACACACACACACACACACACACACACACACACACACACACACACACACACACACACACACACACACACACACACACACACACACACACACACACACACACACTGTTGTGTTAATATAAACCCGCTGTGGTCTCTCTCTGTCTCTCTCTCTCATTCAGTTCTGTTGTGTTAATATAAACCCGCCGTGGTCTCTCTCTGTCTCTCTCTCTCATTCAGTTCTGTTGTGTTAATATAAACCCGCCGTGGTCTCTCTCTGTCTCTCTCTCTCATTCATTCATTCATTCATTCATTCATTCATTCATTCATTCATTCATTCATTCATTCATTCATTCATTCATTCATTCATTCATTCATTCATTCATTCATTGTCCTTGTGTTACATAAAACCCATCTGTGGCTGGGAGGAATAGGGGTGTTTCAGCGTTGGGGATGTTTAAGAAATATAATTTAATATATAATATACTATAATAATTTGTGCTTCACCTAAAAATTCAGCGGTGAGCAGCGGTCAGCAGCCTCCACTGCACTACACACACACTAAAAGACAACGGAACAAAACTACAATCATCACAATGTTCAGTACTTAAGATGCCTAAAGAGACGCCCCGAATTGTCCGCTTTGCTTACACAGATTTGCATTTGTTTGG
The DNA here is from genome assembly GCF_963971535.1 of Notolepis coatsorum. Classification (NCBI taxonomy): domain Eukaryota; kingdom Metazoa; phylum Chordata; class Actinopteri; order Aulopiformes; family Paralepididae; genus Notolepis; species Notolepis coatsorum. The sequence goes on from NC_140166.1 coordinate 94,377,766, forward strand.
CTATTGTTTCACGAAGTGAGAACCGGGGACGTTGTCACACTTTTTACTCTAGTGTGAATTGCTCATAATCAAAACATCCTTCAATAGTAATTCCTACATTAAATTGAAGCTTAAGATGTTGGCTTGAAATGTGTATCCCTCTCATTTTCCAACGTATTGTAACAAAGAGTTAATAACCTATCAAAAATACTCATGGGGATGGTTACTTGTCACACACTATGGGGTTGGTTGTCACCATGTGTTTTAAAACTTTTAATGGGAAAATCTTAAAAAGAAGACAAGATTTAGATTTCAGATAATGATTGAAGAAGTGCATCTTTAGTCGACGGCGAAAGATTGGACGGGTTTCGGCTGTCCTAACTGGGGTGGGTAGTTCATTCGACCATTGTGGGGCAAGGACAAGAATAGACAAGAAGGCAGAACTAAACTTGAAAGTTTAATTGCATTGACAAGTTGACAAATACATAACTTAATGCATCTTAATGAACATAAATAGGAAACACATATTTAGGCCATCCTATATAACAAAATAAGAACACAATAAATCGGCCTAACAATAATAGCCTACACAACATGTGACAACCAACCCCAAATAAAATGTGACGACCAACCCCAACTGGAATGTCTTGATAGCATCAAGGCTAACAGCCATCTAACAACTAGTTAGCTAGCTAACAACAATCTAAACTATAGCTATCCCTTCACACTTTTTAAGGGTAATAATTGTTTCATTATAAACCAATTGTGTAAAAGCCTAGAAGAAAAATATTGAGGAGCGGAATATTTACAAATGGACATGAAAAACACAAAAAGTCCTCTCACATCAAATTCAGCTATTTCACTCCAAATATGACAATGTAGGTGAACTCTGACCCCAATTCTGGACATTTAAATACCAAAGTATGGGAGACAGGATACTCTGGTGGTGAAATATAATGAATGTGACAACCTACCCGTGTGACAACGCTCCCGTTCTCCCCTAAATAAACTCCCTTTGAAATGGTGACCGCTGTGTCATTTATGTTAATGTGGGCCCTTTTGAGGACGATTTGCCAACCGGCACTTTGGCGACCTCTAGGGGCTCGGGTGTGCATATTTTTTATACAATATATATATCGAATTTTAATCCCATTTGTTGCCTTCTTCTTCTGGCGTGTGTCTTTAGACCTGCAGCTCCATTGAGGCAAGCCAGGCCAACGTTTTGTCGTCCAGTTCCATCAGACCGCGTTCTCCATACGGTGGCTGGTGTTTGGGGCAACTAGTGATTATATGTTCCACAGTCTGTGCAGGAGCTCCACACTCGCATGAGGCACTGTCCTTGAGGCCCCACCTCTTCATTGAGGCGCCATAGCGTCCGCCGCCGGTCCTTAGGCGGTTGAGGGTTGTCCACTGCTTCCGGGGCAAGTCCTAACCAGGGACGTCCAGAGGGGCATTGATGTAGAGGTGCAGCCTGGATGGTTCTGCTGACCTCCACTGGTCCCTCCATCTCGACCCAGGAGGCCTTTTTTTTATTTGTTGCCTGTCGATAGCCCTTTTCAGGTGACATCCGTTCAGCGGTTCTCGAGTTACATGCCGATATTTGAGGGTTGCGGAAAGTACACGATATTGCGCAAATACTACTCCCGACTCTTGGGGCTCTAGTGCCGCAATCCGGAAGATTATTGGACAGGGTTGTAGCCAATGAGTGTGGCTTTCCAATGATATTACTCCGTAGTAGGGGTGTAACGGTACACAGAAGCCACGGTTCGGTACGTACCTCGGTATTGGGGTCACGGTTCGGTACGAGTTCGGTACAACAGAAAAAATATATTTATAATAATTATTATTAATATACATATTATATTTATGCTAATTATTATAATTATTATTATTAAATAGAATACATTTCTATAGGCTTGCCGTGGTAATTAGTGATACTGGTGTCATTCTGTGTTCAGGCATCCACTTGCTTACTGCCCCTTTAAACTTATCCTTGCTAAGTTTCAGTTTCACTTCCAGAGAGAATTTTACTTCACGACGAGACTGAATACTAGAGAACAGACATATTACAACAATGGCAGAGGATTATTTGGATTTAAACACAGTGGAGCTCAGATGATCTGTCCGGAAAAGTAGGTTCTTTTTTTTATTTGATTCTGCCTGTGAGTCCGGCGGGGGAGAATGTTGATGTGTTTGTTGGCGCGCGCGTGTGTGTTTCTTTCCATTGGTTTCATTTGGTTAACGTTATTGAGCGAACAAGAAAATGAAAGAAAACTTTGTAATGACCCTGCAGCTGTTCCAATGTAAATGTGCCTCCTCCGTGCACTTTCGCCGCTCTGAAGTCTGAGTCGGTGTGCCCGGCCACGCGCGCTGTTCTTGCACGGACCTTGCGAGTGCCTGCATGTGCGTGTGTTTGCGCTGTGGGGCGTATTCGTCGAATGGGTGCGCATACCGCACCGTGACGGCCGTACCGTAAATTCGCGGGACGAATACATGTACCATTACACCAGTGGCGTCGTTATCCCTGGGCTTCCGGGGCTTTAGCCCCGGATGTTTTTCTCCTAGCCCCGGAGCTTTAAAAAATTGTTAAAATTTTTTTATTCATTATTTTTTTTATTTTTATTTTTTTTTGATGTCAGCATCCCCATTGTCTGTGCTGAATGTTTGTTAGTGTTTGGTATTTTTTGTTGGTTTTTAGTACTTTTAAACATCCATTTTTAGTAAGTAGTTTTCATTTGATCCTATAATTTTTTCATTCACCGATTTGTGGACTTTTTTGTGTCCTGAAAGGCGCCTTATAAATCAAATGCAATATTATTATTATTATTATTATTATTATTATTATTATTATTATTATTATTATTATTATTATTATTATTATTATTATTATTATTATTATTATTATTATTATTATTATTATTATTATTATTATTATTATTATTATTATTATTATTATTATTATTATTATTATCATCCAGGAGGGAAAAGACACTTTGGATAGTAGGGACTGCATCTCTGCCTGTCCTGACCAGGAAGCACTTTGCAACTGTGATCTCTGTGGTAAATATTGACGTTGAATTTCATAATTAATATGTGTGAATAAATTGGAGAACCATAAATGTAAAGCCAGATGTACCTTTCAATAGCAGAGTGGACTCAGTGGCTAAACAGTCTCAACTGTCAGTTGAGACAGTTGCATCAGATAACAACAGCAACAGTTATTTCAACCCCCACTCAAGCAATGACTAAAGTAGAGAACAAGCAACACCTTCTCGAACTGACTGTATGTAAATGTGAAGCAGAGACAGCTGGGTTGACCACAGGGCAGACCAGTTTAGACTTGTTGAAGAGATGATTAGTCATGGACACTAAGTCACAAACAAAGTTATCTATTAATCAACTGTTTAGTATCAAAAGAGTAAACCATAATATTAGAAATGTGTAAATTCAAATACACGGGAGATACAGTTGGCAAAAGGTTTATTGAAACAGGCCTCTGTACTCATCAAAGGGGCCACACCAAGGAGGGGGGGCCATAAAGACCCCCCTTCTGATCACTAAGGGAAGAAAGACCACTTCAAGGAAGGGGGGACCATAAAGACCCCCCTTCTTATCACTGAGGGAAGACGACATCACCCACCCCACCCGGAGACAAGAACCAACCCCCCACAAGAAGACGCCGGATTGGACCAACTATATTAGTAAAATGTGCTATTATTAGCTAGAAATTATAGGATATAAGGGCGAACATAGGGTTATTCAGGAGCCCAGACCCCCCCCAGGTCTGCGGCTCCACCGCTCCCCACCCAGAGACTACTGTGAGCTGATTGCATTCTACGTGAGATATTTACAAACACAATACCTAATCAAACCATTAGTAATTGACAACCTAAACACATGCCTGATAACTGAATAATAATAATAATAATAATAATAATAATAATAATAATAATAATAATAATAATAATAATAATAATAATAATAATGATGTTATTGAACTGAACAGAACTACACACAGGCTACAAACAGTGTAGTACAGTGTAGTACCCCCTAATAGGCAAAACATATTTAAATAGATATCACTATGAAACTTTCCCAGTTTGTTATGTATAAACTAAGAAAAAATATATTGCAAGTTTTCTGAAATTTATGTTTATATATGCAAATGAGGCACTTCCCCATTAACTATGTTCACATTTATGGATGCAATAAGGCAAAATGAAGTAAAATAAACAACTAAATGTGTGTTATTGACGTTTTATTGTCACTAGTTTCATAGAAGACATGTTTAGGAAGCAAAATATAACAAAATCTCAAAATCAACAAAAAGGGTATATTTGCCTATTCACCTGGGGTGTCTCGCCTTAAAGGGGAACTCCAACATTTTGGGAAATTAGCTTATTTAACATCTTCCCTGGAGTTAGACAAGAAGATACATACCTTTTTTGTCTCTGTGCGTGCATTTTAGCTTTGGGAATAGACGCTCCGTTAGCATAGCTTAGCTTCATCACTGGAAGTGAGTAGGGGCCGGAGCCTTACAGTGCCTTACAGTGTATTGCAAGGTCTGACATTGACCAAACTTGATATGCATGACCTTGGTGGGCTCTAGGTCAACTCCTGAAAAGGGGGTCAATGTCAGACCTTGCAATCAAAAGTTAGGGGGCACACTGAAATTATGGCAAGGGTTATTAGCCCCCTAACTTTTGATTGCAAAGTCTGACATTGACCCCCTTTTCAGGAGTTGACCTAGAGCCCACCAAGGTCATGCATATCAAGTTTGGTCAATGTCAGACCTTGCAATACACTGTAAGGCACTGTAAGGCTCCGGCCCCTACTCACTTCCAGTGATGAAGCTAAGCTATGCTAACGGAGCGTCTATTCCCAAAGCTAAAATGCACGCACAGAGACAAAAAAAGTATGTATCTTCTTGTCTAACTCCAGGGAAGATGTTAAATAAGCTAATTTCCCAAAATGTTGGAGTTTTCCTTTAAGGCTTAACAGGTATAGCTTACTAATAATTATTTAATAAATATCACTTTTGGTTAATGTTAACATGGTGTTATTCACCGTCAAAGATGGAAAAAATAACTAATAATAATAATAATTTATATTCTCCTTTGGTTCATTACAATTTACTGAAGCATATAGTAACAGACACAATATTTAATACATTCCCTGAGGTCCACAGATGTCCCTAGATACCAAGAACATGCAAATGGAACTTGTAGAAGTGGAGCAATCTTCCATTTACTTGGGTATGTACTTTTAGGTACATTTTCTGAAAAGAATTTTCAAGTATCTGTACATTATCTGCACATGGTAAATAAATACTGACAAAGTATACCCCTTTCTTACATGTATATCCAGGGGTGCGTTGGTGATTTCAAAGCTGGTTGCACTGTGGTTTATTGACGTCACGTGCATGCGCGCACGCGCATAAATATTCCCTCGTGTGCACACAGGATGTAGCCTTCAATATATAAAGAAATTATATTGTCAACAGATATGGTGGAAAAACAAACAATGTTTTAAATGTAATTGTAGTTACATTTGAGCGGGTTGGGTTGATAATTTGATTCATGGCGTTGAATCCCCTTTCACATTCTGGAGTGCTGCATGGAATGACTTTTGTGCATACGGGTATTTTACTGTGTAGTGTAGTGGATGGTTGGATAGGATGAAATAGACACAGAGCTCCCTGCCCCCTCCCCTCAGGTTTGGTGTGAACGATGGTCTGACTCAGGCAGAGCACCGTTCACACCAAACCTGTAAATGTGATTGCCATGAAATGGGTTGCATTCCATGCGCTAGCTATTGTTTTTTTTTTATCCACTTTTTTCTCCTCTTTTTCTATTTTACTCCCATCCCAATTTAGCCGTGCCAATTCTCCCCTCCCCTGTCTCGAACGTTGCTCGCATATGCCCCCCACTGGTCGGTTGTAGGGAGGATAGAAGCCTTGCATCACATGTCCCCTCCGATACATGTGGAGGCAGCCTGTCACATCTTTTCACCTGCCAGCGCGGACTCTCATTTGGCGAGGTGTAACGTGTGGGAGGCTCACACTACCCCCGCCATTTTCCTGTCTCTGCTGTGCAGGCGTCCCCCAACCGACCTGTAGCAGTCACTGTCCACAACGTCCAGATTACCACCCATCGACTTCCACCCGCTAACTCTGCCAATTGAGTTAGTATGACGGCCGGCCCAAGCCGGAGGCAACGCCGACAGCCGGAGTCGAACCCGGTGTCTCTTGCATTGGTGACGAGCGCAATGTCTGCTACGCCACCCAGCCGCTCCATGCGCTATTGTTATGCTTATGCAAGGTAGCCAGGTACATGCGACGAGTCGAGTGCAGCGCGTTCTTGAGTGCACATCCGTGCATGTGCGTGCATGCGCTTCTGCTCACAAAAGCTGGTTGCTCGGCGTGCAACCCCGTCCCATGAGCAACGCACCCCTGTGTATATCCCATGTTTTACAGCAAACATAAAATTAAATTGAAACTTGGATAAACAGTAATATTCTACTTGCCCTCAGATGTATGTGTGGGCACATTTCTCGACGTCATAGTGAATGAGAGCTTGCTCTCAATTCAACAATACTCTCTTATTATTTTTCTTATATTCTTGTGTGACGGATCATACTGGTCTGCGTTGTGTTTGATGTTAAATGAGAATGTCCCGAGGGGGAGTCGAACAGGGGGCTCCCGCGTCCGCGGGCGACGACACAGGCCGCTGCACTAAGAAGTGAATTCACTCCTAACTACCGTACCTATGCGTCTGTTAACCCTGTTATGAGGAAGTGAGTTTAACTTACCAGTTCGCACTGCCACAGTCACTCGTCAACACACCTGTTTCCGTGACTGTGGACATACCCACGGGCTTCCCCGTTACACTCACCTCCCTAAACTCACGCCCCTCAGGACATCCGGGTCACTGGGCACCACTGTGACGGATCATACTGGGTCTGCGTTGTGTTTGATGTTAAATGAGAATATCCCGAGGGGGAGTCGAACAGGGGGCTCCCGCGTCCGCGGGCAATGACACAGGCCGCTGCACTAAGAAGTGAATTCACTCCTAACTACCGTACCTATGCGTCTGTTAACCCTGTTATGAGGAAGTGAGTTTAACTTACCAGCCCGCACTGCCACAGTCACACGTCAACACACCTGTTTCCATGACTGTGGACATACCCACGGGCTTCCCCGCTACACTTGCTTACCTGTCTGTTAAGAGAACAATAAGAAAAGCCACTGTCACATTCATCAAGCCATTCTTAAAGTCCAAATCTGTTCTTACCTAGCCCCTTTCGTGACTGTGACGCACACCAACAAGGTTTGGCCATGTGAAACCACAGTCACTTGCTCCTCAATAGCAAACCAAGCAATGTTGAGCATGAAGGACTGGTTCTGGCCGAACCGTTCATTATACAAGTTGCACGAGGGTTTCGGACAAAAATACGGGATGTTTTGAAAGCTTGGCGTTGCTAATAAACATTTAAAAAAAATTGTATAAACGTGTAACATCACAGAGGTCAGTGTTGCATCAAAATGGCTTACTCTCTTCTTCCGATTTGTGACATGCCGGAACGCTTGGTTAAGAGTGCTCTCGACCACTCTTAGAATTTGGTCTTGCCTGAGAGAAAAGCAACAATAAGAAAACATTGCTGAAACCCAGGTAAGAACAAAATAAGAAGAAATGCTAGTTAAGAACGAAATCTGTTCTTATATCGCTTCATGCATGAGGCTCAATGATCCTTGAAGAATTAAATAAAGATTGAATTGATCTGAATATAGTAATGTGCTTTTAGAAAAAACAATGGATGCTGTACTAGAGTGAAGGACTACTATGCATACAGGAACCATCACTAGGCGGTGGCTTGGGAGTGGGTGGAACAATGAGAACGGATCCAGCAGCCGTTTTCTTCCACAGGTGCCTGCTGCTCTACCCCCACACAGCTTAGATGAAACCGCACAATTGTTCAATGTCGGTTGTCACAGGCTACCGTCTCCTCCGCACTTGTCTCGTCCGTGACAAAGGCGCCTCAGCTTCTCGGCTGTTTTCCTCTTCTCGCACGTCTCTGGTACCGTGTTGGAGGTTTGCTGTGTTCTTTTCTGATTTCCTGCTGGAACATAAATTCTGCACCCGTAGCAACACCGAACTTGCAGGTGTTTGATGAAGCCCTTAGAGCGGGCGTGCTCTCTACCTCGCCACTCGGGAGTCTATTAAGAGACTATCTTTCTGCTGTTGCTGTTCTGTGTCCTGACTCTGCTGCTCCTATCCTTTGTGCTGTAGCTCAGTATCATCCAGTATGCAGGTTGGGCCGGTCCCTGTTATTGTCTCCCTGCTTCAGACTACCGCCTCCAATTGGAACAGCATATATGCAACATGTGTGCCCGTCTCCGCTACGCCGGCCATACATGTGCAGTGAACTGAGGATGTAGCCCTGATGATTCGATGATGGCCCAGAGCTTGAGTGGCGTGTCGCTCAGGCGTTGCGAGTGCAAGAGCCGTAGACAGGACAGAGATAGACAGGGGACAACACTTTATAACAGTGTTAAATCCTTTGCAAAATGTAGCAAAATGTTGCTTGTTTTTTGCTTAACCCCTTAAGCATGATCGCCCCGGTACCGGGTTGAGATTTATTTCACGTCACAGAGGAGACCCAGGGCTTTCGATGGACGTAGACATTTCATAAAACTACACTACCCAGCTCACACCAGCCACTGCTTAATATGAAAGACAACCCTCTACCCAAGAGGTAAAAAAACAAGGGGGTCAAAACATTGAAATATCCTTCTTACCTATAACTATATATTAACCAACAATTTCAGACACCCCTACAGGACCATACTGTACCATCTCAACCTTGTAGACGTGCCTCTCATAAAAACACACCAGAATGCAGCACGTAAGTGTTTGACGCTCAAACTTTCCAAGGGGAGGACTGTTCATCTGTAGACAGTTTTTGCCTAAAGGTACATGCCTAAGTAAATGGAAGATTGCTCCACTTCTGCAAGGTCAATTTACATGTTCTTGGTATCTAGGAACATCTAGGGACCTGGGGGTATGTATTTCCAGTGTCAGAAATACTGTGTCTGTAAATTGTAAATTGTAATGAATAAATTAATTATGATTAATTATGATTTATGATTTTGATGATGATGATCAAAAATGTATACGGGTAGGAGGAAATGCTCACTGAGCTCATTCACCACCTTATTGAGATCATGTGTAAAATCTAAGCAAATAAACCGCAGGAAGATGATTAAACAGAAGGATTTGTAGATACAGTAATTAATGATAATCGACTTTAATTATAAATTCATATTTGACCTTGAACTTGACCTTGACCTTATTATGGCCAAATCATACATCTATGGATAGGGAAAATGCTCCTCTTTCCAATGGCAGGGTTGAATCTGGATTTAGTCATTTCTTGCGGTTTTTACGATAATTAGCATTTTCCGATAAATTTGTATTTACGATAAAACATAAAAACATCGGTAAAAATGAAAATATACACTTTGACTACTGTTTTTGATAGGGTTATGGTCTTTACTCTTGGCTACAAAAAAAAATATTTAAAAACTTTGACCTCTTAACATCCAAGGGCCCATATGTGGACGATTCTTTGCCGACCTCTAGTGGCTCGGATGTGCATTTCTTTTAATACAATATATAGATATAATTAAAGCCCTATTTGTTGCCTGTCGATTGCCCTTTCAGGTGACAAAATCCGTTCAGCGGTTCTCGAGTTACATGCCGATATGTGAGGTGTGCCCCAAAGTACACAAAAGTACACATTACCACCCCCGACTCCCGGGGTTATAGCTCCGTCAATCATTTGGCAATCTCGAAAACCTTTGCACAGCCTTGTAGCCAATGAGTGTGGCTTTCCAATGATACCCCATGATATGATAATTGGGGATCTAATACGGTCTCTATTGATCGATTTATGATAAAGAAAAGCAGGGTCCCCCTCTAGGGGGACCTTAAGGCTTAACAGGTTAAAGTCTTTTTTCATCTTTCAACAAAATCACTTGACGGGATTTACACTCATCCTGGAAACAAAACCGTCTGTGAGATCAAGTACGAGGTCGGAGGCAGCAATGCAGGGTCAGAACTCCCACTTTCTGCCGTCGGGTCGTACAGATTGACATTGTTAATAGATGACAATTTAGCCAAATAACAGTGCCTGGCATCCTCGCTGAGTCTGTCTCGGCGTTGTATTCTCTTGTTTTTCTCCAGTTTGACAGTTGAATGGGTTGGATGACTCCCTGGAAATCTCTTGTGTTGTGTTGTTTACTGTGCCGCTCACTGCAGCTACACTCAGAAGATGTCGCCTGGGTGACATCAACGCTGATACACACACGTAACTGACAAAGACCGATAGGCCTTGTCAAAAGCCTGTAGAACAACCTCAGCTGCACAATGCGCTCTTAGAGAGAAAGATAGACAGAGAGAGAGAGAGAGAGAGAGAGAGAGAGAGAGAGAGAGAGAGAGAGAGAGAGAGAGAGAGAGAGAGAGAGGGGGGGGGGGTAAGAGAGAGAAAGAAAAAGAGTATCCTCATTTAAAGGGAAAACTATTCCCAGTTAGCAATAGACTGAATAGAGGGGTTTTACTAAATCGTTTCAGGGTCAGAAATGGGAGAGAAACATAGAAACATCTCCTCTTTCACATCAGCTTTAGCAGCCGTGTTATGATGTGACATACATTATACAAGATGCACAATGACATTCGAGGCGCAAGGTGGATGTCACACAAAGAAATATGCATTCACGTTAATCCGTTATATTAGGTGACTGATATGACATTGCCGTTGAGTTCTTTGTGGGGGTCTAAATCCAAATTTTCAACGTACATCCGGATGATTGCCTGGCGCTCAGATGCTATTTTGAAAGGCTTTTTTCCCTCTCTTCTAAATGTCATGCAAAGCTGCAGGTTTTTGTGCCTCTGTTTAGTCGAACTCCACCAAAGCCTTTACTCAAAAATAGCTAGGAGTAAAAAAGTAATGAAAGTGAATGCAAAAGCTTACATCAAAAGTTCATGACTTCCATTATTGACTTGCTTTCATTCTCTATTATTGCACCACAGGGCTCGGGAAATATTTAATCCGATACACACAGGTTTATGAAATGTATTCTTAACGCGGTGGGCGCGCAGAGAGCATATTGCATATTTGTTAATCCTTGCAGGATTACTCACCCTCGGCAGAGAGGGGTTCAGCGTCTCGGATTAGATGGAGAACAATAGAGGGAGGAAACTGTCAGACTTTGGCTGTTTTTTGCTAATGTAAAAATATCTATAAATCTACCATATCTATCTATCTAATCTATCTATCTATCGATCTATATTCGTCTATAACTCTATATATTGTAAATTTACTTTTCCCTCGCAACGTATTATTTTTCCTGTTTGTTGCTTTGCTTGTTCACTTTTGAATAAACCTCTGAAAGATGAATTCTACATTTCATTATTGATGATTATCAGATAAACGCGACAACACTCAATGAGGGACAGATGCTCCTTCTGACCTTTTAACCGATCTCCTGGATCGAGAGGTGAACTCTGATGAAGGACCAGGTTAGGCACTATTGACCCTTTGAGCTGTGCTTTCTCTCAGAATTCTATCATTCGCTATTGTTCATTTGTGCATGCGGGTCAATTCAGGAGTGTGACCAGTTCACACTGGAATCTGATATTGGCCACATTTAACAAATATTGTGAACATCCAAAAAAAGAAAATCTGATCCGAGCAATATATCATAATTGAGCACTAAGGGTTGCAGTGTGAACGTAGCCTAATATTCACCGATCGAAGGATAGAATCGTTAAACAATCGCATGGACAGCTGGTCAAACAGACTGTTACGCACCCCAGTAAGGGGACGCAACACAACGCCGTCGCCACAGACACGTTAGGTGAGGGTGCAGTGACGCAAAACCATGAAACAATTTGCTAAATAGTATTTATTTCACAAAAAGAACCAAAACACAGCAACACAGAGAGCAAGGAGGACTACCTAGTGGCACCAAATAAAATAGTAAAAGGAAATGAAAACCCACCCCCCTTTATAGGCGCTGAACGCCCAAAAGTACAGGTGGTGGTGCTGTCACCTATGTGATGCAAAATGTAGACCCCAGGGTATCTTCCTGTCCTCAATGTCCCTGTGTGCGAAACAAAAGATTAATACAAAGAAAAGCAATCACCATAGGCTGGGTGACACAAGGGAAACAAATATGCAAATGGTTAATACAGAAATGTACAGCAAACTAAAGAACACCAAAACACAATGAAGTGAACCAGATCTTTCAGCAGCTCTACCAAATGTACCTAAGAACCAGAGCTTTTACCTCTGAAGAGCCACTGCTCTATATACCTAAGAACCAGAGCTTTTACGTCTGAAGAGCCACTGCTCTATATACCTAAGAACCAGAGCTTTTACCTCTGAAGAGCCACTGCTCTATATACCTAAGAACCAGAGCTTTTACCTCTGAAGAGCCACTGCTCTATATAACTAACAACACACATAATTATCACCAAAGACACAGAGAGACACCCACCACCACAATGAGCCAAAAGAGCTAACTAACACTGCACAAAATGGGATATATAAAGGGAGAGTGGATGTTGATTGCAGATCAACTTCAGCTGCCGTTGCACTGGGGTGAGTTGCTGATTGACCAGCTGGCTGCTGGTGCTGCAACTGGGAGACACCTGAGAATGGGATATGTTACACAGGAGGGAGACAAAAACAGAACAACCAAAACATGCCTATATACACATACACAACAGATAACATACATAACCCCCATATATATACACATAAGGACACAGTCCGTAACACAGACCATCAAGACAAGTGTGTCTGCCTTGCTGAACCACTGAATCTCCAACTGAACACGCTGTACTGTATGTGAAACAAGAGAAGTGCGGCAGGAAGTAAGAAAAGACACTTTTTATGAAATCCTCACTCAGATTCGGTGCCACACAATGCCCATTAGATGACTTCACAAATTACACAGCTCATTATTCTCAGGCAGCAAGCCTTGAAAGCAGAAGACAGAGGGGAGTACAAAGGTTTGCGTCTATAAGGCAGCATGCGTGATTCAAAACGCCAAGAGAAAATACTCTGAGGGTGAATTGTCTCACATCCTAAAACCCAAAGACGGCCGAAACTGGTTCAAGTCAATAAAATGTCTGATTGCTACTGAAGTCTGGGGTGAGGGGGGGGCTGACCACACAAAGACCCACGATCAATATGAAACACTGAGGGCGGGATCCACAAAGGGTTTGTGCGGCTTTATCAGACGGAAAGCCGGTGCATATTGCTCTGAAACTCTGTTTAGTATCCACAAAGGACGCGCAATGGGTAAAATGAGGTGGCGCATGTGTTCCGTCAGCATTGCATCTGGTTAAATTGGCGCATATTAATGAGGTAATATGGGTTGTTTTGTCCCCTTTCTATGCAAATGAACCTCGTCGAAATCTGCTCGGTATCCACAACAGCCCGCGCCAATTGCACAGAGCAATTAATGCTACGCACCTACCGTCTTCACAGACATGGTGTTAAATAAGAGCAGATCCCTAAGCGCTATAAAGAGGCATCATGCCAGCGTCACTGCCAGCGTCACAGGTGATCATGGCAACAGTAATTGTTGCCAGACGCAGGCATCGTAATGCCAGGCGTGACCGTGAAAGAATATTTCAAAGGAGAATATCACTCTGGATGAAATCAAGGATGATATTGAGCAGCCACCCAGAGATCCCATGCAATCGTATTTATTAATGTTGTCGGTGTTATGGATTGATTGATTTAGATTTTGCATCATGATGCAACTTTTATTTGCTACTTGTTTTAACATGTATTCATTATATAAAGCACTTTGAACTGCAATCCGTGTATGAAAGGTGCTATATATTATTATCATTATTGACTGCACTCACGTTCCAATTGTACCACCACCACATATATGGTCCAGAATAAACGTTATTTATAACGTGTCGTCGGGTCCATGAGGATTAGACAGGCCGAGATAGCCTTCACAAAGTGCCGTGATTTGCTTCAAGTCTGGCTGTGAAAAATATGGCTATATAACAGTGGAGGCTGCTGACCAAATTTTTAGGTGAAGCACAAATTATTATATTATATTATATATTAAATAATATTTTTTAAACATCCCCAACGCTGCAACACCCCCATTCCTCCCAGGTGTCAGGCTCCTCATTCGCTTCCATTCATTTTGGGGACCATGTTTAAATATCATACTTGTCATACTGAAGTATAAACAAACTATACTGCTGTGACGATTTCAATAACACAGACCATTCTGAGTCAATGGTATGCAAAACTGTACATTGGAATATCTAACATGTATTTACCACCTTCCTCTGCACGAGGCCACAGATGGGTTTTATGTAACACAAGGACAATGAATGAATGAATGAATGAATGAATGAATGAATGAATGAATGAATGAATGAATGAATGAATGAATGAATTAATGAATGAATGAATGAATGAATGAATGAATGAATGAATGAATGAGAGAGAGAGACAGAGAGAGACCACGGCGGGTTTATATTAACACAACAAAACTGAATGAGAGAGAGAGACAGAGAGAGACCACGGCGGGTTTATATTAACACAACAGAACTGAATGAGAGAGAGAGAGTGTGTGTGTGTGTGTGTGTGTGTGTGTGTGTGTGTGTGTGTGTGTGTGTGTGTGTGTGTGTGTGTGTGTGTGTGTGTGTGTGTGTGTGTGTGTGTGTGTGTGTGTGTGTGTGTGTGTGTGTGTGTGTGTAATAACAAGCATACTATAATCACAGGTGTGTTATGGTGCAGTGCAGGGTCCATGTGTGTGGCTTGTGTCCAATAACAATAGTCCATGTATCTTTTGTGTGTGCATGTGTTTAAGACTGTGGTCTTTGATAATGAGAATGTTATAGTTCTTCTTTCTACACATGAATGAATGAATGAATGAATGAATGAATGAATGAATGAATGAATGAATGAATGAATGAATGAATGAATGAATGATGAATGAATGAAAACTGTATTTAACAGATTTCAGAATGGGTACAATACAGTACGGCTCAATACACACAATTGTTAAGGGGATGCAGACCAGAGAAAGACTTTCGTCTTGTTTACATCAATTCAGTGCCACATACACACAGTCCTCATATCCCTCCTAGTCCTAGTTACACACAGTCATCATTATCCCTCCCATACAATACGCACAACACAACAGACTCAATACTTGTTTAAGAGACAGCACTGTAATCTCTCTCAACCAAAGCTCTACTAGTTAACAAAGATCTCCACCTTGCTATCTGAAACACTGACACCAACATTATCAACCTAATAATATCAACCTGATAATATTGAAACATTATCAATATAACGTTAGCTACCAACTTTAGCAGGGCTCCTAATAACACAAGATACATTTCACTATGAATTGAAAATGGGGGACCCTGATGTAAACAAGACGAAAGTCTTTATCTGGTCTGCATCTCCTTAATGATTATGTGTATTGAGCCGTACTGTATATTGTACCCATTCTGCAATCTGTTAAATAAAGTTTTCATTCATTCATGCCTTTTGAAAAGTGACATGGTCAATGTAGGAGTTATGATGCGGTTTCAATTCGGTTACAGTAACGTTACACAAACTGACATTCTAAAGCCAAGAAGACACTTACCCATAAAGACGGTATCTCGATCGATCTCATCTATCGTTGAATAGTGCAGCTTCTCCATGTGACGAGTCCGACTCGAGCCGCGTGCATTAATCCCATGGGAAATGTAAACAATAGTGCATCGCGAGCCAGCTTGATGCATCAAATTGATGTTTGGCTTTTGTCTCCCGAGTGAAGTTAAACTACTACAATTCGGCTGGTCCAGGCTAAGCACTGCAGGCTTTCGTTTTACAACAACTGAGATTAAAAAAAATATATATATATCATCAAACAGCAGTCTTTTGTGATCTAATCGATCCTTCATTTGCATGAGGATGCTGTCGAAATCCACTATTCTGTTGATGCGTGACACACGTTCCATTTTCGGGACTCTGACTCCCGACAGGTGGTCACTCAGACAGTCACCCAAGCGATTCACCCAAATAAAGTTTTCATTCATTCATTCATTTCCTGTCTCGTTATAACACAAACAGCTCACCATGAACCATGACAAGCTTAATTATGTTAGTTAGCATCCAAGCTAGCGTGATAACATTAGTAGTTATTATCATCCAAGCTAGAAACTGCTAGGCTGCCTGCTTATACCTGCAATAATGTTGTAATCCTCCTGGACAGATAGACTTGTTAAATCATAACAGGTGTGTTGTGCTGGTCCTCAGTAAATGTCCCGCGGTGAAAAATAAGTTGCTATTAAAGTGCCAAATGTTAGATACGAACGTGGCTGCTCTCAGTGCTCTGTTAATAAAATGTTCAATCAATCAATCAATCAATCCCGCGAGGGGAGAAACAGCTGTGTAGCTACAGAGCTGCAGACGTAGGAGCCATACTCTGATTGGATTTTGAAGGTTGTCAATCATTCAACCTCCGTGTATTGGATGTCAAGGGCTGTCAATCAATCAATCAATCAATCCTCCATTCAATGGCAAGAGTTTAACTGCACAGACCGTGCTTAGATGACATTAATAGCCTATTTTGATTGGCTGTTATTTATTATTTATTTAACCCTGGTCAACCTGTGCAGAATATTCTGCACGAATAATTACTGCAGTGCAGGCCTGCTCAGAGCGGTCAATTTTGGCAATTTTTTAAGAAAAAACTATTCACTGACATTTTTTTTACAGAGGAAAACATTTATAATAAAAAAAAATTATAATAATATAATAATATAATAATCGGTGGAAATAGACTGCATTGATATTCCATAATAAGTCTTGTGTGCGCCTACGAATGAACAGTAGCCTATAGGCTTATGGAATAATAAGCCATACTGCTTCATTCATTAAGCCCGCCGGCCCGTAGGCTATATATATATATTATATGTCATTCATTCATTCATATACAGTACTGCGCGCGCGTGTGTGTGTGCGCGCGCGCTGCGGCAGGTGTGTACCGCGAGCTGTATATGATGCCAATACATTAATCTAATCTAGTTTTGATGGGCGCAAGCGTGATTATGAAACCTAGCCGCATTTCTCGGAGACGCTCTCTGATTGGCACTGACTGACGCTAGGTTTCGTAATCACGCGGCTCTCAAAGCACTTCCGCCATTCCATTTCACACAGCTGCGTCAACAGTTGCTTTATAAGGACTGTCGGGGGCGTGGTTTGTATGCAAATGAGCTGAACGGGAACGCGCTTTGGAGTTTACGACATAATGCCATTCTCCAAGCAGATATCAGATCATATAATTTCTGCGACCGTTTCAGCCACTTAAGACATATCTCCAGCACGTTCAGGACTCAGAGTGTACTTGTCATAGATTATGTCTCAGTGGTTCCAAGATAAGTCTTCCAGAATATATCTTTGAAAAAATTTCGGGAATGAGACCCAATACTATTAATCTAATCTAATTTTGATGGATCGCAAAACGCTTCCGCATCCATTTTCCCACGGCTGCATCATTAGTTGCCTTATAAGGAGCTCTGGAGCCGTTGTTTTGTATGCAAATTACCTGAACGGGGACGCGCAATCGCGTTTGAGACATGGTGCCATTCCCCAACGCAGATATCTCAGGTGCGAAAGTTTGAGACACTTAAGACATATTACCAGCGTGTTGAGGACTCAGAGTGAACTTGTCATTGATTCTGTCGGTTCCAAGATAAGTCTTCCAAGAGAACTCTTTGGAAAATATTGGGGAATGAGACCCAATGTCCTTAGTGGATAGCTCGCAAAGACGGAGCAGAATCCACCTGTAAACCCTGCGCAGGTAAGGGTGCAATTCCCACTGCACAATCCATTCTTAGTGGATCCTGGCCTGAATCATTGTCACAGGAATGACAGTATTTTGTTTTGTGTTTTTTACTGTGTGTTTTCTAATGAGAACATTGACATTGGCCTTGAGCAGCGGCATGGATAATGAACTTGACCTAATAGGGGAGGAGTAGCGGCTCATTGACTGTATGTTATTGGATGGTTATGCTGTTTGCCTGCCCCTCTCCCTCATTCTGCTGTGCCTCTGTAATATAAACACGGAAGGAATGATGAATGACAGACGTGCTGCTACACAATGCCTCGTCTCTACACGTCACAATGTACGGTCCTGAACGCCTCTACCATCAGAACCAGCCTTCTCCAAACCAACCACCATCCATCAGAACCAGCCTTCTCCAACCCAACCACCATCCAGCAGAACCAGCCTTCTCCAACCCAACCACCATCCATCAGAACCAGCCTTCTCCAACCCAACCACCATCCATCAGAACCAGCCTTCTCCAACCCAACCACCATCCAGCAGAATGTGTCCCAAATCAGAATTGAAAAGATTAGATGTCGTGTGATTTGTGTTGTTCACACACTTATGACCCCCCCCTCCCAGATCTGAACATACAGATCCAGCTCTTAAAAATCGCACCTCTACTGCAAGGGCGCAGTGTCGTTGTTATGTGTGGGGTCTGTGTGTGCCTTGATCAGGCGTTCCCAGTGTGATGTGTTATGTCTAGCTGTAGTTCCCTGTCCTGGTTTTGTAGTCCTTATCGTTTCCCTTCCAGGTGTACCCATTTGTAATCAACCCAGGTGTGTCTCGTCTCATCATTCCCTCATGTATAAGTGTTCTGTCTTACCCTGTGTCTGATGCTGATCCTGTCTGTGCCGTCTGTGGTCTTGTTTGTCATTATTTTTTATATTCCTTCCTATTCACCAAAACCATGGTAACTATTAATTAAATATATTTTGTTGGACTTTGGCTACCGTCTCCTTATTATGTTACATTGACCAGACATCGAGCCTTCTAATTATCAATGGTAACGTAATAGTCATTAACGCCTCGTTAACAGCACTGCAAGGTTAATGGTGCATGATTACTGCAGTAGCAGAGCAGAGCTCAGAGTCCTAAGAGCTGCATCTGTATGAGCAAAACATTGGGCCACTTTTGCCTGCAGTCTGAAAGTAGCCTAAGTTGACGGTGAAATCGCTCCTTCACATCATGTCCTTCAGTAGTGGGTGAAGTAATGTATAGTAAATGTCTTCTCTGCACCTCCTGATGCATAGTGCAACAAGCAAGGTCAGCTTGGTCACCCTGGCAACAGCGCAACACATTTGGCGTGGCATCAGGCAATTTAATCAAGACCGGCCATTTGTGTGTCAGACGAGCATAGACTTTCTCTTTATCTTTGAAACTGCTGAGTGAAGGGGAACACGCCTTCTTAAAAAGTGTGGAGGAGAGAGAGAAGGGTACGAGAGGAGTCTCCAGGAGGAGAAATGGAGGGGTTGAGACTGAGAGGGGGAGAGAACTGAGGCAGACAACCTGGTAGAATGTCAATGGTCAATGGTCCTCCGCCGTGCTTTTGTAGGGTATTGATCGGGCATCACCTCGGACACCTACAGTACAGTCTATTCATAGACGGATGCTGCGACAGACAGGCTTATGAAATCAGGCCAGGTCGCAGTATATAAAGACAAGCAATCCACCTAACTTTCAATCCACTTAACCTCCCCACCTCGCCCTGGGGTGGTAACAACAGGAGAGTGTGTGCGTGTGTGTTTCTGGTAAATGGACTGCATTTATATTGTCTCTTTTATCCAAAGCACTTTACAACTTATGCCTCACATTGACACATTCACTCACCGATGGCAGAGGCAACCATGCAAGGTGCCAACGTGCTCATCAGGAGCAGTTAGGGGTTAAGTGTCTTTGCTCAAGGACACTTCGACACGCTGCCGGGAGGAGCCAGAATTTAACCGGGAACCATCTGATTACCAGACGATTGCTCTACCTTCTGAGCAACTGTCACCCCTGTTTTTGTGTGTGTGTGTCTTTTGTTTATGTCTGTGTTTTAGTTGTGTGTGCGTGTGTTTTGTTTGTGTGTGTATGTTTTAATTGTGTGTGCGTTTTAGTTCTGTCTGTGTTTTAGTTGTGTGTGTGTGTGTGTGTGTTTTGTTTGAATGTGTGTTTTGTTTGAGTGTGTGTTTTGATTGCGTGTGTGTTTTAGTTGTGCGTGTGTGTTTTGTTTGTGTGCAGGTGTTTTGTTTGTGAGTGTGTGTTTTAGTTGTCTGTTTTGCTTGTGTGTGTGTGTGTGTGTGAGTGTGTTTTGTTGGTGTGTGTGTGTGTGTTATTTGTGTGTGTGCTTTATTTGTGTGTGTTTTGTTTGTGTGTTGGGGGAGGGGTGGTAAAACAAGGGATGGGGGGGGGGGGGGGTAAAGAAAGGATGGGGGGGGGGGGGGGGGGTAAAGGGGTGATTTTGCAACCCATCTGTGGACAGCCAACATTGTTATCATTGCGTCCTGCCCTCTGGTTTATCTCTTGAAGATAATGGCTCCTCATGTCTATAAGGCCTGGCAAGCAATTATCTATGCGCCCTCCATCAACTGTGATTTGTATCTCCGGGGCTCCTCCCTCACCGCTGTCCCCTCCCTGCCTATGATCAATCACTCTGCTGCACACAAACACCAAAAAAAGCTCTTCAGCAGAACACAGCGGTTGTTACTCTGGAGCGGTCAAAGAGAAGGAAACCAAGGATTTGGTTTGGTTTAATCTGGGGGTCAAACCACAATGACCTTTACAAAATAAATCAAGTACTTCAAACTAAAGCTTTAACTAGGGTATGTAGCATCGGCATTGTCAATAGCCGGAGCTCTCATTTTATCCATTTCTTCCTGCACCTACACCCCTTACCCTAAACCAGGTTCATATCCTATTCACTACCCCTACACCCCTTACCCTAAACCGGGCTCGTCCCAATAGGCCTCTTTGTTTATGTTTGATCATCACACATAATATAGACAATTCTAAAATAGACAATAATAAAATAGCAAAATAGAGTAGACAGAGCAAAATAGTACAATAGTGCAGTGCAATAAAATAGTTAGTAAAATAGAATAGACGGAGTAAAATAATGCAACAGTGCAGTTCTGAATGACTGTTTAAACAGTTTAAAACCCCTTAAGCCGAAATTAATATCACGTCATAAATAGATCAATACAGTCCGTATTAATTAATGTTGTGTTTCTTTTTCAAATGTAGCCAATAATAATAATAATAATGCATTTTATTTAAAGGCGCCTTTCTAAGCACCCAAGGTCACCGTACAGGGTTAAAAACAAATACAATTACACACAGTACAAACACAATATTACAGAGTTACACATAGGGGAGCAGTTATAATAAACTTAAAATTAAAGTGAATGTGCCAGAATGAACAGATGTGTTTTGAGACGGGAAACAAAGGTGGGGAGGTTGTCTATTGCACGGATGTCTTGTTGTAGGGAATTCCAGAGGCGGGGGCCAAGCGGGAGAAGGCTCTGGATCCCATGGTTGTCAGACGGAAAGGGGGAAGAAGTTGGAAGGAAGAGGAGGATCTGAGTGACCGAGAGGGAGTGTAGGACTGGAGAAGTTCTGTAAGATAAGGAGGGGCTAGGTTTCGGAGGGCCTTGAAGGTGAGTAGTAATACTTTGTAGTCAGTGTGTGACTTAACAGGCAGCCAGTGAAGTTGGTGGAGAACAGGAGTGATGTGGTTGGTGGAGGGAGTAGTGATAGTGCTGGCGGCTGAGTTCTGGACCAGTTGGAGTTTATAGAGGTACTTGGAGACCAATGAGGAGGGAGTTACAGTAATCCAGGCGGAATGTGACCAGGGCGTGAACATGAGTAGTGGTGCTGGTAGGTGTAAAGGTGTAAAGACCCTAACCCTATCAAAACAGCATTCAAAGTGTATATTTTTAGCACTGTCAAGACTTTTGGTTTATTTAATGTAAGGATCAGATCCATGTAAAGGGGTCTAAATAATTTAACAGGTTTTTTAGCTTGTGAGCTTGCGCAATTGGCACAGCTGCCCTTTTAAATGGTGGCTGATTGTCATTCTAACCAGAGCTGACATGATCACATCGCCTGTTGGTAAAGTAACCTTAATTAGTAAATTAACTTGGCTATGTCACCTATAAACACAATGTAATGTATCACGTTGGCTGCTGGCTGCTAATGCAGCCTGCCGATAATATCTGCATGTACACAGGGTTGTTGGGGAATGCTGGCTAAATGAATGAACGTTGTGCTTAAATGTTTGCCGCTAGCTTGTGGCTAGGCTACACTGTAAAAAAAATAATCGGTAGAAAAACGGTAAAAGTCTGGCAGTTTGGGGACATTGAATTAGTGTAAAATTTACATTGAAATACCCTAATTAAAATAAAGTGGAAAAGCAATACATTTACAGATAATTCTGTTTATTATTTGAGAACCCGAGAACAGAGAATCACTGTTAATTGACAGGTTAGGTTCAGCAGTGAAACACTGTTATTTCACAAGTTTTCCCTACATTTACGATGAAACTCCTTCAATTAAGTGACATAACTCAAAGTTCAGCAGTGAAACACTGTTATTTCACAGGTCTTTCCTAAATTATTACGATCAAACTCCTTCAATAAAGTGACAGAACTTAAAGTTCAGCAGTGAAACACTGTTATTTCACAGGTTTTTCCTAAATTATTATGATCAAACTCCTTCAATAAAGTGACAGAACTTAAAGTTCAGCAGTGAAACACTGTTATTTTACATGTTTTCCCAGAATTATTACAATCAAACTCCTTCAATAAAGTGACAGAACTTAAAGTTCAGCAGTGAAACACTGTTATTTTACATGTTTTCCCAGAATTATTACAATCAAACTCCTTCAATTAAGTGACAGAACTCAAAGTTCAGCAGTGAAACACTGTTATTTTACATGTTTTCCCAGAATTATTACAATCAAACTCCTTCAATTAAGTGACAGAACTCAAAGTTCAGCAGTGAAACACTGTTATTTTACATGTTTTCCCATAATTATTACAATCAAACTCCTTCAATTAAGTGACAGAACTCAAAGTTCAGCAGTGAAACACTGTTATTCTACATGTTTTCCCATAATTATTACAATCAAACTCCTTCAATTAAGTGACAGAACTCAAAGTTCAGCAGTGAAACACTGTTATTTCACAGGTTTTTCCTCAATTATTACGATCAAACTCCTTCAATAAAGTAACAGAACTTAAAGTTCAGCAGTGAAACACTGTTATTTTACAGGTTTTCCCATAATTATTACAATCAAACTCCTTCAATTAAGTGACATAACTCAAAGTTCAGCAGTGAAAGACTGTTATTTCACAGGTTTTTCCTAAATTATTACGATCAAACTCCTTCAATAAAGTGACAGAACTTAAAGTTCAGCAGTGAAACACTGTTATTTTACAGGTTTTCCCATAATTATTACAATCAAACTCCTTCAATAAAGTGACAGAACTCAAAGTTCAGCAGTGAAAGACTGTTATTTCACAGATTTTTCCTAAATTATTACGATCAAACTCCTTCAATAAAGTGACAGAACTTAAAGTTCAGCAGTGAAACACTGTTATTTCACAGGTTTTTCCTCAATTATTACGATCAAACTCCTTCAATAAAGTGACAGAACTTAAAGTTCAGCAGTGAAACACTGTTATTTTACAGGTTTTCCCATAATTATTACAATCAAACTCCTTCAATTAAGTGACAGAACTTAAAGTTCAGCAGTGAAACACTGTTATTTCACAGGTTGTTCCTCAATTATTACAATCAAACTCCTTCAATAAAGTGACAGAACTCAAAGTTCAGCAGAGAAACACTTTTATTGTACAGATTGTTAGAAACAAAAAGCTTCAAGTGTTAACAAACGATCAGGATTGTAAAACTGCTTTATTTTGGAAGCAAGTGTGCTGTATAAAACAGATTCAAATGATTTAAAACTTTAGCTTGCAGTGTTTGTTCAAATATAATGTTTAAATACAGTATGTAAAGTTAAAAACCTATAGAAGTACAATCTAAACACTATGTATGGATCAATATGCATGGCAGCTGCCACCATTGGTGTGTGAATGTGTGTGAATAGGTGAATGAGAGGCCATACGCGCTTTGGATAAAAGCGCTATTGCTATATAAGTGCAGTCCATTGAACATAACATAATGGCCAAGTAGTAAATTAAACTTTATGTCCACAATTCTGAACTATCCCTTCAATGTCATCAGATGATTTCAACTTTTAAAAGCGGAAAAAGCAACATATTGTGCTGTTGAACCGAGGGGGTTGTGGTCAGGTCTACAGTTTTTTAGCTTTACCATTTCAGTTTTATATTGTTTTCCACAATATTCTCCCGACCCCTGGGGGCTCCATAATATATGTGAACATTATACTGTTTAATTCAGAATCCCAACTATACAGTGTATTACTAAGTAAAAATCAAAACATACCACACCACAAAAGGTCAATGAATCAGTGGCACAAGTGAAGAGCAGATAAGGAACAATCCTCCAGATTGGCAGTAATCAGCTGGATCCTTGGTGCATGGTGCATCTGGGAAAATGAAAAAAAAGGACACTATGATTCACTGGAAAGTCCTGGACTGTACATTAGGAGGGGGTGGGTGGTAGGAAAAAAGATATATACGGTGGGGAGGAGACTGTCTACAGATACACCTGTGTGATGTTGCTACGGAGTTAAGCTAATAAACATATACTATACTCACAACCACAGCAGGGGACACAACTATTTTGTTACCCTGCCATGTGGCGGACAGACCTCGCAAATGTCACTCGCCCAATAGCCTCCAGCTGCAACCACTCGAGTCCCTGAGTGATGACTGCTTGGCGCCGCCTCGGTAGAAAAAATTCCCTTTTCATGATATTTGGCGCCTCTGATTGGCTCAATTTTGTTTCAATCTGTATGCATCTACAAATCATATTATACCAGGTAGTCAATTCCGTTAGACTGCGAATCAAATTGACGGATCTCCCCAATCAAATTGACGGAAATCCATCTTGAGACGGAACACTTTAATGCCTGCATTCAACATCGATTATCTATTGTTCAGGATGTAGGAACGTTATACTTTTTCATTCATACAAAAATACAAAAATACCTTCTAGAATATAAGTATGTTTTATCATTTCCTGTAGTAATTCCTAGAACGTGAGTTATAGACCTAAATGCATCGATTGCCGTTTATTCCCTAGACACGCTATATTAAAAAATTCAACTGTATATGATCGTATACGTTATGCGTCATCATGCACGGAGGAAAGGGGGGGGGGCGGCGTTTATAATTATGTGATCGTCAGTAAATGCTTTATGTAGTATGGGTGATATATTGATCAGATGGTTTGCAGTGAAATGAATAAATTGGGCTGAAAATAACCAGGGTTTAGCCCAGTCAGATTTAAGGCTTTAAGACTTTTTAATGCCAATCAGAATTAAATTTAATACCAATTTCACGATAACAAAATGGCAAAAATCATGGGTACTCTCAGTACTCATTCAAGGGTACTACGACTATGCCTGCACCTCATGGTACCAAAGCACCTCAAAGGCACTAAAAACAAGATTACAAACATCACAAAACAAACTGGTCAGACTACTGCTTAACCTCACTCCTAAAACCCACTTTACCCCTGCCCACATTCAAAACTGCTCTTAAAGAGCACCTACGGGAGACTGCAATTCGAAACTGGCCACCGTAAATGTCCACCCCCCCCCCCTCCTCCTAATGTACAGTCTCATCCCCATCATATATATATAATATTTTCTGTTAGGATCTCTGGGTAACAGTACTGTATATTATTTGCATATCGTATATGTCACAAATGTAACAGTACTACAGTATATACCTGTATGTCATGTATGTCCCTATGCCATAAATGTCATGATGTCATGTATGTTTTTACTGTATTTATTTCTGTATATGTTCGGACAGAGATACGGGATGGTTTGAAAGCTCGGCGTTGCTAATAAATATTTTTAATATTTTTTTATAAACTGCTCAAAGCGGCATTATTTCCGCCGTTGGGTGATCACAGCGCCTGCGCACCATCCCGTATCTCTGTCCGAAACCCTCGTGCAACTGTGAGCACATTTGTAATGTCTCTGTGATACTTGTATAACGAACGGTTCGGCCAGAACCAGTCCTTCAGGGTAAATCTAGGTTGGTTTCCCATTGAGGAGCAAGTGACTGTGGATTCACTCGGTGCAGCACAGTCACGAAAGGGGCTAGTATGGACCCTGATGTAAACAAGACAAACGTCTTTCTCTGGTCTGCATCACCTTAACAATTGTGTGTATTGAGCCGTACTGTATTGTACCCATTCTGCAATCTGTTAAATAAAGTTTTCATTCATTCATTCAGCCAGCCGCCGCGCTCACTGGGGCTATTGATAGCGTCAATTAATTGTTGTTGTTGTTGGTACTGCCGCTGCGGATGTGAACGGGGCCGGAGGGGCTTTGGGAGGATGGGAAAGTTATTATTATTATTATTATTATAATAGTAATTGGCTATCATACGTGCCTAGCTAGCGTTAGCTAAAAGAGCCCTCGCAGTGAAGTTATTATTATTATAGCTATCATACTGCAATATAAACTGAGTTTTATAGTGAAAAGAGCAGCTTTATTTTGGTCAAGATTGAAGGCTCTATATTGCAGGAAATTGCACATACAGGTGTTCATTAAATGTAAAAAAAATAAAATAAAAAAAAAAGAATAAAAAAGAATCTTGCACCCCCACTTTCAACTATAACTAGGCGGCCATGGGTGTATATATGAATTTTGAATGCCATGGCGAAAAAATTCAATATTGATCTCAATAACGCTGTACAGCGAGATCCAATAGGGTCCAGCTGCAGACTCGGAGCCTCGGTCCAGATTGGAACTTCCGCCCTGCCACAGGACTATTACTCCTGTGACAGGGCAATGCGCTGATTGGCGGAAAGTACGGAAGTATCTCGAAGTACGTCTGACGTATCTCGAATTACGTCTGACGTTTCTCTACGTTAGCGAACATTAAACGTTGTATTCATAAAATAATATAAATTCAGCAGCATGGGGAGGGCCGGGGGGAGGGGAGGTACAGGTAGTAGAAGACATAGAGGTACAGGTCACATAATTATAGTACAGTGGAGAAGTAAAAATAGAATAAAAAGGCAGTGGAAACAATATACAATATTATTAACTCTAATAATAACACGCCTCGCAGGCTCATTATAATACGAGAGCCGTGGGTCTGCATTGTATAGAGCGGATCCCCCGGCCGTATTCAAGCGCTGGAGCGCTTTGCCATGGATAAAACTGTATTAATATAGTAGTAATAATAGTAGTTGGCTAGTTGCGCGCTTCTGGCCACCTCCCGCAGTGCGCGCATACACACATACTGTCTGTAGCCTATACAGTACGTGCAAAATTAGTTGTCAAGAGCCAATCGCACAGGTTGCCTCATCTCATCTGGCTCTGCAAATAGATCTAGAGTCTGAATATCATATATAGCCTGCTGATGATCTCTCTCAAATCCATTCTGAGAACGGAATGCAGTGCCTGCGACGCGGGTCTTGATTGATTGATTGATTGATTGATTGATTGATTGAAAATTGTATTAACAGATCATGCTGGACCTACAAAAGGCCTTTGACACTGTCAATCACTCCATTCTTGATTGAACATTTTATTAACAGATTGCAGAATGGGTACAGTACAGTACAGCTCAATAC